>NC_061504.1:10167435-10476935 GCF_022539355.2 Hippoglossus stenolepis
GGGTCGAACAGACGTAAAGACACAGACAAACACAGATGGAGAGCTTGATGGACAATTAGAGGCAGACAGGCACGGGCGGACGGATTTCAGCCTGTGAGACTGCTCGTTACAGACAGACGGTTGTTTATGACTCTGTGAGGCAGCATTAATATTCAGTAGGCAAGTGAAATGATCATTTTTTTTATCTATTTCCTAGTCGCACAGATGAGTCTGTGTTTGTATGACTGATAGCTGAGATGCATTCAAACAAATCAAAGGATGAATGAGAAGTGTCTTGTCTTACACAGAAAAACTCGGATTACATGGAGCGTCTTGCTTTACATTTTGGCGCCCATGTTATCAGATGAGAGCGGCCACACTGCCCCCGCCTATTTAGGAAATGTTTCACTTCCTGTACCTGTGTCAAAGTAAAAGAACTGTAGTGTTTCTGTAGACTGAATACACGTATTTGTGTTAACCAGGCTTTTATTGTGGAATATTTGCAGGACCTGTCGTTGACATAATATGTCTGAACAGACGTCTATTTAAACTTCATCAGGTCGTATCTTTGTCGACATACTTGTTTACAACTTACAGAGTAAAGTTTTATCACAGCTGATAAGAATGACGACCGAAGCTATGAAACTAGGAGCTATGTTTTAACTGTAATTTGCCCTTTTGTTAGATTCCATGGTATTTGTATCAGTACTTAAGGATGATTGAAGGGAAAATAGCCTCTTGCCCCCAACGTCTTTAGAAAAATACAACCCTACTGACAGTATTATGAGCCGGAGCCGCATTTATCACTTTGTTTACGTCGGTCTTTCCTGTCTCAGATTGTGCGAAATCGGTATTCAAATAAAAAATGTGTTGCAGGCGCTTGTGGATATTTGTGCTTCTCTGTCGTCGGAGCAAACACAAATCTTGGAGGGGTTGTCGCGGGTGAAAGAAAACAAGAGCTGCTCCACTGTTATTTCAAAGTTGGTCCCCTCTTCAAGAAATACCCGCTTTAGCCTCAGGTGCGTGTCTCCACCGTCTCCCCCCTCTCTTCCACTCTTCTGTTGTTTCTCTTGTTTCTCTCAACCTCCCCTTCCACGAACCTCCTTTCTATTTATCACCTCTCGTTCCCGCTTCTGTTTAGATGTCTTTAGTCCACCCTTCTGTCTTATTGGATCCAATTTTCTCCCTCTCTCCTCTGACTATTGTTATCACGCGCTTTCCCTGCCTCCTCTCCCGTCTCTTTTTGTTCCATCTCTCACCCTTCTCTTTTGTCTGTGCGTGAGGGTCTGCAGGTATTTGTGCTTGCTCAAGAGTGGGAAGATGGGAGCGCCGCTGACATAAAACACCCATTCCCTCCGTGACACAAATGAGATTTCTTGTTTATTTGTTCGTATAAAAGCTGTGCAGGAGAGAGATTACGCAAACAGCGGAATGACAAAATTGAAATTGAGAAAAAAAAGTTGACGGCATAGCGAGAGGACGAGCCGGTGAGCGTAGCCAAGTTGTGCCAGGACAGTGATTCAGCATAATATAAATAATGACTAATGAATAATTTATATAAGCTCTGTGTACCCTCGGTGGAGATATATAGCCGTAATAATGCAGAGATGTAATATATATTAGCCACATATGTCAGTGGCATCACATTATTCATGAAAAGTGGAGTACCGCAGCGATAAAGCAGAAAACATTCCGGCTGCCGTCTGATGGGAGGTGTGAGGAGAGGAGGGAAAGTAGATTGAGGAAGAGGATAAGAAGGCAGAGATTTAAACATTACACCCACCATTAAAAAGAAAATATGATTTATTAGAATCTATATTTTTACTTTCAGACACAATTTCTATTAGTAATATTATTATTGTATTCAGCAAGCTGATTACTGAGACCTGGGGACGATACACGATTTGGCAAAAGCAAAAAGAAGTCTGGTGGTAATATTGGTTTTAAAGAGTAATTTAACACCTGAATAAAAAGTGTTGCTCCGCTGAGTTTTGTTTGAAAGGTAAACATTTTTTTCGATAATCTTTGCCCAGAAATCACATGACTGATGGGTGTGGTCAGAAGTGAGGTCACAGTGTACTGACACGCCTCTAGGTTCAATTCTAAGTTTCCGCAACAAGGTGTGAAGTTAAAGCATAGTTAGACCAAAACAAGATTTTCAGGCGGTGTTAAGTTGATCTTTACCTTCAAATACCTGAGGCTAACATGTGATTGATCGCCACCTGGTGGCTGGCTGCTGTATAGCTTATAAATCCTGCCTCCTCCATGTTAGTGAATGGGACATGGGCCAAACTAAATCGCCGAATTTTGACTTAGTAAAAATGTTTGTTACGTCCACTGTTTTCTTTTGTACTTCTTTTGATTAATTGCATATATAAACAATTTTCAATTTACATAGTAATCACTTTTACCTGATCATCACCTAATGCAGAGCTTTAGATATTCTAAAGCAGCAAAGTACCTGATAGGGGCTTTCACACACACCTAGTTTGGAACATCAGCGTTTTCCGGACCTACGAGAACAGTTGAGTCCAAATAGAAGACGTGGTCTCAGTCCAGATCAAACTTAATTTTGAGCTTGTGTCACATTTTGCCCCTGAAGTTAGTGATGCTAGTTGAAATGTATGGTATTACCGTGGAAACAGAATGAATGGATTTAAGTGGTTAATTCATTTCCTCCATTAAATGGAAAGACTACTAACCGCCTAATTGAAAGCACCCGACATCATCTCTAAACCAATCATTGTCAAGTGTAGGTAGACACAGGCCACTGAGGTCATGGCAACAGGGCGTATGCATCTAATACGAAAGTCTTTGAAATTCTTTAAATTACAATGTGAACCAGATCTAATGTAAACAACATAACAAAGACAGGAACCTTGGTCCAGACTTTCATGTGTGAAAACTCCCTGACACCAGTTTCCCACATTGCAGCAATAGTAAGTCACATTTGACTAAGAAATGAAAATACCAGTGAAGTGGTAAAAAACTTGAATTTTCTTTGTAGAAACTTCTCCAATTATTTATTCCGTCTTAAAACCAACCTTTGAACTAACTCCTTCCACAAAGTGCCTCTTTATCTTCTAGCTGGAAAACTGATTTATTGCAGCAACATATTCTGAAGGTTGATGCTCGACTTGTTGACAGATTTTCTTTTTTTTCCCCCACACTTGTATTTTATTGACCCGGCCGTTTGCTCGACGCACATACAATAATACAAACATACAAACAAACACTCTCCGGCTGAATGATATTCAAATGATATTGGACATTGATCTCTGATTCTATGCACACACCAAATTTAGGCACCAATTATGGACACGCTGGCACACACACTCACACATTTGAATGCAATGGCTGGTATTTGTGCAGCGGTGTATTGACATAACCCTCGGCTTCACCGCTCTCTTGTCAAATCATGTAGAGCAGAATCTCTGTCTGATGCTCATTTCCTATTCTCCCTTATTGATTATTAATTTCTTTCCTGGTAGATTAGCCCTGAAGCCAACAGAAAGCCAGACGAGTGTGGTTTTAACAAGAGACCTGTGTGTGTGTGTGTGTGTCTCTGTGTGTGTCAGGAGGGCTCTTCCCACATTTCATGTTGTGATATATGAAGCGAAAACATAGTTAATCAAAACAGATGCGTGTGTATATATTGTTATCACAGTGATTTATTACATACATGACATGTGACGCGGGGGCAGCATCTCCCTATCCTGTCATCTCATGTTTGATTAATAAGGTAAAAGCAAATTAAGCAACATTTGTGGAAATGTATTCATCCCCATTTGAATTGAGTTTGCAATTGTTCAGTAATTCATCTAATCTGCATTTTAAACAGGTAAAAAAAATGTGTGCCTGTGTATGTATACGTGAGCACGGCTGAGAAAACAAAAATGGACAAGAAGTGAAAGAGGACAATCTTCTCTTCGGCGGCGGCGGGGGAGAACGAGGGAACTGAATGTTCTCATAATTGAAGTTTAATTAAGGAGCTTGTCCGAATCATTAGTCTGTCTGTCATCCGTGGTGCCATCAATCACTCGGCGTGTAAAACCTGGCTGGCACGCTGGTCCATGAAGGCATCCATCAAGGCACTTAGCCAGTCAGCATTCTTGTATTAGCCTCACCTCGCTGCCTCGATGCACTGCTTTGTGTTCGTCTTGGACACGCTGTCGCTTCACGAGCGAGGCATTATGTTTTAGAGGCTTCTCTCGCTAATCTCATCGCAGAGCCTCCTGATAAACGACCCGCGGGCGCGACTCCAGTGTTGGCGGCTAAACAAATGTTTGCTTGACCTGACATCATGACGGCGGGGGGGAGATTGAAGACGCAGCCTCCTGTAATGGAACATATTGCGATTTTATTTCTTGCTCAGTCAGAGTAAAACAGAACTTACTGCATCCAGATAATAAAGTCTGCTACACTGCAGACTGCACTACCACTGAACAAGGTACTTAACATAGTGGCTAAAACCAGCAGACTGAGGCTCCCAGGTTGGAATGTGATGAGATGTTTCAAGGTTAAACGGCCATAACGGAGGGGGATACAACTGCAGGGACATATTTCTAGTTTGTATTGATACACAATGAGAAGTAATTGGTTTATATAAAGTTGCTCTACTCAAGAGTTGAAAAAGCAACTTGCGGAACTTGTTTCTTGTGTAGATTTGGTTCTTTATAGTTTTATCAAAGTTACCTCGTCGCTGTGTGGTTACACAGAATGCAGGCGTGTGCAGGGACGCTGCTCGGGCATTCAAGTTTCAAGTACTTGTGAGGGACTCCAACAACAAAGACTCAGAAGACAGCTTGTGTGTGTGTGTGTGTGTGTGTGTGTGTGTGAGTGAGAGAAACAACTATATATATATATATCTGTAGAAGAAAAAGACATCCTGGATAAAATATGTATATATTCTGTAAATATGTATATATATATATATCTATGGCTCTCTGCTGGCAACTTCCGTGGTGCCCACTTCCTGCCCAATGTCAGCTGTGATTGGCTCCAGCCTCCTCTTTGACCCTCAGAGGATAAGCGGTATAGATGGATCTAACATGTGCATTGTTGTTGAAGTGCAAGGTTGGTGTCAAGCTGTTGTTTAAGCGATTTAGGCAGAGGTCCATTTCAAAATGCATTCTTCACTTTGAATGAAAATCACCACATCTTCATCTACAAAGGTCTCCGCTGCAGGACTCTTACCTTTTGTCAACCAAAGACCTTCAAGTCTTCACCGCACGTGCCTATTGTTTTTTCTGTATATATTGTTGTTTTATGTCCGATTTGTTGTTATGTCCAAAGGCACCAACCACACCAAGGCAATTTCCTGTATATGTAAATATACTTGGCAATAAAAAGAATTCTGATTCTGATGATTCTGATTCTGATTCTGAGTTGACATTTTCTTGTTGGCATTTAAATCCACAGGTGACTGGATCTACAGCAGCTTATCTCACTTTCACATAAAAACTTTCATCAAGAAATCACTTTTGAACAAAGTTTTCTTCCGCGCCCGTGGCTTTTATTAAGCACAACCCGAGATGACTAACGCGTTTGTAAAGATCTAGAAACAGATCACAGCAGCCGGCCGGTCCGCGTGCCTCTGGAGCGAGAGCAAATAATCATCCGCGAAAAACATGGAAATGACTTGGAGGCAGATAAGGAGATGATTGCATCCTCATGAAGTTTTGGGGTTTTTAGATTATTCTTTTTTTCTTCACGAGACATGAAAGTTGCTGTTCATCTCTTTTTCAAATGATTTTTCATGCAAATCGTCCCGAAACAAGCAGCCGACTAAGGAAGCTGCCTCTAGACTTCAGCGTCATTATAGAAGCAGGATTTAATTCAAAAGCTGCTGGCTGGAAAATAAATTAGAGTGTAATGTGTGTAAGATAGACAGGGTTCATATTAATACACAAGCATTTCATCCATCCATCTCTGTCTCTCCATCCTAAACTCTACCCCTTGTTATTGCTTCACACAGCAATACAACACACGGCAGCATTGTGATGAAGAATGAATATTATTTTTAGGCATTCAAATACTCCGTTAAATATGAGTCTGTATGTTGCACCTGCACAAATTAACGTGCAAAGATGAAGAGGATGAATTTGTGGCCGCTCCACCGACGTGACGAGCTGTTCCCGGCTGCCGACAATGGGCAGACACATCCAATAAAAGCCTTATTGTATTGTACTCACACACTCAGACAGAAACACTCGCGCCCCGGTTACATTTCCTGACGCAATCCCAGGAAACAGAGACAGAGTGTTTTCCCAGTTAGCAGCGCTCATAACAGCGCCAGCCGTTTAACCGTCTCAGGGCACGATTGCATTTGCTTGCGATATGTGCCGATCAATGATGCATCGTGTCATTTCACTTCCTGTAAGATGAGCAGAGGAGAAATTGTCATCAACTCTGACAGTTTGAACTATGACACAAAGTGCTGAGCTGTGTCGTCCCCTTTCTGTGAATGGAAACATACACACGTGCTGAATGCAATCAAGTGCAAACCTCTACTGATGCGTCGGGGAAAAAGAGATGGGAATCACACATTGGCTTTGTAAACACAAATCTGATTTCAAATAATGACTGCGATCAGCGATGCGGTATTCACGATTTAGTTTTTAAAGGTCAAGGCAAATTATTGTATTGATATTTTTATGTTGATGTTCTTGTCGTCTGGAACACATCATGTTCTCTCTCTCTCTCTCTCTCTCTTCAGTTTACTTCTCACTGAAAGAGTATTTCAGGGTTTCAGTTAAAGTTTGCATTTCTCTTAATTGAACATTCTAGTTGAATTAAAGTCGATTTTGTAAGTTATATATATATTTAGTTGTCCCTGACCTTCCTGTGTGTGCTTTGTGTGTCAAAGCACTTTGAATACAAATGTTTAATCACATATGTATATATATATAAATAAGTATAGTATTATTATTATACATTTTTTAATTGACCAATATTTTACATAAGTTTCCTGCAGAAATAAAGTGACATTTCTATGAGTGTCTTTTTTGTACTTCCCACTCTGCAATTCCAGCTCTGGACATTTCACAAAGGTTTGAACTGCTGTACAACTACAATAACAATAATTAGCCACTGTTAAAGCCACATTCATGTACATTTTTCATGCTGAGAAAGATTTACTGTATATGAGGTGGAACGTCACACTAAAGCCATCCCTGTGTTGTGTAAATGTACCTCGCTGTGGAAGCATTCACTCATTAATGTCCTGTTTCGCTTTATTTATGGACTATTAGCATAATTATGAGTGTGATTATGGTGGGACATTAGGCATTCCGCTCAAGGGCCCTTTGTGACTGTATCTCTACACAGAATGCTCTGTTCTCACACACTAATACGTCTCGCTCTCTGCTCTATGTGGCACAAATGACCAATTCCCTGGTACTTAAATGCATATTTTTTACCCGTGCTACTGGGATGCAGTGCAATAGAAATATGCCATGTTATTGTTTGAGGTTTTAGTGAATACGTGCCGTAGCTACAGGCCGCACTCTGCTCTGATGCTTTAATAGCAATGCAGATGTGAGTGTGCATATGTAATGTGGATGTACAGTGTGTGTTTATGTACTTGTGTGTGCCTGTGTCACTAGGCTTTCCTATGTGAATTTAAACTTTGATTATAGAATAGAAGTGTCCCAGTAGAGAACTCAGACCTCATGTGATCTGACTCCTGATAAAACAGTGGCATTATCCGTGTATTATACCACCTTGTATTATACGGAAATAGACGGACACCATATTTCTAATTGGCTGAGCAAACAAGGCCAAACACAAGATCAAGAGTCTCATTGCCAAAGAGAAACAACTTGTACTGTACATTTTGTTATGCTTCTGTTTTAGCACCTAACCCAGTGGAGGTTATTTATCACACAGCTTGTTACCAAAGATAGTATTTCTTTGTTGTATTAAAAGATTAAGTTCTCAACTGCAACAACAATGTAAAATGCAATAGGAATTGAACATCTCAATAGAAGAATCCACAACCTAACCCCATATATACCCCAGACTGGGAAACGTACAGTTTGAATCTGTTTCATACCGTCAGTCAGATCTGTGTCTTTCCCAGTTCTATTCTCATCGATATAATTTGTAACTTGCCACATTGTTGTATTATAAGGAAATGCGGCCTGGGAACACCAAAATGAAAAAAACTACAAGAGCCACAACGAGGTGCGTGACAACAGAGAGGCACATGGTGAAGCTGGATGCAGTCTTAACTGAGATGGGTCTGGTCCAGTTTTCGTCAGTTCTGCATGGATCTGAGTCCCAGAGTGTTTAAATAAAAGGCTTGCGTGTCTCAGTTCTGTTACTGCTGCATCCCCCGATATACACACACTGTGATGGGGATAGAAGTTTAAGTTTAAATTCTTTAATCCACATTAAGCACACCTCAGTTATTTCAGTCTATATCCTAAATGCTAGATTTGTACTGTTTTAATTGCTGCTCCACTTAGATTAAAGTGCTGGAACAAATCCCAGCGTCAACCTCCATAAACTCTTTATAGTAAATATATAAAATAATAATACGATTTGGCTTTGAAGTTAGCAAACCGGGTGTGTAGCGAGTATTTTAAAAGCTTGTGAGAAATTTGCTCTCCTTTTTTCAGCGACTATTGAGATGTGAGCGTGTGAAACTCAAAATGTTGAGCAGGTTGTCGCCCAAGGGTTGAACAAACGTACGGGTAAATAAATGACAGTTATGTGCACCTGTTTTTTTTATTTCATCTACAATTTAAAGGTGATGCATTAACCAACATGGAGAACTCTGATGAGCAACAAGTTATGTTCATGCCTGTTGCTAGGAAACAACTCTGTAGATTGTTTTATTTTTTCCACCCTCAGTCTCGGTCTGTTGCTTTAGAATACAGGTCGTATTTCACACGTACATTTTTTTTCTCACTCCGTAGCCTCCTGGTTCTACCACCCAGCCTGCGGTCATGAAATCATTACTGTATCGCATCAGTGCAGCCGGCTATCGAAGCTACAGTCAGTAATCTGCAGGTACAGGAAGAAAAGACGCAGATTAATATCTTCAGATTGGACGGGGAGGAGCTGCCCTTTGGTGCAGTGGCTTTTACTGGTTATCATAGGAAGAGAGAGTGATCATACAGGAGTGAGGGACATGGTGCTGCAGCAGATGAAGTGCTGTTAAAACCGGGAGAAAAAGTAAAGCAGATATCCCATCATACCTGACAGTGAGTGTGTGTGTGTGTGTGGCTGAACCATACTGATGTACACAATGTGCTGGAAGGAGCAATTTTCAAAATATATTCAATGATGTGTGGCTTTGAATCAAAGCTATAGAGCTAACAGTAAGCGAGGAATGACTTAAATGTGCTTCTTAGTGAATCAGGAATTGGATGCCAGACATATAATTGGCCCTTCTGTGTAAATTGTGGCCCCTTTATGGCCCCAGATTTACAAAACTCCTAGATCTACTGTAACAGATGTAGTTCACTGTTGAGAGAGAGAGTTGTACTTTCCTCTTGTTCTCTACTCCTTTTTCTCTCTCTGCCAAACACACACACTGAACGTGCATCTGCCTAAAGACACACACACACACACACGGAGAGCAGCCACAGCTCTGTTATCCAGGGATTCAGTGGAGATGAGTTCTGTGATGAGTCCGACATCGTGATCAACTGCTTGGTTGGACCACATGGCTCGGAGACACTGCTGACTCACCTCCTACTGGGGCTCCTCCCTCTCTCTCTCTCTCTCTCTCTCACACACACACACACACACAACACACACACACACACACACACACACACACACACACACACACACACACACACACACACACACACCCCATCACCACAACAAACACAGACACGCATACAAAGCACCTGAGAGCCGTCTATAACTGTGGAGCGGGTTTCATTCTCAGGACCCCATTAATTCCTTATAGATGCTGATATTGATTGAGGGGGCTGCGCTCTGCTCTTGTTAATTCAACTCGGCGCAGATGGATTTTGATTCCATTTGTGTTGCCTGAAGGTGACTGCTGCTCGTAAGAAAAGGGTGAATAACGCCAAGGGAGCGGCAGCACGGGGATGGGGAACGAGACGGGAAGAGAGGAGGGAGAGAGGGAATATGAAAGAGTGAGGATGAGAAGAAATGGGAGGAAAACATAAAAGATAAGAAACAGCACAATTAGACGGAATACATTACAAAGGGATGGAGACAAGTGAAATAATTATAGGGAGACGAAGGAAAGACAATGAATGTGTGATGTTTCTAATGGGGTTCCACTCCTTGAGCTTTTTGATGAAAAACAGAGGAAATGAATGTCATCATCAATTGCTGATTCCCCACTTAATGCATCAAGGAGGTTTTATTTTCACTCTGTTCTCTTATGATTAGCTCATTATGCTAATGAGCCATTGCACAAAACCCTCAGTAAATTATATTTTGGAGGTTATTTGTGCGCTTACGTACGTGTGTGTGTCATGCATGTGTAAGTGGCTCTTTCAGTGTGTATGCATGCATGTATACTATACTATATGTTTCGTCAAAAGCAGAAACACCACTCATTTTTATTCTATTGCCACTTTATAAACTTTAACAGTTTTTCAGTCAAGAATTATGCAGTTCAAAGATAAACCACAACATTTTAAGTATAACTTGACCCTTAAGTTTTGGCTAAAGTTTCTCCCTCAAAAGAAGCCTTCACATCACAGTGCTCAAACCCCCGCACACAAGCTGTGTCCAAATTCATGGACTGCCCCTTCAGAGGACGCAGTCTACCGAGCTCATGAAGACCGTGTCCTTCGTAGACCACAAAGGCCGAACTGAAAGGAAACACTTTGGTCTACAGAGGCTTTCTGTGATCGGCGTCACCAGCTCGCCCTGCCCTTATTGCTGTTGCCTAGCAACAGAGCTGAAACTGGACATGACAACAAAGTTTTCATGCCCCTTTGTGTTTTTAACGTGTACAATGATCAGTTTGGTTGATTTTTAAGCAGGATTGTCTTGGACGACTCGTAACTTGCCGTAAATGCAATGAATCCTGGGAAAGGTTGGGCTGGAAAGGATCCTCCCGTTGGAGCCTTTGTTTCATGGGGATGAAAGTACGAATTTCTCGGCCTCATTTGAAGGAGCCTTTGAAATGGGGTTGAAGCAACTTTGTATATTTAAATATTATGACGTAGAGATTTCCCAAATGGTCGACTCTACGTAAGCATTGGCCCTGCAAGGTCCCAGACAGTTTGAAACTCCCAGTGGTGTTAGTAGCCAGGTTCAACACATAAATATAGATATTTTATAAATGTAGTCATAAATGTAATAATATAACATTAATGTGTTATATAATTTAGTTTACAGCAAAAAAAACCCATTGTAATGAAAAGGAAAAATACAGTAGTCACAGCACCGAGCTTCTTTGTTCACTCTGACAAGTAACAAAATTAACATTTTGCATTCGGTCAAATCCTAGAATATAACTGCACAAGACAAATTGTCCTCTACTCAGACTTGTGACACGAGTTACAATGAGGACAAAGTCTCTTTTGTCGCCTCTGAACGATTTCTTACCTTCCCCTCATACAAGGAAACGCCATTATCCGTGCCTCAGAAGATGTAAAGGAGGAACATGTTGTTCTTTCCTCGCTAACTTTGCTACCAGGGTGACAATGGATTGAGCGGAGTTATTTGTCATTGTCAGGCTGAGTGCCCCGCTGCCTGTCACCATGGTCATCCTCTCTCGCTCCAAGTTCTTCCTCAGTGTTTTCTCGTCTCTCTCTTCATACCACCTTGAAGGTTTTATTTGCTAGACCCCAATTCTTCTTTTTTATTTGTTTCTCGCTCGCTGACTCTCATCCCAAACTCTTAAATACTTTCCTTCACTTTCACTGGTTGTGACTTGTATTGTGTCTCACGTCCTCTCTTTTGTACGTTCGTAGCTTTTCCTGACATTGCTTTCTTTATGATGCCTTTGTCACACAGTACTACAACATAGCTGGATCGAGTTTCTTAACATGATGCTGACTTATTCAAAATGTCTCTAACTGCATTAATGCCCTCTGTATATATTTTCTTATTATCTTCCTGTCTAACCATTCATTTTTCCCCTCTTTCAGCTTTAGAAAAAGTCGGTCGGGATTCCAGCTACGAGCAAGAGGGGAAGGTTCAGTTTGTGATGGACGCCGTGTACGCCATGGCCCACGCTCTGCACCGCATGCACCGGGAGCTGTGCTACGGCTACCCGGGCCTCTGCCCGCGCATGGCCAGCAACATCGACGGCAAAGAGCTGCTCAGCCACATCCGTGCTGTCAACTTCAATGGTAAGACTTGCACTGGACTCACTCGACGTCAATGTATTGATTTCACTCTGTGGCTGTTTTTCTTTCACCAGTGGTTCAAGTTAACAATATAGAAATGCAGAATATCTCTTTTTTCATTGAATCTTTTTGGATTTATATGTTTTAATACTGACATTATATTATATATAAAACACCAGAGCAAGATTTGTCTGAATCAATGTTATTGTCATTGTTGTTTTTGTCAATGAAACACTTAGATCATCACTCAGTCTTTTTTGCAGGCGTAGAGCGCTAACAAACCAACTGCATTTCCCACGATGCATTTCACCTCTGGAGTAATTCATACGATGTCACTGCCGATGAGACGCACATGTCATGTGACATCCGGTCTTAATGGGTTGAATCAAAAAATCTAGCGAATGCTTTTTACTTTATAATGGTATATAATAAAACAATATATATTACAAAACTGTAACACTCATGCCAGTCAGCATTCTCATTAATTTAGAAGAGGACAAATTCGAGGTCCACAAGTTTCTCCGTCACTGTCCAGTAATCCCGTATTTGTTTATCCACCCTGACTCGACACTTCCAGCTCCTATTCAAACAACACTAATCCTGACTCCTCTTGTAATTTGTCTAATCCTCATCAAACACAGTATACGTCGTGTCGCATTTCACCTTCGAAATTAACTTCAGATCTCTTCTGTTTATATTTGCTGACAAGTGGATAAAACCATTTACTTGTTTCCTCCTAACTAATAAGCCACCTCATGCTAATATCCTCTTATTAATCCCCTTTTCCCCTTGATGTGCTTATACCTGCTTGTCGATTGGCCTTTTCATTTCCTGTGTTTTCCCCCCCGTCACGTATTGTGTGGAATCTGTAATACCTGCTGGTTTAGAGCGTATGAAAGTGAGAAATACAGAAAGGGAGTCATTTTGTGAGGAGTTACAGAAGTGCTTGTCTGATTTTCGCTTTCCGAGGCGAGACTAGAATGAATGAGTCTGTGAGGGAATGTGTGCAAAATAATGTTGTTTCTTGTGCCGTCCCTTTCTCTGTTGTTTGCAAGAAGTGTCAAACACCGATTCACGGACAGGGACTGATTGCTCTCTGATACTGCAACAGGAGGTTTGTGCTCAGGTGCGTTTCTCTGTTATTGCTCTGCTAGAGGGGAGAGAAATGAACCCATAAGCACAAGGTCAGAAACCACTTACCCCAATGAATCACTGAATCCCTTCGTGCTTACTAAGATTTGCCCCGACACAACATGTGCTGCAACAGTTCCTGGCACCATTTTGAGAGAACATGAAATACCAGATTAGATTATTGAGTTATTGAGGTGGCACATTCCTCAGGATAAAAAGTTACCTACAGTAAAAATCTGAATTGTAATGTAATGTTTCCTTTCATAGTGTCTGTCTGCATTACATCGACAAATTCTATATTTCTATGTACTTGTGCAGTGGCCGTTCTAAACCTGCCTGTTTGGAATCGGCTGTTTATTTGTCCTGTGCTTATTCTCTGCAGCTACTTCAGAATTATTCCTTGTTATAAGTGAGCCCTCCTCAAACAGTTCTACAATATACCGTCACTTTTTATTGCTTGTGTGCAGAGTTTTATATAAAGTTTATGCAGCAGAGTGAAGTTACAAAACTTGTGTTCATCCTACCTGGTTTATACACAGGATATCAAAAATAGCTGATTCTATGAAGAAGATAAGTTGCTGACATAACAGAGATCAGCAGACACGTCTCCCGTGAATGTCTGTGTCAGTCTGGGATGAAATGAATAAAACAAAATAATGAAAATGATCCGGCGCCAATTCTAACCCACGGTGTGACTGCTGTCGTGTATCTGAAGACGGAGAAGACGACATGTTCGACTCGGTCCACAGACTGAAGGCACACTGCCACGCCCCCAATCATTGCTCGAAAATGTTATAAATATGGAAAGTATCACGTGTCAAAATCGCACCAAATTTGACACGACTCTTCCCTGGGCCATTAACAAAACAAATATAAAGTGAAGCTGATTAGATGAAGGGGTTCACAAGATATGCGAGCCACATACATACAGAGAGACAGCCAGACAGTTAGATGTGTAATTTACTGTTCAGTGACACCGAAGTCTTGAAATAACAAAGCTGTGAACAACAAGCATCACTCCACATGCAATAAAGCAAAAAGACAGGAAGCATGTGGTAGAAGTGTAATATCTTGTACCCGTTACTTCACCCCTACCAGGGATTTTTGAAGTCACGAAGATGTTCCCTCCTGGGACGTTTCCCATAGAGAACAATCCGCTTCCCTTTGATTTCTTTGCTTCTTTTTTCTTCTCGCGCAATATGGCTGCCTGTAAAATAGAATGTTTATTTTCTGAGCTGTTTTGTTTGCACAGTGATAAAACACATACGATAAATCACGCTGAGGGGCAAAATGTTGCAGCGGGGGAAAAAAAAGAGGGGTCTTTAATACCCTCATAATTTTCATTTTTCACTACAGAGCTTTGACACGCTGATTTATGGTGAACTGTAAAAGTGAACCCAGGTGGACTGGGGAATTTAGGCAGTGTCATCAAACAGCTTGTAGATTATTGGCACCTATATGTCATCTTTCAGTTGTCAAAGTGCAGAAAAAATATCTTCTGTTTCCGAGGCCGGACTCTCCGCTGTATTTGAGGAGAGAGAATGATGGTGTTCGCCATTTTAAAGATGTTAAACTAGTTACTTCTACCCATGTGTAAATCCCTTGATATATTTGTTTTCTAATTAAATGCAGTTTTATTATTGATGTGTTGACCTTGATATCCCGGAAGAAGAAGAAAAGGGGGTGAACATGCTGTGCAGCTTTATCTCTCTGTGTTTGTGGCACATAAATGGATCGAGGGCGAGCGAATAAGTTAAAGTTGCAGGAGCATGGATTCTCTTTCTCCCCGCTCGCTCTCTGGATCCATACCAATTCACCTCTCCAGCAGCGGCATGAGACAACAAGGCGGAGTGAGAGGGGAGGGGGATAATTTCAAATTGTCCGTGCAGTGATTGTTCCCCTGTTGGACCTGTATTGAGCCGCCTCGATTTACAAAGCGAAGCCTAACAGGCAGAATTGTCAGAAGAGGAAAGGAGGTCGGAGAAAAGCAAGACGGGGAAACAATGTGAGGGACAAGTAGCCGATTAGGACGTGTCCTCCTGCTAGACCTGGAGGTGAACGTCTCCTCGAATAAGATATTTATCTCAGAGACTTCCTTCGGTCGTTAGCTCATTGGTGGATCAATTAAGGAAAGTATTAGCTCCAACAATTATAAAATATGTGACAGTGAAACAGCCTTGCAGTTGTATCATTTTGCATTAAATAATGTATACAAACAGTGGCTGGGTTATAAATATTTATAGTTCTTTGGCTACATTTTCATTGTCTGCAAAATTGAAATAATACATCTTCATACACAGCAAATATTCAGAATAATGGCTTACCTTGAAAACACCTTCTAGATTTACCCCTGAAACACTGCGCACACACACACACTCACACACACACACACTCACACTCACTCAGACACACAGGTTGGTGCAGTGCAGAGCAAGTAAGGGAAACAATAAGGAAACGAACCCTGGAGCAGCAATGACACACTGTCCAGCTTTCATTTGTTGGTAAGTTGTTTATTGGCTTAAGCAATGGAAGTGTGATAAACAGGAACTATGGAACTCTGTGATTCTATCTGTTGAATCGGCTGCTTGATTAACTCTGTGTGTGTGTTTGCTGTTGATTACTATTAGAATGTTCTGTTTCCTCACCAACTCAGAGCAGATCTGTGCCATGTGATGGATGCAGATCCTCCCCTGGCTTTTCAAACATACACCTTGCGCCAATGTTTCTCGCTCCATCACTCTTTCTCTGTCTCGCTGCCGCCCCGTCCTTTTTCTCCTCCTTTCTTTCCCCATCATTCCTCTGTCTTTCACTTGTCTCCTTGATTTTCTGCCTCACTTTTTCTCTTGTTTGCCCCCACTTCTGTCACACTCGCGAGAAAATCAAGTTATTACAACGCCTTGCTACAGAAGTCAATACGTCTTTTTGGTCATTTAAATCCCACATATTAGAAAAAACTAAACCCACTAGGTAGTGTCTTAAATATTATGAGTCTAGTTTATTTTCTAACATCTTGTGGCTGTGTCATGGAGAGAAACTCGCCGGTAGCGATCGTGGCGGGAGCCAAAGTAGTAAGGTTCGGTTGATTCCTGCGTCCCCTCCACTAACACGGAGGAGGTGGGATGTATGACCTAGATAGCAGGCAGCCACCAGGAGGCAATCAAGATGCTTTGGGGAGCTGCGATGACGTCCAACTTGACATGCACCCTATGGTTTTGGCACATGCTGCAGTTTCTGCACCGCCTTATTTTAACAGTAAGGTTTTAATACAGTTACAAACCAGCACACCCGAAGTTTCTCAAACACCTGAAGGGGGCAGTGCAGGAATAGACGGGCCACACTTCACAGATAGTGACCACTTTAATTAATGTTCTTGTTTGTTCATTCTTTACTTTGACTTTTTCATTTATGAAAGAAGACATGAGTAAAACTTTTGCATACCTTGATGTGTCCACATTCATGATCATCGGGTGTGTTTCAGGCCCGTGATATGATTCTGGGTTTAGGCCTATTGGATTTTAAAATGAGAGAAATAAGAAAAGTGGGGACAGCAGCTACGTTTTGACTGCAAGTGTGTGTTTGTGTTTGTCATGTGAGATAAAACTCTCCTTGTCATCTCATCGCTGGCAGCGTTTACCTCCTGCCAGCGGACAAGATGGACATCACCATGGGAACAGACTTGCACTAATTAGAGGGGCTTGACTTTGAGATGATGAACTCTACACCTGGCTGAACAACCTCAGGGAGAAGAAGAGGGAGGGATCGCGGTGATGACAGAAGGAGAAGGGAGGACAAAGCAGCCGGGGGTGGTGGTGGTGATGGAGCTCACATGACCTCAGAGAGGAAGAGGGTCGACGCCCCTCGGAGATGATGAACTTGACCGGGCGTTTGTGAGCTAAGGGGGAGCCAGAGAGACAGAGGGTTATGGGAGTAGGGAGCCAATCTGACTATAATGGCCTTTGAGGGAGATGGAGGGATGAAGGTATAGAGGAGAGAAACGTGAGGGATACAGGTGGAAAAGAGAGGGAATCAGAGGAAATGGTTGAAGAAAAAAAAAACATGAACGGCAGGCTAGGGAAACACTCTCCAAGGCCATTATGACTTTGGAGAGAGCATGTTCTCAGGAAAGACAGAAAAAGTGGAAAGAACGATGAGAAGTAGCATGGGGGGGCAGAGATAAAAACTTTTCCTCTAGCCAATAACGGCACTGGCTGGAAGGGAACTTTATTAGAAGAAAGTATAATCCATAAAGTCGATCCATTTGGCAAGGCCAGAGAAAGGGAGAGTAACTCGGTTCGTGCTGAAAGTGAAAAAGATGTGCAACGTAATACTTCATGACGAGCGGAGTCAAATGACCTTTCAGAAGAAAGCAGAAACGGAGAAGCAGAAAGGATGCATATCAGACCTAACAAGAGCACCGTGACCCCGAGAAGCAAGAGAAACCATGAGATGGATAGATTTTACATTTTAGTGTTTGGCATTAAAGAAGAAAGACTCAGGAGAGCGTGTTCACGTTGGGAGAGAAATAATACCAGAGCCGGGCTGACGGGTAACTTCCTGGGTCAGGGAGACATTAGAGAGGGCAGGACGTTTGAGGAACAGATTTCTTCTCTTCAGTTTTTTGACTTTCATTTGTAATTTCCAGTCGTGGAATATGTTGGGAAATTGAAGGTGCAATAGTTTCAGTGTCAAACTTTTTAAAATTGATATAAAGACAAGTAGTAGGTAGGAAAATCTACCCTACCCACATTTGTAAGTATGTTGTATATATTTATCTGTACACAAAGAGAAATGTAGAAGGTATGATTTTTGTTTTTGACGTAGTTCTCTAGTTGTGAGGTAAACTCAAAGTTGCTCTTTCCCTCATTTCCCAGTATTTAAGCTAAGGTAAGCTAGTTGAGTTACATTGATCTTTTCATCGTACTCTTGCCAAGAAAGCAAATAAGTGATACATTTCAAACTATCCCTCCAAACAATTACTCCTATGAGTATTTTTTAGAACATAGAACACAATGGGGATTCTCCATAGAAGAGATAAAGACCTATGAGACCCTTCGATCATCAGATAATATCAAGTATCTGTCTCATAATTCACTGATAGTAGATAATTTGATTAAACGCATTTTGTGCAGGTCGTTTGTGATTTTACTCTCTCACACAAACACACTGACACACAATCTCCCTCTTTCTACCTGCTGCTCACTTCCAAGTAGCAGGTAGTAAATGGTGGATTATTGACGACCTTGCCCAGGCAGCATCCCCTTGTCTGCCCCGGTAGTGCTGCCTCTCAGTGAGCAACCCACGTACTGTATAAACAGCCTCTATGTTGTCTAATATTTATGATGGTATTATCTTTTCTTTTTTACAACTCATTTCGTAGTTTTACTATTTGCAGTAGCGGTGAGATCAATCCTGCCACAGGCTCATTGGCTGAGTATAATTTTAGATGAGTAAAGACATCCACACAAAAACAAACCCAGACAGGAGTTGTATCGAGTTCGAGGAAATGAGAGACGGGGATGATCATTTGTAATTGCATATCCTAAGACACCTAAATCTCACATCTGTGCATCTGTGCGGCTTCATTTATATTTACTGACACCATACAGTATAGTTAACGTTTTTAAAAAAAATTGTATTTCTGTGAGGCCTCTGTTGTTGAGAGATTAGTTAGGAAACCATGCGAGTCTGTCAACGGTAGAGACAGAAAAATACAACACAACTAATCTTCTGACAGACGCAGCATTGTGCAGGTAAACACACACGCACACAGACAGACACACACACCTGCATTGTTTTATTCTGATGCGTAGTTGCACCATCCTGTTTGCGATGGATGCAAAAACAATTGGAATAGTAGAATGGTGAGGAAGGACTTGGTAGTGATGGATGAATAACGAACAGTGTGAGCCTATAGATGTATTGATCTACATAGCTGCTGCCTTGTGTGTGTGTGTGTGTGTGCGTGTGTGCATACGTGCAAGATATTGCAATTTGCAGTTCAAAAAGCCAGAAAATAATTTGCACATTTCTGTTGCATGTACAGTTCACCCTCCATCATGTAAACACAGTCACCCACGCAATCATATACAGTAAAATATACTTTTACATACAGTGACTATAAGGTATCATATATCTCACAGGCTTCTGCAGAAAACTGAAACCAGTGTAACACCATTATCAGTCCTCCTCTCTTACTTTCTTTGGTAATGTGACTCCTTGTTTCTCCGTTTGCTTATTTCTGCCCTCCCTTGTTTTCATTCCCTCTGAATTCCTTTCCTCTCCCCTGTTCAGGGCTGTTTTGTCTCTTTTGATCAACCTAATAGTCGGAACTCTCCCTCGGTTTTTATCACCTTTGTTTTTCTGTTTAATCCTCTCCTCTTTTTCTCATTTCCTCCAAGACTGCATTGAATGCACATTGCGGTACAAAGAGCCAGTCGCTTGAATTAGTTTTTTGTAATTACTGGATTTTAGTGTACAAAGCTGGCTCCTGCTGTGTCCGCTTGTGTTTGTGTCCAAATAAGTTGGTTTTTGCATTTTGCATTTTTACAAGATACCCTTTAATTTCTTTATTTTTTTCTCTCAACAGTAGTTCCTTCCTTAGAGACTCTACCTCAACCTTTATCTCACTTGCACTATTTAACCGACGTGCTTTGTTCTTACACAGGTCCATTTAAATGTGAATTGTTTCTTTTGCCTGTTCCATTACCTGCACTCCTCGCTTGTTCTGTTTTTCTGCTCTGACAAGGCAAAGTGAGAGCAGAGCTGCTGAGAGGACGGGTGACGATCTTAGAGGGAGGGATGGATAGACAAAGTCCTTTGGAAATAGAGGAGATGAAGGGAGAAAGTGTAGAGCAGTAGGGTGAAGCGAGGCCAGGAGGTAAAGCGTGAGAAGAGGGGGGGGACGGAGAGACAGAATATGCTTTCAACAGGGGAGGAAGGAGGAAGGAGGAACAGCTGCTGTGGAAGGAGGCAGGGTTGGCTGTGAGGAGAGTTTTACAGAGTGAAGCTTGGAAACGAGTGCAGACCGACAGCAAATAGTCTAGAAATTCACAATGGAGGAGACACGAGTGCAGAAATAAGAAATGAGGCTTGGAGTTAACCAGCTGTTCAGTCATGAGTTACGTCTTTCACTGGAGTCCACTGTGAAAGTGATCATGTTGCTGTAGATTATTATTTGTGTGTCTTATTCTCTTTTTTGTATTTGTTTCACTTTCCATTTTTTTCCCTGTTTTTCTGTCCCTTCTCCCCTATTAGTGCTATAGACACACAGATGGGAGCCTGTTGGCAACAACACAAGTGTCTATGGTGGCCCCGAAGTGCAAATCATAAAATGAGAAAACACAACAGCAAATGAGATACACAAGACCGCATGGTAATGAGACAACACAATGGCAAATTAGAAAATATATGATGGTGCACGAGAAATCGACAGCCAATTACAGAACACAATGGCGAGTAGCAAGACAACAAAACTGCGAATGAGACAACAAAACAAATGAATGAGAAAACAACGAAACTCTACAGCAAATCACAAGATGTCCAAAGATGTACAGTGCGTTTGTCCAATCAGCGAACGCTTTGTCACTAGGTGCTTATCTTTTTCATTAGAGGGTAATGCCGTTGTGTTTTGGGGTTTCTTCGTTGTGTTTGGCACTTCAGGGCCTCCGTATACATCAGTAGTATTTATTCCCTAACTTTAATCACTAACCCAACAATCAGCTTATTCCCACTAAGGGACACAGCTTTTGTCCTCAATTAACTGGTGGATGGTCCAGAATTTGTACCCAAAGGAAGCCTATGACACACACACACACACACACACACACACACACACACACACACACACACACACACACACACACCCTCTCAGCCACATGTTTTAATAATGCATGCTGTGGTGTAGTTTTTGCATCTCCCCGTCACAAACACTTCGTCTCTGGTATGAAGACTTGCTATTCATCCTCGTTGTTTCTGAGGAGAACCAGCGAAGCCTCAGGCCTTTTTTTTTTCACTCCTTCTGTTTCTCTTGTCTCACTGCATCTGTAGTTCCAGCAACACAGGGAAGTCTAAGGCTATTCATATACTCCTCTTCCATCTGCCTGTGTCTATCTCTGTTTGCCGTGGAGGGTTTTAAGGCCCATGCTAATTAATATTCTCCCACAGTCGCGGGCCACTCTGTGCGCTGAGCAACACACGTCGAAACAGCTGTTTGTGGCTCGCAGCGCTCTCTCTCGCTCCAGCTCTCCCGCTCACTGACTGTCCATTCGCTTGGAGTTGAGGCCAAAAGTTGTATTTACAACCTCTAGAACGAAAAAGCATGAAGACTCAGATGTTCAGTCTGTCTGGCTGTGATCTCCTCCGCTCTGTTTCAGCCTCAGCGGGGCAGCTGTGTCAGTGTCGGAGGTGTTGGTTATACATGCGCAAATAAATGGCCTTTTGGAAATTGGGCTCGTAGCGATCACTCTCACCTCCGAGATAATCGACCCAAGCCCGATTTCACACATATTCTGTCTCCTTCGTCCTCATTTTCCCTCTTTCCTGCACTTTCCTGTTTCACTCCTATCCTTCCTCTGTCACTCATCCTTCCTCAATCATTTTTCACCCTTTCTCTTCTTCGTCACCGTGCCTTTTCAAAGTAGCTGAGGTTCGAAGCGCCTCTGCTTTCTTGATTGCTGTTATCATCGTATCCCTCACATTCCTGATTCGTCTTTTCTCCTACTCATCCGTCTCCTGGGTGACTTTGATTTGAATCGGTGTGACTGACATTGACTGTGTTTGAACTAAGCGTCGAAGCAAATCAATCGTTCATCTACTTTCTTGTGCCTGATCTTACTGTTTCACTCGGATTTCACCCGTATTCCTCCTCTTTAAGTTTGTCTCTGTCTGCAAGTCGATTCCAACTAAATTTATTCATTCATTATTACATCTCCTGTTCCATTATTGAAGCGTAAGGTCGTGACCTGTGAGCTGGAATAGCAAATCTCGATGGAAGTTGTGAGAGTTGTAAGTTTTCTTGTGAAATTCTGTTGTTGATCCCCAAAGGGAAAGCCTCTGACTGTGTGTGTGTGTGAGGGGAGGGGGGGGGCTACAGAGCGGCGCCTCCAGCAGGCAGAGGAATAGAAAGTTGCTCGAGGACACTTCAGCAGAGCCCTGTGCTGCAGCGATGCCTTGTTTCTCCTGCTTAGAGAAAACCTGGAGAGTTAAAACAAGTCTAATAAAACGTTTGCTTGCACTTAAGGGACGCACACTCCCACACACACCCTCCCCACGGCTTCAAGTGGAGGCATTAGCCATTCTTGCCACGCTTTAGCAGCCCAATTTCCCCCCAAATAACAACCTCAAGCTCCGCGGCTTTCGGTGTTGTGTTAACATGCTTGTGCCCTCTGGCCTCTCCGGTGTTTTCTGTGTCATTTAGGAGGTTGTCAGCTTGCTCTGGGTTATGCAAAATGAATGCAGATGAGACGGAGAAGAAATTAGCATCCCGAGAACTTACTTTGCCCGAGCAGAATGTGAATTTTCTAGTGTGAGACGATGTTGGTTCTGTTGCTTTGTTGTTTCGCTACAAACACAGTATTTGAAAATGTACATTTAAAGTATATATTGAAGTATGAAACATTAAGTGCTGTTGAAGACTGTTGTGTGACTCTAGCATACATGTATACAATACAGCGTGAACATTTCTGCAGTGCGGCATCTCCCTTTGAATAAATGAACATAACGGGTATCACTACAGGATGAGGTAGAGGTGTGTTGCCAGGGCAACAGGTAAATCACTTATTTTTCAAGGTCGTGCCCACTAAGGCGGAAGTTGGGAAAATCCACATGAAGATATGTCAGCGCTCCGACAGTCGTGCCTCACAGTGCAGCCAGAGCCCATTAACACATTCACAGGTGTGACGTGCAGTTGTTTCCACGTCTCTGCCTTCAATAAGACGAGCAGTTGAACTGTGTTTTAATGTTCTTAAAATTAAAGGATAAATCTACTTTTTTTTCCTGATTAATAATAATATTTTTATTTGTTTAGCACTTTTCAATACAAGTTTTAAAGTGCTTTGCAACAAAACAATATTTGTTAATTTCATGGACTGTAAATTCAGATGGTGACAGCTCCAGGAAAGTGAAGCCAAAGCATCTCGATAGCCCCCTTTTGGCTGTCTGCAGTACGATTCATAAACCAGCCTCCTCCATGTTAGTGAACGGGACATGGCCTCTACTAAATCCTCAATAAAATAAAATCTTCTCAAAGATGGTTTCTGTCATTTTAGGTAGTTCTCATCGCACAAACATAAGTTTAAATGTTAACTTTTTCAGCAACTTTGGTAGGGTTAGGGTTAGATTGCTAAATCGGGGGGAATTGGATATATCGTGGCTTCATTTCTGGATAGTTGAATGGAGATGCAATTCACCATCTCCCATATGTCCTCAGTTTGTCAGTTGTGAATGTTTTGATGCATAAACAAAGCGAAACCCAAATGCATCCCTTCAACCAAAACATTAATCACAACTGATGAGCGGTTGTCAGCGACCTGTTTTCCCAACACCTTGGCGAGATAATGCCGGCACCTGTCAGGCCCATTGTACGTGTGTTTGGGGTAATTGCGGCGCCTTTTTAAAAAAGTCTGCCGTCTTTATCCACCTTATTCTGAAATTTGCAGCAAGCGATGCAAACACCACGAGATTGAATAATCATTTCCTACTCAAGGTAACAGCATTTGATTTCAGAGCAAACCGTCTGCTTTTTACTTTGCATAATTTGAAGTATCTGTCAGCGTGTCTCTGCTCCAGACAACTGTTTTAGTCACTGCATCCTAACAAGCTCTGTGGGAGCACGATTGGTGTAAAGGGAATATTAGAGAAATGTCAGTCAGCAGAGATCTGAGGGAAAGATGAGAACTGGGTGAGAAATAAACCTTTTTTAATGTTTTACTCTTTTACTGGTGCCGGAGACGGACTGGCCAATCAACCCTGGCAGGTCCTTGTGGTGAAGCCTGCAGTGTACAATCTCTGATGTGATCATTTTTTTGTGATGTTTTCTTTCAACCAACCGTGAGGAATTGATGGAAATTAAGGGGAAAGAGGTGTTGGGTGGGGAAACAGAGCAAATTAGCAGATTAATTGAATCAATGTGAGACTGTGTGGTCAGTGGAAGGAAGGTGATGACAGCCAGAGCCGCAGAAGAAAATAGTTACTTTGGTCTTAGGAAATGGAAGAAAAGAAACAATGACATGAAACTGAAACTTTGTTGGTTGTAGTTTTCAGTCTAATGGATGTGAATGTTTCCTCTGGCTAACTCCTTATTACTGGGATGGAGTAAACAGAGAAACCCATTTTTACCCTCATTTAGCACAGAGGGTGGGAGAGAGTGGTAAGGGAGGATGGAGGGAATACGGAGTAAAAACAGGAGGACATTTGTAGGAGAGGAAGTAGAAGAAGTTGGAGATATTGGGAGGGGATGCTGGGGAAATGAAGCAAGTTGCAGAGGTGGATTGTAGAGGATTAACAATGCATGGATAGGTGCTTTGTGCTGCTACGTTGTGGCTATGTGGCCTCTAGGGTAATAGCTGTGTCCCAATTCAGGGGCCACATCATTTGGAGGCTGCATTTGAAGGCTGATTGCATCACAGTTGCTCGACTAGGCTGTCACATTTCGAAGGCTCCTTCAAATGTGTCTTGTCATTCCTGAGCAAACGGAGGATCCAACAGGTGGATCCTTCAGGGGCCAATCTATTCCAGGAATTCAATTTGTGCCCATGCTGAAGCTAACAAGCTAGCTGTGCGGGTTGCTGAGCTGCAGTAAGTTCAGCTCCCCAAGGTAGTTAACGATGTTATAATAAGAGTAGGACAAGCTGGTGACGCAAGAAGGGAAAACCTTCGAATACCAGACCACCTTATTTCGTCTCGACCCCCGGACTCCTCAGCCTATGGTCTGCTCCAAGATCATTGGAGTCAAGCAAAGGCAGTTATCTTCCCTCCGGGAGAATCAGGTGAAAAAGAAGGCAAAGCATTTTACCAGCCAACCTGATCAGGTTTTGTCTCATGAGTTCACGGTTGTCTTGTACCTCCGAGGAGAACTAACAGATAGTCTTTCATTCCTTCTGCTATCACGCTACTAAACTCAACTCATTTTAAATGCCATCTTTTATCAATGTCTTTTGTTGCTATTTATTTTATCCCTCTCTCGATGTTCTTCTCCGACCTCTGTTTGTTTGTTGACCTGTGCTTTTTGACACGTATCATATTGGATGCTGTTTGTGTGATCAACAGGGGAAACTGCAAATCAATTGCTTAAACGATCAATAAAGTTTGTTTGAATCTGAAACTTTCGAATGATACGACCCTTGAATTGAGAAAAAGCCATTATTGGGTGTCTTTCAGGTTTGTTAGGTTGTCACTAGTTGGTGGTTGCAGTTGTGCCCTGGTGACTACTGTGGTTGCTAGGCCAGTTAGTTGCCAAGGTGTCTTAGGGGGGGTCTTATGGTTTTTGAGGGTTGCATTGATGAATCGGTCGTTGGACGCTAGTACGTCTGTGTTTGTTGAGGTATATGAGTCAGTTAGCTGAACATGGTTGCTAGGGGGAACTGCATGGTTGCTAGAGGGTATTGTGTGAAAACGTCAATGACCCCATTCTGTGTATTTAACACACAGCAGGCACAGTAATTAGGTCTGTGAGCTGCGTGTTCCCTGGCAAGCACATTGATACACAACCAGCATATTCAGTTTTAGAATTAGAAACATTCTTTTCAAAGTAATGGAATTTGAAATGTGCCAATAAATGCCAATTAAACATCTCCCACTGTGGAACTATGGGATATCATGCCCTATTCCAGAACTGAACAAAAGGCTATGGTTTCAAAGATTTCAAACCTGGGAAACAAACTGGTGCAGAGTGATGCAGTGGGGGAACAGTGACTACATTGAACACTCAATGTTCAATGTAGTCAAAAATGAATAAATAAATAAAGTTAGCAAAGATTAGAAATGTCTGTCGGCCTGTCAAAACATTATGCAAGGCTTCAAATCTTAGTTTAAATCATGCACAAACTTTTTTAGATTTCAAGCTTTCAAATGGAGAGATTCAACTTTTCAAAGCCTTTTCTTCAGTTTTGGAATGTGGCCCGAAATTTATCCCACAGAAATTGGAGTGAAAAATAACTAATTGCAGAATTTTAACCTAGTTTGTGTTTTTTTTTAGTTACAGGCAAAATAAAAGACTGAGCAAGGCAAAGATACAATATTGTAAAGTATCAGTTGTTTAAGTCTGGTAATTTTTAATGATCATTTTTATAAATGATGTCTATGAATTAGATTTGTTTTCGGAAATTAATTAGGTTCAGACATACATTAGCTCTCAGAGAAACGAAGCTCATTCATAACTTGATAACAATGAGAGATTGAGACAACTAATTTTATCTCTTATCAATCGAGCCTTCCTTCATCTGTCTTTATCTCTCTCGATGAGACTCGTACTCGATCGTGCTCATTCTCTCGCTTCCACTCAATAAATGAATGTTTCATTACTTGTGGTCACAGTGAGAGAACCCTCACATTTCTCTCTTTCTCCCTCTGTCTTGTTTGTTCTTCTCTCTGTTCATCTTCATCACTTTTATTTCATTCTTATTTACTCCGACCTTTTTTTCTCCTTTTTTCAAATTACTTGTTTGTTTGTATCTAACTCATTCTTTATTTCTGTGACTTGTTTTCTGTTAATATTCTCTCCTCCTCGCAGAAGTGCATTTGTTCTTCTGCTGTGTCGAGTCGAGTTATTAGCCGTTCATTCTCTTTCACCCTCTTAGTCAATTTCTAATCTTCACCCTCGCGCCGTTTCACACTCTGCTGCTTTGCCTCCAACTGGTAACAGTTTTCATATATATCCTCAGCATCACCATATCAGTGACTTATAGCGCACAGGTAGAATTCCCACAATGCCCTTCTTTCCTCACATGTACACTGTAATTGGATTTCCTTTATGCTACGCCCGATGCGGCGATTTGATTGTATCGCTACATAAAAGAAGGCGAGTAAGACGGAGAGGGAGCAGGATACAAAGTTTGTGTTGAGCCTGATTGGCAAAGAAAAAAACCAGAGTAAACCATAGAGGACATAAACTTATTCATGCTTGTGCGTATCTAATCACACACACACACACACACACACTGAGTTACAATACACCACAGGATAGGGGGAATATCACTTAATAGATGTGTTTACACTATTGCTCTGTGTGTTGGCCTTTCTGCAGACGGATAATGATACTATATTAATAATCATATATTCAAGGTATAATGATTATTCTATTAATAATCATATATTAATAGTATAATGATGAATGATTTAGGTCCGTATCACTGTATTGTTTCATTTTAATTTAATCTTTTTCTAAAACCTGTGACACCTTAAGTGATGTTTGTTGTGATTTCTGTCTTCAAAAAGCTTTTTAAAAGCTTTGACTGAGGGCATGCAGCCTCTTTTGTTACCAAGTTAACATTCCAAGAGATGATGATTCAGATTTTTCTATCTTTCTTTCTGTGGAAGAGGAAACATAATATTTATCAAAGATTTTGTCACCAAATATCTAAAACCCTTTGTCCTTTTTCTTACTCTGCAGCAGCTGTGTGGTGATCAATAACAATAGAGCCATTTGAACACAAACCATCTTGTCATAGAGTCATATTGAAATATACCAAGTTGATCATCTCTCCACCATCTGCTGTTTCCAGGAAGTGCCGGTACACCAGTGGTTTTCAATGAGAACGGAGACGCTCCAGGAAGATACGACATCTTCCAGTACCAGATCACCAACAAATCTATTGCGGAGTACAGAGTCATCGGCTCCTGGACCAATAAACTACACCTCAGAGTAAGATTCTCACCCAGATGCAGAACGATCCATGCTGACACTAGCAACAAGGACATGAACAAACAATAACATGGCACCAGAGCTCACACCTCCTCCAAGGCCCAACAGTTAAATTCAATCAAGCTGCACCAAATCACACACTACTCACAGATATCAGTTACCCAAATGTGTCAGATTGTTTTCCATCAAGGATCCATGACTTGTTCCATGAGAAATCTGTGAACATGTTAAAAACTAAAGAAATCCTGGATCTTCCCCTGTGTCCGGATCTCCACCAAAATTCATGAAAATACAAAATCTGGAGCGATCAAGGGAATGGTTAGACTTAAGAACTTGCCAAAATATTTGTAATTAGATAGTTAGGTATTGCAATGATAAAAATAACTTTCTGACTAAAATTTTAGTCCAAAACATATGTTCTTGAATATGTGTTTCTAGTTCAATGCATGTTTAATAATCCAAAATGTGCAATGTGAGGCATTTTTCCACCTAACCTGCACAGAATCAAAGTTCAGCATCACTGTGACCCGCTGCTATGAATTAGAAATGCACAGTTTCTGGGCTCAGGTGATTCAGGAGGGAAAGTTAGATCCCGCTGAGCATTATTGTTCAAAAAGTTTCTTATATATTCACAATGTAAAGTCTTGTGCAGGGAGATACTCGCACACCCACCCACACAAAGTTGCACACCTACTGTAGATATAAACAAAACTCCACTTAAATGCTCGCACAGAAACTGGAGTTTACACCTGAGCCTCATGTTTAGCCGCACAAAAATGCATAATTTAATCCAGGAGCAGACGGAGAT
The DNA here is from genome assembly GCF_022539355.2 of Hippoglossus stenolepis. Taxonomy (NCBI): domain Eukaryota; kingdom Metazoa; phylum Chordata; class Actinopteri; order Pleuronectiformes; family Pleuronectidae; genus Hippoglossus; species Hippoglossus stenolepis. The sequence goes on from NC_061504.1 coordinate 10,196,510, forward strand.
CTCATAGTTGTAGTCACGACTTCTCACTCACTGACTTACACACTCACAGCACATGTTAAAAATCCACCTGGGAGCAAATGAATAGATGAGAGGACTGCGGCCACATCCACGATGTTTTCCTGCTGCAGATATACCTGGCGTCCACACTACTCCGGAGTTTAAGAGCTGCTAAACAGTTCGGAAACGCTGCTAGCCCTGTTTTAGTTTGAAAACTCCGGGCTGTGTTTGAGTCTAGCTGCGCAGAAACGAAGACGTAGACGCTCACAACCGCTTCCTGATTGGGTCTCTGATGTGGAGCTAAAACACTTTTCAAACTAAAACTTAGTGGAAAAATCTGGTTAGATTTAAAGGCGCAGTGCAGGTTTAGCAGCAGGTAAAAGTTTTCCTTATCTTAACACCGTTTGCATGTTTATAAGAGAGGAAAGATTGGTGCAATGGTCTTATGGCAAATGTTTGGTTGGATGAACAGTATTTGGACACAAATGTACAGTAAAGTTAATGTTACTAATTAAAACAGAATTCCATTATAACTATTACACTGTCAGCAAAGTAATTAATGGAGGAGAAGTTCATGACCAGGACTATTTTGTTTTGCTTCGTGCATAATTCATGGTTATTGTTATAGAACACTGTGTGTGTGTGTGTGTGGAAAGTTTAAAATAATGCTTTTATGCACTAACACACACACACACCCATTCTTTGACTCCTATCTTAGTGAGGACACTCATTTGGCATAATGCATTTTTCCCCAACTCCATCTTAATCTGTTTTTAAAGGACATGGGGTGATTTAAAGGGAGTGATCATTTGGTGCACATGTTTACCCTAATCTAATTCGAACCCCAAAACCAAGTCTTACACCCTTTAACAGCCCTTTGAAAAACAAGTACACACACGCAAACACTTCATTTTCTTTCTAGTTCCTATAATTAGTGTGTTTCTCCTGCCGGATACATTTGCAGCACTTGTAACTCAATGGTCTGTGTGTGTGTGTGTGTGTGTGTGTGTGTGTGTGTGTGTGTGTGTGTGTGTGTGTGTGTGTGTGTGTGTGTGTGTGTGTGTGTGTGTGTGTGTGTGTGTGTGTGTGTGTGTGTGTGTGTGTGTTATGTAGTGTCTCTGTTTGTTTGTATGTATGTGTGTCAATGATCAAATCAAGTCCATTCACTCCGTCCCCCATGAGTTTTCCCTCCTAACTAGTTTCGGTTGGTACATTGTGTGCCTTAAAACTGTAATGCTCTATTTTTCTCTGCCCCCTCGGCAACGGGGGAACCTCCGGGACTCTAATGACCGAGTTTATTACCAGCACTCGCACACATAACGGCAAATTAAAATACACACACACACCCATACACACCAGACATATGTAGAGCTTAGGAGATTACTTCAATGCCAGCGTGACACAAGCACAAATCAATAAAAGGCGCACATGGAAGACATAAACAGACACAAAAGGAAATACAAATGGTGCCACTCTCGCTTGTGTTAGTTTCGTGCCCGGTGGCGCTCAGGAAAATGATCTGAGGATCCGCTCGTGCTAATTGCTCTCCTGTTTGCCCCGAGGAAACACTTTCTGCAGGTACAAGGGGAAAACAGAGCGTTAAAGGCCCGTTAACACACAGTAATGTCATCTCGAGCAGATGGCTGCCACTTCAATCTCCCAAAAGAGAGTGGAAAGTTTTGTTTTTGCCACGTAAACATAGTTTTTTATCCTGTTGCTCATCCGATCGTCTAGGTGGAGGCCATGCGTTGGAAGACAGGCGATCCATCTCTCCCACCATCTGTATGCAGCATACCGTGCCGCGCCGGCGAGAGGAAAAAGGTGGTGAAAGGTGTGCCGTGTTGTTGGCACTGTGAGCGCTGTGAGGGATACCACTATCAGGTAAATATATCTGGAGAAAAGCTGAGTCCGTCAAGATGTAAGGATTTGATCTAAATAAGCCAAACTGTGACTGATATGCAATGAAATCTGTTAATCTTGCAGAATCCTTCACATCACTTTGCTCTACAGGTCTGTATGAAATAGGTGATCAAACTTCTCTCCGTGTATGCAAGACCCTTTTACATTTTTTTTTTGCGGAACCAGCTTCTGTTTTATTTTGGTTTTCTTCATCCAAAAGTTCCAAAAACAGACACCGCTCTTTTAAAATCGTCAGCAGACAAATTTGCTTTGATTTCCCTGCGCTTGGCTCGGCTGTGGAAATGCTGGAGGCTTATAACACTGTAAGGATGTAAGTTCTTGGGGGATTTAAGTTGCTGAAACTTTGGGTTTGAAAAGCAACAATTGTGATTTTTCTCTAAAACATAATGTTTTATTGAAGCTGCCTTTTTTTTTTAAAGCTTGATGCCAAACAAGAAGCGGTCCAATGCAATGCTTTCAGGTGATCAACGGCAGGTTGATTTTGCAGAAATGTAGAAAATGATTGATGCATTTTTCATCAGTGCTTCTTCATTTTAGCTCTTAATTTTTTTATTTTTACAAAGTCACAAGAGGAAAATGTATTACCCTGATTTGTAGATTATCTTGAATATTTGTGTTTTAAAAGCAAAACCTCGAGAAGCTTTCAAGGCGCTTTCACGCCGAGCTTGTTTAATCTAGACGATGATGTGTGGAGGTGTGAAAGGCACCTGAAGTTTAGTCCGTCCAGAAGAGGTGACTTGGTCCGGATCAGTCTGAACCATGGTTCAGTTCATTTGCAGGATGAAAACACCTTTTTTTGACAGTTCAGGCCTTCGGACCAATTGCAGGAAGTTGAGACAGTTTTCGTATATACAAGAAGAAAAGAGCTTTCTTACAGTAGTAGTCAAACCGGATTGAATGTGAACACTGTAACAAAGACATGAACTTGGGTTCGGACCATGGTGCAGACTGAGTTCAAACAAATGTGTTAAAAATGTAGATCTTGACCAAATGTCCAATCTCAGGAACTTCCTGCTTTGCTCTGAAAGGTACTAGCACTTCAGCTGCTATTATGATACTAATACTTCAGCTTGAAGATCTGATGCAGTAACAGCTCTTTGAAATATGTCTGCTCTCTGACAGTATTTGCCTGCTTCCTCTTGCTCTACAGCAGAGTCCTGTCCCCCCTGTGTAATGAGGATTTTATGTTCCAACACATTTCAGGTCAACCCCCCCCAAAAAAAATGAGTACACTTTGGTGGCCCCATTTTACATTCACATATGCAGGACCAGACCCGCAGATGCAATTATAGCAAATGGGAGCACACAAATTGAGAGGAGGGAGAAGGGTCTGACCACACATGATGAAGATACACCCCCCGTGTTAATTACATCATCCTTCTTATGGAGTTGGGGGGGAAGAAAATCCGTGAGTAAGCCAGTGCACGTTCAAGAGCCCCTGAAGAAAAAGAGCAAATAGCTGCCCTATCAGCAGCAGGCGACGCTTGTCACCGAGAGCGATCAATACTCATTCTGCAGATACATGCATTTGCTGTAAAATCAATAATGTGGTGACACGTTTACTGTAGATTTGGGATTTTAGCAGATTGGAAAATAGTAAAACATGTGGACGAAAACAAGAAAGCGAACCATAGAGCAAGTGTACAATAAATGTGTAAAATGTGTGATTTATTTTACAGAGGTAAATAACTCACAATGTGTCTCGAGTGCTCGGTTTATAACTTTGCTGCTGAGATCTTCCTGGATGAAAGCCTGTGGGATTTACTGCATATTTACACATATAGAAGCTACATACAGATCTAACACAGCTTTGAGTTTTAAAACAAATTATTTGTGACAAAGTAAGGTTGCACTCTTTCAGATTTGTCTTAAGCTGCTTTCAGATATGCTACTGAAATGTTCCATAAAGGGCTGTATGTGCGAACGCAAACGTCTGAGTCGGTTGCTCCGTGCAATCTCCACGACATTTCATCCCAGCCGCTTAGAGAAATGTATGGATAATGTCCGTATGAGAATACATCAGGAAATTGTCTGGAAATTGATGATGCGTTGATGGCGTTTCTAACGTGCAAGGGATGAGAAACTGGAAGAATATTTAAGGATTAATAAAAAAAAAGACATGAGATTTCAGAGCTTTTGAAGATGAGGGACAATGCCAGCGTTATTTAGTTAATTTAAAGGAAGACACTTTTTTCCCCCTTAACATCACGTCCTGCCTCCTGCGTCAACTCTGTCCTGAACGTTCCAGATACTTTCCTGTTGTTGTTCCTCATATGCGAAAGGCAAAGGCAGCTAATATTGTCCTGAGCGCATGTGTGAAAACAGCTGTTTTGTTTTGTTATTCAACATCTGGCTCCTTTCCTGTCGACTCGATCCGTCTCACAAAGTGAAATTTCCGAAACTAATCAAGAAAACTGACAACTCCTATCCGCTAAATCATCTATTCAATATCTTCTTGCATATCCAGTTAAGTTTATGGTTCATACTTTATTTTACGAGAGAGGTGAAGTATTCAGTTTGATCCATATAAATTAAAACCGTTTTCCATCCACCTCTAATTTGAATGATTTAAACTGTGTCTCCTCCAGGCCTCAGAGTTCACCTGCGAGCTGTGTCCATACGAGATGCGGCCCGATGTCAACCGCACCGGCTGCGTCGCCATCCCCATCATCAAGCTGGAGTGGCACTCCCCCTGGGCCATCTTCCCCGTCTTTATTTCCATGCTGGGCATCATCGCCACCTCCTTCGTCATCGTCACCTTCGTCCGGTACAACGACACGCCCATCGTGCGAGCGTCCGGCCGGGAGATGAGCTACGTGCTGCTGACGGGCATCTTCCTGTGTTACGCCATCACGTTCCTGATGATCGCCACGCCGGACGTGGGCGTGTGCTCGTTCAGGAGGATCTTCCTGGGCCTGGGGATGTGTTTCAGCTACGCCGCCCTGCTCACCAAGACCAACAGGATACACCGCATCTTCGAACAAGGGAAGAAATCCGTATCAGCACCCAGGTGAAAACACTGCACACACTCTGCGTTTGACCCCTGAGTGGATGTGTGTTCAGCACAAACACAGATTTTGATGGGTGTAGCGGCACCGAAGGTCACTGTGAGTTTTTATTGCACCGAGATGTGTGTGTTCACATGAGGACTTAACCTCTGCCTCTTCCTTACGAAGCTGCTTGCAATCATTATTCATCATTTATCCGTGTCATACATTATGTATGAGAGTCATGAACTCGCACTCACCTATTGTACTGTTTTTACTCAGTGTGAGTGACGACGGGAAAGAGCATCAACTAAGTGACTCAAATGTTAATGCTGGATTTCAAAGTGCTCAGGTTCATGTACCTGCATCCATTTTTAAAAAGCACCACCCTGCTGTTAGAGTCGTTACTGTTGTACTGATATTACACATGCATACATTTCTACAATAGTTGATTTCCAAAATGTTCTGCCTGCTGTCCAGGAAGGCCAGGTGAAATCCTTTAGTACTTTTAGTAGTAGTCGATGACTCCTTTCCCATTGCCAGTAGAATAATTTTCCTCTCTGCTTTTTCCTGCGGTGCGTCATGTTCTACACCACAAACGCATGTTTCTATGATTGCTAATCAATGTTTCTAGCATGCAACGGACTCAAAACTGAAAAGTATGAAAAAGAGGTGCTATACTTGCAGAAGATGATGATGATGATGAAGATTATAACTTGGAAAGAGCTTTTGGCGATAAGGGTCGATGCAGGTGTCGATATGCTTTGAACAAAAACACTTTTTTCGTTGTTGTGAGCGCATCTGGACCCAGTCGTGGATATATGTTCTGGGGTTTATCTCCGAAAATGGCTTTGGTGTGGGTTTTCTCTGGGATTGTTTATGGCTGTATTTTCTTTTTTTTATTTCAAAACGCCTATATGATATTAAGAGCCATCTATCGTAGCAAAGGGTTCCTCCCAATTAAATTGAAACCCTGGCAGCATTATTCCCTTTGCGGCTCCACCTCCTCTTACCAGTAATATTCTCCTCCCCAGGTTCATCTCCCCCGCCTCCCAGCTCGTCATCACCTTCTCCCTGATCTCGGTTCAGCTCATGGGAGTCTTCGTGTGGTTCGCCGTGGACCCCCCGCACACCGTCGTGGACTACGGCGAGCAGCGGACCCAGGACCCCACGTCGGCGCGCGGCGTCCTCAAGTGCGACATCTCGGACCTGTCGCTCATCTGCTCCCTGGGCTACTCCATCCTGCTGATGGTGACGTGCACGGTGTACGCCATCAAGACGCGAGGCGTGCCCGAAACCTTCAACGAGGCCAAGCCCATCGGATTTACCATGTACACCACCTGTATCATCTGGCTGGCGTTCATACCCATCTTCTTTGGCACGTCGCAGTCCGCAGAGAGGGTGAGTTTGTGCATATCCGTGTAGTTTTTAAGTCAAGTACGTATATACTTTGACCTGAATCGTTTATTTTTCAACTTTAATAGTATCTTTTTGCAGTGTGTGTGGAAATAGTGGATGTCTGTACTTCATCCTCAACATCGTCAGGGTTTCTGCAGAGTGTGTGTGTGTGTGTGTGTGTGTGTGTGTGTGTGTGTGTGTGTGTGTGTGTGTGTGTGTGTGTGTGTGTGTGTGTGTGTGTGTGTGTGTGTGTGTGTGTGTGTGTGTGTGTGTGTGTGTGTGTGTGTGTGTGTGTGTCAGTTGGATTACCCTGTATATGGCCTGTATTGGATTTAAAGCAATTTTCTCTGGGACATCAAAGACTTTCAGGAACTATGAATGCAGAGTGCGCTCTGTATATATTGTGTGTGTGTGTGTATATATATATATATACACACACACACAACCCACACATATTGACTCCATAGAGGGAGTGAAGGATTTAGATCCGTTTTGTGTGACACTCTATGCCTTTGTGTAACAGAATAATTCACTGGGTTGTGATGGTGTGTTTTATGTGCCCTCTATGACCATAACTAAACTCTCTTCAGCCCACTTTGCAGCATTAAGTATTGGAATCACTTTTTTTTAAATCATAAATTTACACGTACAGCTTTGGCAAAAAAAATGCTCCTTCTCCCACTTGCTGAAAACGTTCCCCCCGGTAAAAACGTCACCGCCTGGCATCCGGAGACAGATGTGTTTTACAGCTGTAGCCCGGCTTAATGTCCAAAAACCTCCTGACAATTTCCTGTGAGTGCTAAGTGGATTTTTCTCTTTGTCTGATCGACTGGATCCTTGGTCTGAAGCCTTGGTCAGGTCTTGTAGAGCTTATCCCCCCCCCGCCCCCCCACCAACCCTTAGTCAATTATTGATGGCTGTGTGTGAGTGAGATGCAACTGTCACGAGGTGGAGGTGTGTGTGTGTGGGCAGCCTGTTCTGTACATTCAAGGCTCATGAAAAATAGGAACCTTGAATGAATGTGCAATAAAATACACACGATACAACATGTGGATATTTTTCAAGTTGCGTGTACATTCTTGTGTACACATGCACAGGAGAAGGAAGAACATCCGTGGATCTCTCAGAGAGTATGATGGAGTAACACGTTTTTAAAAAGGTGCGTTCTCAGTTTAGCACCAGAAGGTTTTCGAAGGGATACACACGCTTAAAACCAAAAGAAACACGCTAATCTTAATCATAACACTACACATACTAAAGCCCTGCGTTTACTGGAGCTAAAGCATCGGCACTATATTGATTCCATTTCTTGATAGTGTGACTATTCTGGTTCGTACCAATAAAACACTTCACACGCTCATTGAAATTCATGGCAGGTAATAGATTGCGGATTTCACAGTATGTATTTCACACAGCTGAACACACGTAGCTCTGTCGATCGTAAATGAGCACATCCGAGTCGGGTAAGCAGTAAACACACCTACACGCATGGTTGGGAACACAGAGATAGCACTCAGGTTTCAAATACATCACAGCATGCACGTGTACACCAAAGAGATACACATCTTAAACCCAAAGCTCTCTCGGAAACATTGGCCGTTATTTAATTGAATGTACAGGTCCACATAACTTGCGTAAAGCGAGGTTGCCTTGAGATAGTCTGAAATGGAATAATCTTGTCCCATTGGGTTTTCCATTTCTACATACAAGCTGCATGTCCACTAAAGGATCATGTCTTATCCCATCTTACCCCTCGAATAAACATCAGTTGTTTCCCGCTCTCAGCCCCTTCTCCTTTCTGTCGTCACATCAACGTGATCCTGACTCACAATAGGGAAACGACCCTTTTTACAGAATCTTTCATTGTTTTTTCCTGTGTTCGCTCTCATTTATTATCCAAATAAGCCATGGAGTTATAGAGTAGAGGAGTAAAGGTTTTAAGTAGACAGCTAAACAATTTGAATGGCTTTATGTTTCTAACCCTTATATGGAAGTGGTGATAGCTATCGGTGTTATATTGGCTTAGGTTAAACCCTTGGAAAAAACAAATACATACACAGAATAAGTTATATAGAACTTCTTTTATTATCGAGTCTGAAACAAATGACCTTTGTCCACGGGATATGACGAGTATATTAACAACTATTCACTTTCCCTTCACAAACATTGTAATCCAGCAGTGGGTTTCAAACAGGTGACCTTATGACAACTGGCAGCTTCACTGACACAGACCCCGCTCATCTTCTGTGACTCCATGACCTCGCACATGTCATAATGAGCTTTTCACCATTTGTGCATGCTGGCGCGGTTTGGCCCCTTCAGGCTGTGCCCACGCTGCTGCCTGTGCACACCTGCATGTATCTGACGCGCTGAAGCGTCCGGCCCTCGTGGATAGGCTGAGCGGCGTCCACGCTATGCTTGTTCAGCTAATTAAGAACGTCCACCAGCGAATAAACGTGTATCTGCATGCGAGTGCGTTCGTCTCGTGTGTTGTGTTTAATTGGAATATCCGCCAGTGCACATTTATGTCTCTGCGTATGTTGTTTCTAATTGGACGATCCTCTGGAGTATGTGGCAGCTGGCTGGCTAACAGAGAGCAGGAGACAGGGAGGAGAGCGTAGTGGAAGGAATAAACAGGTAATGATGTGACTCGCTGATGGGGCTTTAATGAGGAGAGCTCTACCAGGGGCATAGGTTCGCTTGAGGGGTGGGATGCCACTTGAGAAGCTCGCAGAAACTGCTCATTTGTTAATGCCGGGGAGGTTGCGTTGAGGCTCCTGTCAAAACAGTGGCTTCTACAGTAGCCAGGGCTCGGAACGCTTATAGGCACAATCCAGCCAGATGCCACCAGTCGTGCCTCGGGCCTTCTTTTCAAGGTAAAAGAATGATAGTGATAGCAATAGTCTGTGGGAGTATTTTAATCTTTTGCCTTGACAAAAGAAAGAATCCTGCCTGAAGGTCCTTCATGGTCCTGCCCTTTCACAGACCCCACTGTCTTTCAACAGCGGATGGAGTTTGATCAGTTGTCATGGGGATTAGTCAGAGAGCAGGCCGTCATTAAGGCAGCAGATGCTCACCAGGTTGAACTGGGCTTCCCTTAATTGCAAGGCTGACAGGTCCTCTCTGCTTCTCCCGTCCACATGTCAGAGTGTCGAGTGACGAGGCACCGAACCCCTAGTGTGGCTATGTCTGTGTGGATTGGGGGAAAGTGGCTGAGAGCCCTGGAAAATCATTGTCATTTTGACATGTAGTTAAGATATTTGTTTACTAAATGGACCAAGCGTTAGTCGATGTGCCCATGAGCCATGAGACCGTCATGTGTGATTGTTGATGCTCTCTGAGCTTTTGAGTCCTTGATAAAGCGTCAACCTTCGTCTGCCCAGGTCAGTTTCTTTGCACTGACTGGGAGTGTTGGATTTGTGTGTGGTGCAGTGAGAGCAGCAGAACAGTGTCAGTGGAGCAGAAAAGAGTGGTGAAGCCTATCGAGCCCATTAGAGGGAACAGTCTGTGCTCAATACATAACCTGCCACTTTCAGAAATACAAATTCCCACTTAGCTCCCCAAAAGTACTTGATCGTCCTACATCCTCCATGTTACTTGAAGGGACATTACCTTAATAAAATGATTGACAGCTAAGACTGACTGGCAATTGGTCGGATGCATGTTGGGCGGGACCTCAATACTGGGATAATGCAGACTCTGGCTTGAAATTACTTGAAAAGTGCAAGACTCTTCACATTCTCCAATGATTATTTCTCCACTAACCATTTGTTTGGTCGCTGCCACAACATCCACTCGTCTGCCCCTAATCTGGGTTTTCTCCTCCAGACTTAACACCTCTCCTTTCACCCGTCTCCATCGCTCGCGTCCTGTCCCTCACTCTCCTCCCCTCTGAATACTCAACAAGGCTCTGACTCACCACGGCGAGAGAGAGAGAGAGAGAGAGAGAGAGAGAGAGAGAGAGAGAGAGAGGAGAGAGAGAGAGAGAGGAGAGAGAGAGAGAGAGAGAGAGAGAGAGAGAGAGAGGAGAGAGAGAGAGAGATATAAAAACTGAAAGGGAGAGTTGCAGGGAGACAGTGTGACAGAATAAGAATGTGAGAGACGAGTCAAGGCAGGGAGGGAGGGAGGGAGGGAGGGATTCTTAGCCATCACCAGCCAGGGAAGTATTGTTTTGAAATAGGTCGAGCCACCATGCAGAGGCTGCCGGCTCCAGCAGCTTCTGCCGCACCCTGCTGAAATGGGGAATGGTTGCGCGAGCTGTGTTTGTGTGCCTCCCTCTGCCTCCCTCTCTCCTTGTTTTAAAGCAATACCCACAGGGTGCATCCTATCTCAAGCTCTCTCTCTCTGTGTGTCTGGACCGTCATATCTTCGCCCGACGCTATGAACAAAAGGCCATCTTCATTTTTCCTTTCATTCTTTTCTTTCTTCCTTGTTTCTCTACCTCTTTCTCTTTATCTCTCTCTGCCGTTCCCTCTCCCCGTGAGCCACCTCTCCTGTTCTACACATGTCTTAAATATGGTCAGCCTGTTATCTCCGGCCTCCAACAGAGGGAGAAGCAACCACCCTGTGTGTGTGTGTGTGTGTGCCTTTTCACAGCAACTGTGTTTTTGGTATGTTTGCTCTTCTATCACTATGTGTGCACCAGTTTCTTGCACATATTTGTGTTGACTTATTTTCGGTTGTTTCTTACGCTCGTACTGATGAAAGAACTGCTGAGAGGTGGAGGAGAGATCACACTCTAGCTACTTTCAGACATGTTGAAAACTTTTAGGCCAACTCTGGTGTCGATATGCTTTAAACAAACAGTTTCCTCAGTGGAATTTAGATGTTATACTCTACCCAGAAGCCCCCCCTTCAAACTCTGTGAAAAGCCTGGACCCCATTGTCTTGAGTTCATGCCTGAAAAATCCCTCTGTTAAAATGTCTCGTATGCTGCCTGCTGTTTCTCTCTTTCCAGAGGAAACTGACATTTTTATGGGAATCTTAAGCTTTCTTGCGATCCTAGAAAAAGACACGGCCACTTTGGTTTAGATTAGCAAGCGTACGATGAGACAGCCAGGTTTGCAGTGCAGCCTCAACTCAGCTTGGGGGGGGATTGAATTCTGCTGTGTCGTAAAAGAAGAACAGAGTCGAACTGTGTGAATCTGCTCGTTTAGTCATCGAAGCTGCTATTCTGTGCATTCTTTCCCTGAAGGCCTCCCACTCACTCTCTCTTATACACCCATCCATCCACACATGCACACACACACACACACACACACACACACACACACACACACACACACACACACGTGCTACTGCCAAACCTTAGACCAGAGCAAGACCCAAGAGTTTTGACCTCAAAATGGCCCCTTTGAGCAGTAAAGAATGGCAAATAGCCTCACTTTGAGTATCATTCCTCATTTTTTATCTTTCCCTGTGATTGTGTTTGGTCCTCAGGAGCATATAAACAACACACTCAATCCAACTACCTGCTTCACAAATCTATCTCTGCCCACACACAGACACATACATACTGTCACGGCTCACCGTCCTCAGACAGATTTATGGCGATGACTGTGGTCCCGCTGGAGAGCCGGTGGCCGCCCAGATCCTTACCACGAGTAACTGCCTGTGATCAATCTATAGTAATCTGAAGAGGTGGCGAGAGACGGAGGAGCGGAGAGACAGGGAGCCAAAATAAAAACGACCAGATGAAAGAGACGGAGAGAGGGAGCTGAGGGAGTAGAGAGATTGAGGATGAAGGAAAGAGAGGGAGTCGGAGGAAAAGTAAAATGAAGCCAAATGCAGCAAAGAAAAAAATGAATCGGAGTGCGTGGGAGCGCCGAGCGAGAGCGACATTAACAACTAATAGCAGACAGAGTCAGAGGAGAGTGATTTACACAACCGTCAGACGCTAAAGATGAGAGGAAGAGAGGCAAGCTAATATTAGAGCTAGAGAAGGAGAGATGGAGATCAAAGAGGAGGGATGTTGAAGTGCAGAGAGAGATACAGACGGAAGACGGGATGAAGAGGAAAGGCAGACACTGGAGAAAACGTCTGAATCCTTCAAGGATCGGACAGATGGCCAAAGGTGAACTTTGCGTTTGCAGTAATTATTGTGATCATTGGATTGTGAATCGAGGAGTGATTACAGTCACAAGTACAAAGCCTCCAATGCATCAAACTCAACTACAGTGTTATTTAAAGCAACGTGAGCATTCGAGTAGAAAAGTAATGTATGTGTGTATTTAGGGAATCGTGGGTATAGAAGAGCAGGTACGCTGTTTTTATCAAGAGAATAGAACTGAACCACCAGGGTCATAAAACTGCCTGAGCTACTGTTGTTAAATGCAGATTACACGTTATAGATATTCTGACGATTTGGATGTGAGTTGAAACCACCTTCAAAATCGTAACTTTCTTAGTGTCGGCTCAAATTGAAGGAGACATGCGATGTTCTTTCATGTTCCTGTTATTTAATTGTTTGTGTGTATAAAAGTTCTGCAAAGTTCAAGCAGCCCAAAGTTTTCCACCTCAGAGAACTCTGCTCCTGGAGCTCCTTGACAATGCCCCACTTTTGCATTTAATGTGCACCCAGCAGCTCGCCTGGCATTTGCCCCTAACAAAGCCTGGTAGAGCAAGAGCAAGTCCAACATTTATATTTACTGGCCTGAGCTTTATTAGGAGGGGGGGCTCAAAGAGACAGGAGCTAAAACCAAGCTTTTGGTGAGGAGCTGCAGTAGTGAGGAAAGTGATGTGTTCTCTGAGCTTCAGAGCTTTAAACCCTTTTCAGGCAAAACCCGAATTAAAATGATGAACCTTAATATGAGCGGAATATTTCTCCCTTCAAAAACACATCTATTCCTTTGTTTCTTTTCCAGAGAAAGTATCCCAGCAGGAAACGTTCAGATCCTCCCTGATATAAGCTCATAACCCCTGCAGTAGCACCGCACAGGTTCAGCAGAACTCGTACAGAGCGCGGATCACATCGGAACAATGTTTCTCTCCTCCTGCTGGATTTACACGTCATGTCGTCTTTACTCTGACAGAATTTACCAATCCTCGGGGTGATTATCTTCAACAGACTGTGCGAAGGGGAAATGAAATAATCAAACAAAAAAACCTTGATTCATTTTTGAAGGAAGAGGGTTTGCAATCTTTCACGGGGGTTCTGGAGGGATTTGGTCTTTTGGCCGAAAATGGGGAAAGACAGACAGCCTGTGTCAGATCCTGACATCAAACAGGGGGATGTTGAAGGATGGGGGGCACCCGAGGGGGCGCTCATGGGGGACCACACACACACACACACACACACACACACACACACACACACACTCTCTCTCTGTAAGCACATGCATGCTTGACAAACCATCCTCTTGGTTACGAAATAAATCCTGATTTGTCAGCAGAGTTTCCTTTGGAGGCCAAATGCAACAGTCAATGCGAAGGCCGTCACCTTTGCATCGGTGTATGAACACAAACGTACCAACCGTCAGACATCCATCTCGCCATTAGAAAATATAGCTCATATCTTTAAAGGGTCGCAACGGGGCTGGAGCCAATCTCAGCTGGCATTGGTTGACGTACCTCTGGACGGGTCCCCAGCGTATCACAGGGCCCGACATATAGAGGAAAACAACTATTCGTGCTCACACTCACTCCTACGTGCAATTTAGATTCTCCAGCCAACCTTACCCTGATGTCTTTGGACTGTGGGAGGAACAAATGGTCAATATGCTGTTGTTTATTCTTTCTTTTCCACCTCCACTCATTATTTCATCCTCGCACACAGCGACTTCAGAGAGTGTTCAGACCTCCACTTTTTGCTCATTTTATTGCGTCGTGGATTTTATGTGTTCGTGAATTTAGATGTGGCTATAATTTTTACAATCAATCGTCCATAATAAGGAAGCGAAAACATATTTTTTTTGAATTTTCTGCAACTGTATTAAACAGAATCTGAAATCTGTAATTTACAAAAGGAGCCCGTTCTTTGTAGAAGCGTCTTTGGCAACAATTACAACCTCAAATCTTTCTTGGTGTAAGTCCCCACGAGATTTGCAGACATGGATTTTGGCAGTTTATCCCATTTTTCCTGGCGGATCCTCTCGAGCTCTGACAGATTGGATGGGAAACGTCTGTGAACGACCATCTCCAGGTCTCTACACAGATGCTCTGTGGGGCTTTGGACTGGCCATGTAGAGACCAGCCCCAGAGCCCCCCCGGTTATGTATTTATTTTTGGCTTGCGTCGTTGTTGTCTGGCTGAAAGGTGAAACATTTCCCCCCCTTCACCAAAGCATGATGCCACCACCACCGCCTTGTTGAGATGGTCGCCTTTCCAAATAGCTTTCCCATGACTACAGAGGACTTTTTGGACCTCTGTGAAAAATGTCCGTCAACAGTCGCCACCATCGTCGTCACCACCGTCGTGCCCTGTGACTCAGCTTGGCCGGACCGTGAAGTCCTGGATGTTCCAAACTCCAGTTCTCATTTATTGAGCCCACTGTGCTTCTGGGAGAAATTATCGTCCTGATCTTTGCCTCCGCACAAGTTTATTGCGAAAGTCTACAGAGAGCTCCAGTCAATTCAATTTGCCACAGGTGGACTCCAGGCTAATTCTACATGCATTTCATGGATAATTAAAGCCAAGGTGATGCAACCAGCCACATGTTCGGTGCCACAGCAAAGAGACTGGGCACGTTTCTAAATGAGGCATTTCAGCTTTTGATTTACAAATTGATTATTAAAATCTAAAGCCTCAACACCACACTGGCTAAGTCATATTTGTGCCTGTCATTTATATATTTCTCAAAAACATGAATGCATCCTATTTTAAGTAAATCCTACCATATTAAGGATAACATAAAAACTGAACATTTGATTAAATGAAGTCACTGCAGATGCCTCCAATTTAATTGATGCTGTACTTCTCATCCCGAGAGAAATCCAAAGTGTGTTGCGTTTCAAGCTGTTGCAGCTCAGATGCAATAACCTGGCATCCAGTTGCTGGCAGTGGACAGAACACTCTTGGCCTGAGGATTTTGGTGTTGAGACAAACTCGTAGCTTCAGGCAACATCCAGGCCTAAATATTGACTTAAACAATGTGGTCAACAAAGAGTCGTGAGGTGGAGCGGAGAAGTTTGGATTTTTCTTCCACATAAACTGGGGAATTATGTCGGTGTGATGTTAAAGTGTTTTTCCTCATTAAGTGTTTTCCTACTAGAAACGAAATGCACACTTTAAATGACTTTTAGTGTATGTTCTGTTATCTGAGCCAAACAGATTTCAGTAGTGCGACTTGAAACAAATGTAATCCATCTGAGAAGTTTGCCAAAGATACACCCACTGTGCTGCCTATTGAAAACAACAGAGAAGAAGCCTGACCATATCAACAAAATCCCCGTAGTAACAAGCCCAACTTATCAGAGCCTGTTAAACCCCCCCCCCCCTTCATCATATTTATTTCATGATGGCGATTTCACAACATATATCACAAAACCAATATTCACTCTTTCAACTGTTGATTCAAACCGTAAGTCATCACTTGAGTCTTGAGGTTGGCAGCTATTGACTTGCTTTTTTTTCTTGTTTGGCTGCATATTACATTCTACCAGATATCAAATATATAAATATATATTTGATATATATTTCAAATATTGCTATCACTTAAAAAACTGTTAACTAGAGGAGCACTGAGTAGAGCACACAACTTCACCAAGGACCAACAGTCGCCTTAGATTCAATCAAGTTGCACCAAACTGCACACACTCATGGATATTAGTTCCCTAAATATGTAAAAAAAAGTGATACATCAGCCCCTTTATCCAGATCAATGCCTCAATTCAATGGCTTCTCTTCTTGGCCCTTGTACCGTCCTTCCACCAAGTTTTGTGGAAATCTGTTCAGTGTAATCATGTTGACGACCGAACAAACAAAGGAGCGTGGTGAAAACCTTCTTGGAGGTGATTAGAGCAGTTTAGAATAAAACTCTACAGAGGTGTTTTCATAAAATGCAATGTTTTTTTATTTCTGTTTCTTGCGTTGATATCATTAGAATTGCAAAACAGCGTTGGGCATATGTAGTGCGTAACAGAGTATGACTGCGGGAAGCTGTTTTTATATTTCCTGCTCAGTTTCTGCAAAGATTGCATCGACTCAGCTTCGCAGAACCGCTTAACATCCATGACAGAAGAGCGGTTACATACATTTGCTCCCCATTTCCCATGCTCAACGCGTGACAAGTATTTTTCCTCCCTACATTTTGGACAGTTCCTGTGTAAGTCCTCGCCAAGTTATTTTAATTGGCTGGAACTGTGCACAGCGGGGCCACAATCATGTTAGGTAAGGGAGAGAGAAAGAGAGAGAGGGAGTGCCTCACTAGAGGGCCACCCTCACAACGCTCATCACAATGAAACCTTTACGCACGGCTCAAATTTAGTTTGACTCCAGACTGCTGGCCGAACCTCTTACAGATCCCAGAGTCAATAAGAGCAACGCTAACAAGCTGTGGCAGAGCAAACACAGACGTAACATTTTATGAAAAAGCCCGTGCACTCATCTCTTTCACAACACACACACACACAGACATAAGGCCAGTATGGATTAGATGGAGGCAGAGGAAATAGTGGCTCGTAAGTACTGTTTTGTTGAAGATAATGAGGCACTCGTGGACAACACTGATCACGCCGGGGCCCAATTAAGCTGCTCTGACATAAAGTTAAAATATTCCTGCATCAGTGCTTTTTTATTTTATTTTTTTTCTCCGACAGTTTTTCATCAGGGCTCCATGTTTGAAAAATGTTTGTGTTGGAAGAATGGAGAAGAGAAACTCGAGCATTAAACAAGCTCTGAATATGAAGCATTTTTTGAGAAAGAAAGACTTGAAGACGAATCTAAAAAACGTCACTTTTTCACGTGAATAAAAACCACTCCTCTCTGCTTTAAATCTTATATATATATATATATATATATATATATTTTTTTTAAAGAATGGGTTTCTAACTGATGTCCCTCTCAAGTGCCACGGCTGCTGGTTTGAATTGAACACTTGCTGTAAAAGGTGTAACCACCATCTAGTTGTGGCTATGAACTGATGGTTCTCAGGTTTCTTCAGTCCAAAAAGTCTTTATGTAGTTGAATAATTGCAGTGCAGTATCTTCTGCAGAAATATTCACATTAATAATTCTTTAAGTAAGAAAATCCTTTAATTATATCCCTAGAACTCTAATATATCTAATCTCCAAAGTGTCATTACCATAATAATACTTAATTGTGAGCTCGCCTTGGCTTATTGTTATTTATTAGATGCGTTCGCTTTTATGTTACCAAACAAAAACAGTGTCTTATCTCGGTATTTTCAGGGAAAGTAATCACAGAGGCTTTGAGATTGTAAAACCAGCGAGACTAAAAGCAACTCTTTCATTGTCTACATGTGTTTATTGTTAAGCAGCTTAATATTGTCGTGATCCATCAGCAGTGATGCGTCTTTAGTCCTGGAGCTTGTAAAATAACTGTTATGACACTGAGCCTCTCCAATCTGCGTTAGTTTTAAGATTTTAATCTCAAAACCGTCTTTTTATTCTCAGGATCGTCCATTTAACTAAATTCAATTTATAGAGTCAAATCACAACACAGATTATCTGAAGTCTCTTTACACATTGATATATGTAGAGGAACCCGACAGTTCCCACAGTGTGGAATAAAGTTATCGATCTTCCTTGTTCTAATTGGCTGGACAAAATCCTCAAAGCTGAAAATTAAAACAAAGAGATGAACTTTGTCATTGCAAGAAAATCCAATGATCACAGAGATTCTGTTGAAATTAATAATTTTGCTACAAAGTCTTTAAAGCCTATATTGTTGTGACCAGGCCTAAGTATACAAAATAAAAGTGTTACATGTGTGCCCCTGGCTTTCGCCCAATGTCAGCTGCCTATAGATGGTGGATGGATGGACATTTTCAAAATATATGAAATATACACTATTATGAATGTAAATCCATCTTCCTAAAGTTTAGCTCACGGTAATGATCACATAGATGAAAGTGTAATATATTTTTAAAGATTTTTTGTTCCCTCATTCAGTAAAACAGTCAAATGTATATAAGCATACATATACACAACATATTTCAATCTAGGCAATAGGAAATATTGCCCAAATGTAATGTAATTTATGTTATTACTAAAATATTCATTTGTATTGAGAAAACCAAAAACAGAAAAGTAGCAGCAATGATGCTGAGAAGCGAGCGACACTGGTTTGGTCACGACTGCTTCCATTTTTAAACAAATAAAAATAAAATCCCTTCACACTCTCATGGCTCAGGTGATTAAAATGATGAGTGGTCCCATGGTGTGAGTGGAGTGTCACACACACACACACACACACACACACCTCCAGGAGGTTTGACACTAAACGGCGGTGTGAAGTTACGTCAGGATCTTCCGGCGATCTGAAACGTTACGACGCTCGTAAAAAGAGGTCTAGTTGGGACAGGGGCCTATCAAGGACATCTAAACTCAGTATCAACGTGCACAGATGGCAGCGTGTGAAATGGCGCAGGGCAGAGATGGATAGAAGAAAAGATGACAGGGAAGATACTGAGTTCAAGAAGGCAGAATGATGAAGGAGAAGACACTTAAGAGGCAGAAGTGGTGACGACACCTGGGAAACATCCCGGAGAGAGATGCTCAGTAGTTAAGGCTGCAGTGAAGAGTGCCAACCAATCATTAAAACTGAGCGTGGGCATAAGTGGGGGAACGACTGGAGAGACGGAGAGATGCAAGATGTCTGCGGGAAGGAAGATGTCACGCTCGATGCTTTCTCACCCCTCTGTTTTACCAATCTCTCTTTTGTCTCTCGCCGTCAGCCGCACCCGGGACGTGAAGCAAAGCGGCCGGTCGTCATTTATTCCAAATGAGCGCCGGAAAAAACAAAAGGAGTGATAGGTGACATTTGGCAAGAGATCTCTGTGACTCCGCAACAACAGGGAGTTGAACACGAGTTCAGCTCGATGCAAATGAGCGTCAAGTTGGTGCTACAGTGCCCGAGTGAATGGCAGATGTTCTGCATCTATTCAGCTGCGTCTTTCCCTGGGGGTGAAGACATGTTTTCTATTGCTCGTAAAAAATAACGTGTGTGAAAGGTTTCGTAGCTAGTGCGGATTCTTGGGGAGGTTAAAGACACGTCTACGGACAAAATGGCCGACCAACAGAAATTCTTAGGAACGGCTTTGCCAATAGTTCAAGCAAGATGATCGTAAGACACAAGGAAGGAAATTCAACGAATGGCGGCAAAAAAGCGAGGCAGAGACATCAGAAGTCTCTATTTTTTAAATGCAGGTACCCACACAAACAGCCAATAGTACACAACAGTACATCTTTTTCAACGTTTTTAATTTAACCGTAGAACTGTTTTGTCCGTAGCTCTGTTGCTAGGCGACAGCTGTCAGGGTAGGACAAGCTAGTGATGTAATAAGAAGAGTTTGGTTCAGCCGATGCAGGCTATGCGTTGTTTTTAATCCCTGTGGACTTGTAAAGTGTGATGATTGTGTTCTATATTTTTGTGCTGTATTTTGTAATATATATATTATTCATTTTCATACTGATAGGAACCTACTAATCGTAAATAGGGTTAGTTCACTATTTGAGCAGTGACGTTTACATTGTTTGAAATAGACACTTCTCTTTTTGTGCATAAAGAAGTAGTAATAAATTTGACTTTAGTGTAACACAGCCACATGCAGCAAGTGACAACAGGCAACTTGGCAACACACAACAACCCCCGTGCTGTGTTGAACTTTGCGGGAGTGTTAATTTAAACATGTGTGAGCTTCCATGTTAGACAAAATCACAAGCCGAGACTGAAAGTGCTTCAGGACTTTGTTCTTCACTTCAGTCGCCTGTCCTTTGTCATCACTGCCTTTTTTTTTCCTCTTCACTTCTCCATCCCTCCTTCCCCCTCTTCCTGTCAGCCGCTGATTGTTCTGACAAATGTTTATTTCCTCGTGTGTTGTTTGCTCGCTTCCTTTTTTTTATTCCTCCGCTTGTTCATACCCCCCACCGCCCAGTACATGCCCTTTACTGTCGTTCATATTCGCACCATCTGTGTCTCTCTCTTTCTTCTCTTTCTTCCCTTTTTCCCCCTGCATCTTTCTATCCATCCCTCTCTCTGCTGTTGGCGGAGTTCGCCATGTTGCTGGTGAGAGCTCTTTGATTTCAGCAGCCTCGTATCGCCCTGTGGTACATGTGAAACAAGTTGCAATAATCACAGGAGCAGTGTAATGACTGAGCATGATTCATGTCTGGGTTCATTGAGCATGAGACGTGTGTGTGTGTGTGTGTGTGTGTGTGTGTGTGTGTGTGTGTGTGTGTGTGTGTGTGTGTGTGTGTGTGTGTGTGTGTGTGTGTGTGTGTGTGTGTGTGTGTGTGTGTGTGTGTGTGTGTTCCTTATAACCCACATACGTCCTGAGTCAAAGTACGAATGTGTGCGCACTCACACCTTTTCAGGCTGCTTTAAATGTTCATGATTTCCCTGAGTCAGTTGCCTCTGACTCAGGGACTCCAGGTTTTAGAGACAGCGATCAAACTTAATCACTGATCTCATTGTGAGCGGCAGTGACGTTATTTGGCTGTTAGGATGTAGATCCCATAAGAGTTGAGCTGTGGTGTCCACAGGATGGAGGCTTCATTCAATGCACAAAGGATAAACTCCTCATTTATACAACATGTGTTTTAACGGCTTAACTTGATGTGAACATGTCACATGTGTGGCCCCTCTACATTTACTTGTGTGAGGAAATTACATTGTATGCCGACGATAGGTCTAATTTAGTGGACTGGTTTCTGATGTGGTCCTTATGTGCTGCATTGTCATTTATGGTCCCCTCAACCCAGACAAGCCATCAAACCTACCTGCCATGATTCCGCTGTCGTATGGGTGCACTGTTGACTCTTTCTCCCGTAGACTGTGGACAACATGAATCCTCCCAAAAAGTGAAACCCAAGTGTCTTGAGCGCCCCCTGGTGGCTGCAGTAAAGGTCATAAAACCAGCCTCCTCTATTTGACTGTAGGGGACATTGACCAAACTTTAGTTTTTTTACTATTTGATGCTATTAAAATGGTGGAAATGTCATGATTGACAGCTGAGACTGATTTATTCATGTATCTGCAGCACATCGATACTGTATCTCCGCTCTGATCGCCAAGTGCACAGACTCTGGCTCCAAAAGCACAGACCCTGACCCTCTATTGTCACCCTCTTATATATATGTTTGTATATTTGAAATAGGAATATTTAGAATTTGTTCAGTCTTCTCATAACTGCTTCTTGATAATAGATGTGTAATAAGAAACAATAGCACGAGGTATGCATGTTTAATTTATAATATAACAATCATGTATAAAATATCAACATTTAACAATCATCTAATATTGGAGTTGTATGCTCAAACTTAACATCAGGACAATATAGATAAAACCCTGGTAAAATGGCCTTTGCTTTACAACGAGCTCTTTCACAAACAGTATTTCTCATACCCTGTTTCATTCTGGGTATGAGCAGAGCAAGTGTTTGCCATTATTGTGATGTAGTATGTTGTAAAAAACATGAGGACAGAGTTGTTTTCTTCCCAAATATGTGGAATATGATATAAGTTTGCACAGG
Source organism: Hippoglossus stenolepis (assembly GCF_022539355.2). Classification (NCBI taxonomy): domain Eukaryota; kingdom Metazoa; phylum Chordata; class Actinopteri; order Pleuronectiformes; family Pleuronectidae; genus Hippoglossus; species Hippoglossus stenolepis. The sequence goes on from NC_061504.1 coordinate 10,218,461, forward strand.
AGGGAAAAGTTACTTGCGAAGTTGTTGCTATCCGTGGTTATAAATGGTCGTAATCAACACTGAAGGAAAGTGTCGGTTGAACAACGGTCGACTTAATCTTTGCACGTTAATGGAGAAATAACAAGCTGCTCAGTAGAAGAAAACTCTTCCATCAGCGCTTTTATAATCAACACAAAATAAAACGAGTCTCCATGAAATTGCAAAGAAAAACCCTCCTGGGTTATCAGCACGGCTAATTCAACTCCTGGAACCATTATTCACTGACACTGACCAGCAATTTAGCGGAGGCCTCACTTCCTTTAACCTTAGCATTTATTCTCAGGATGGAGTTTTTCTCCTCTTTCCGTTTCACCCGCCCCTTCTTCCTTTTGTCTCCCCGTATGTCAAAGGCCCATCGGCCCATCACTCTATCCCTCTCTTCCTCTGGCTGTAAACGTTTTAAACCCTGAGAGAACACATTGAGCGCAGCCATCCGTCGCCCAATCACCAACTTTGCGACTGCGACCTTTTTGGGATAATAGGACCGCTCTTCCGACTCACACGTTTTTCAGCAGTTATCAGCTGTAGCCAGTGCGGTGGAGTGTGGTTTGTGTGCGTGTGTCTCTTTGTGTACATGACTGCTGGAAGCCACAACTTTGAACCGAAGGCTAGATGTGAGGGAAGCGGCTATCTGCAAGACTCGCTGCTGTTTTGATAAGAGCAAATTCGCCGCTTAGGGGGAATCTCTCCTTTTCTCTGTTATTCTGGCTTTTTTCCCCCGGTTGGTTATTCCTTTTTTCACTCTTTTCTTCATTGATTCTCTTTCACTCGTTCCTCTGTCTCATTTTCATTCCTCTCTTTTCTGCTGAAAACATGTTTTTGTCGTCTGTTCCTTTCTGATATAGACACACTCATCCACGTGTCAAATTTGTTGGCAGGAAATATGAAAACATGGCCAATTACAAATAAATCCACGCATTTTCTCTCTCGTGATCTTCTCCCCCAACTGTAGAAGTGAGTCCAGTGTTGGTGCGTTGTGTCGGTTGTGTGCATGTTTGTGTTGTACCGTGTGTCTGAGCTGGAAGTCAGCAGATGGGACTGGCGTGTAAACTGCTATCAGAGCCTGTAGGGAAGCTCCAGGCAGAGCTCTCTACGCGTCCCACTCTGTGATGCTGCCACTGGATTGTCCTCCCTTAAATAAATGACTGTGTGTTATCTTCCATTTTGAGTCTATTGTTAGTGTGTCCTCATATGTGCATTTAAATTCAAGGTCTACATTTAGTGAATACAACACGCTAACAGTACGTACTGGAGCATGCGTGTGCCCACATGCTCCCCTTTACCTTCGGCTGCTGTCTGTGTGATTCACTCACACCTTCAGGCAGGTGTGTGCTTTAGTCTTCCTCTATATCTGTATATGGACCAATGTGAGCTTGAGACTGAGGACATATGAGGATATATGAGGACACACTTTGTCTTCTTTAAGCTGTGTTTTAGGGCTTAGACTTAGAATATTGTGATTACACTTTATTGGTCCAATGCTGGGGAGACTCACTTGTCACAGCAGCTCAAAATGGAGAAGACAAGTGAACACGAGAAAGTATGAAATAGAATATACAATCAAATAAGATAAAAGTATTTGTAGTAGTAGTGGTATGAAAAATACAATTAAGTTAGTCACAGTACTCAAAAGTACACAAATATAAATGTGTATTTTAGTTTTAACCACCACACACAGTCATGATAGACAGTTTTCATGTATTTAAAGTAACAGCTTATTTAATTAACTGAAGTAGCTTCCTAATCATCTCTATAAACAGGTTGTGCATGTGGATGGTCTGTAGGTGAGGGACAAGTTGTTGGGCCCAGACTTTGATTAATCTCCATTCAGATGCAGATAGCTTTTAATAGAGATGAGCTCAAGTGTTGCTTTTTTTTAATGGAAGTATTCATATAAACAGAGTTAACTTTTCTATTATTTATTCTGAATGAAAGCAGGCTGCAGCCCGGGTGTGATCCCCTGTGCGAGGTGTGCAGCCTCCGCAGGGTTAACGGTGCAGTTGCTTTAGTTTCTCTCTGTTCTGCTGTCTGCTTCTTGTCAGGCTGCACTTACCAACACCGCCTCAATCAATGTCCGCAGTTTGTGACAGCACAGACTTGACCGCTGTCTGTGTTTCCCCTCCTCTTCCTCACTTGATTAGTGTCACCGCATGTCATCGGCCTCGTCTCTTGTCCTCACTTCTCCCCACATCCCATAACATGTCCTCCCTCCCCTCCCTTCCTCCACTTTGCATGTTTCTCTGTTATTTTCCCTTCCATTTTTATCCCGCTACACCCCCCTCCTCCGTCGACAGCGCTCGCCTGATGAGCCCTGTGTCTTGAGAGCTTGTCATCTGTGTCAGGGGTGTGGGTGAAGCCTGTCATTACAGCTGTCCGTGTGGGTGTAGCTGCTTGATTTCCTTATAGATATCGTCCAACTTACTTTACAGAACCAAAGAGATCTAGTAAAGTAATTTAGTGCCATGTACGTAACAATGTTGACTGTTTGCCGACAGTAAATGTCAATGTTTGTCAGTGATCTTACCGAGTCCACTATCCAGACCAGCATCTGTGCGTCTGTTAGAGTTTTTGGGGGAAACTCTGGTCCACCAACAGCTCAGTCGCTAAAAAAAACAATGTTCCTATTCCTGTGGGGTCTCATGTCGGCCAAGCCTCGTCGACTAGACTCTCGAATGTCCGCACAAACATGTCTGAAAGTCAATTTAGTGCAATTTCTGTCACCATCAACCCTCCCGACGCAATAAACCACACCCATATGGTATTTCATCCTGCCAAAAAAGAATGACTCCATATTGTTAGACAAAGAGGATGTGCTCCGCGGCACACGGGCAATTAAGCAACTTTTATCGGCTCCATTGTTTCATATGCCGTTTGAGCTACCTGTCGCCGTGCCGCTGTCACCGCGCAAAGTTTCCACTAATTTTGCTCTTGTTAGACCGTCCTTTACTTCCTCTCTTCCCCCCCACTCCCCATCTGTCCTCCTCCCCTCTCCCTCATCAGGCATATCTGCAGTCGGACGATTACAAAGACTATGTGTGACAACTTGAAATGTGATAAATGACTCTCTCTCTCTCTCTCTCTTCTGTGTGTGTGTGTCCCTCTCTCTCTTTTTCTCACTCTAGATGTATATCCAAACCACCACGCTGACGATCTCTCTCAGCCTGTCTGCCTCCGTGTCTCTGGGGATGCTCTACATGCCCAAGGTCTACGTCATCCTCTTCCACCCCGAGCAGAACGTACCCAAACGGAAACGCAGCTTCAAGGTGAGGAGGACCTGAGGAAACACGCCGAGTTATTCACGGGTTATTATTTCTATGGGTTTTGAGTTGATATGTTGGCTCATGTGAAGTGTGATTTATATGAATAAAATGAGGATCATTAACACACACTGTGAAAACACATCAACCCATTAAGACCGCATGCAAAATATGTGCGTTTGTACCTTTTTAAGACCGGGTGCAACATGTGTGTGTTTACATGTTTAAGACCTGGTGTGACGTCTGCGTGCATGTCCCTGTAGAGCTTGATGAGACGTGTGTGTCTCATCAATGATGTCATCGTTTTAAAGATTTGCAGAAATACTCCCAGGAAAGGCGTTTATCAGCCCTGCAGATTGTTTTTAAAGTAGCGTTTCACACAACAACTGATGTTCTAAGCGAGGTGAGCAATACTGAGGCAGATTCCAGCAGTTTTTTTATTGATGAAAACAAAGATTCAGACCAGGAGACCTTTTGAGGATGAGGAAGAACGGTTTTGTTTGCTGCGAGGCGGCCGGCTTTGTTTTGTTTTTTTAAATGTTTCATACCTCAAGGAAACAGCAACGACTGAGAAATTAAAGCAATTCTGTCGGCTCTTCAGAAAACACTTTGGGTGTCAGGTCATTTTCAAACAACACAACAGGTCATAGGGGGCGTTTTCACTCACCGGCTTAGCTCTTAAAGGAATAGTTCACCCGGAAATGAAAATTCACTCATCTACTCACACCTATGCCCCCTAAGTTAAACTGAGAAGGAAGCCAGTGCATTAGTAGATCCATAGCACATTGATAATCCTTATTTACATTTTTTTATTAATTTATTATAATTAATATACACATATACAGGCGATTGTGACAGCTGCCGCCATGTCGGGAAAACTGGGCCAGAAGGGAGGAGACCGGCCCAACGGAGAGGTGAAGACCGAACTGTGTGAGAGCATGGAGACCAACAGTGAGTAAGAGAACACCAAAGTTTTATACCTATACATATAATAAACTAATAAAACTAATACTAAAATCAGATATATAACTGTAATCTATACTCTGGAATAACCCCTAACTAGCTTTTAACTGCGTAACAAAGTCTTTACATAATAGAGACAATTTTATTTCCCTATACCTCAGATTGCAGATATATGCAGATATAAAAAGCATATAACACAAACACTATAATTCACATACATGAGAGACCCCAGGTAAGAGACGATCAAAGTAGAATACCACTCAGCAGAAAACATTTTTATTTTATTTGGATCAGTCCCCTTAATATGCCTGATTTTTTTATTTGTTTCAACAAGATGAATCATTTTCGGAGAAATCAAGTAAAATATTGAAACATCTTGCATTGTTAGAGAAAATGAAAAATTGTTAAAATGGAGTGGGTTCTTCCCCGACCCGTACGACATCCTTCCACCGAGTTTAATGGAAGTCTGTCCTGTAGTTGAGGCAGAATGTTGCTAAATAACAACGCAGAAGAAAACATAACCACCTTGGTAGAGATACAAAATCAAATTCCTGGCATGTGTGTATTTTAATTTCAATTTTAACTGCTTGTGGAACGGCACAGAAGCTTGCATACTAACAAACAAACATTTCCCTCGTGTACATTTACGTTTAGATGTACACTACCTTTTACATATTGCTATCGATTTCATTTTGCAGCTCCATCAAAATTTGAAATTAACTTCACGCCTGCCTTTTGTATGTTTGTGTGTCTGTGTGTGTGTGTGTGTTTTCTCTGAGCTCTGACAGTGAAGCACTGTTACATCCACTTCAAAGCTCTGTTTTGTGTTGCGCTGCTTCTCCTGTGTCAGCAGTCTGCAGATGAAACGGCTGCGGTGTGACACACGCTGCTGTGTCAGATTGCATGTGCACGTCACCGTGTGTGTGTGTGTGTAGTACGCATGCTTTTTTTGTGAGCCTCCATCGATCTGCTTTAATCCAGTCCTTTGCTGTTCATGTGTCGATTTCTCTCACGACTTGTGTTCACGTCTGTAATCAAATGAGCAAATAATGATCCACGTGTGTGTCTGTGCAGTCTGTGGATGCCGGGGGTGTATGAATGGTTTCAGACCGGCGAAGGCAAACTGTGCTTTTCTGTCAGCACTTTATTATGATCAGTGAAGACATGAGGTCGCAGTTCGCTCATTGAGTAGTTAAACTGCTTAGTCATCCCTTTACATAATTCACTTTTCCCGAAGTTTGCAAATTAGCCAGCTCCTCGCGATCCAGGCAACAGTTAATTAACACAACAGCGACGGGCAGAATGCGAGGGTGAGTGTCTCCACTTTTTCTTCCATCGCCTGACATTTTGCTGAAGAGCGCTTTTCAGAAAATATCAATGAAAAGCATTTTGCAAGTCCCAAATAAACGGGGAAGAAAAGACTTCTGTTTTCATCAAGGCCCTTTTTTTCTCCAGCGCTGTGATGGAGGAACAGAGGTGGAATAGAGAAAATAAAAGTGTTTGTGTGAAAGCGTCAATGTATAACAAAGGCGCAGTTAGAGGCTCGCGGTCGCCATGAAAACATTGACATTTACCATGGAATGCTTGAGGGGACGCGGGACATAATGGGTTTGACGAAAAAGCCCCAACTACTCAGGTAGACTGTGGATGTGACACCGTTACGTGAGCGTCTGTCGCAAAATCTGCTCCCGACTGCTTCCTGATCGCTTTCTTTCCCTCTCTTTTCCTCCTCAATCCATCCAATCTGTCTCTTTTCTTTCTTTTTCACCTCCCTCCCTCCTCTAAAACGTCCCCACTCCCCCTCCCATCGTCACTCAGCTTCATCAACTAAGACGACATACGTCAGTTACAGCAATCATGCCATCTGAAGGGACCACGGACGCCGGAGAAGGGGATTGGACAGGAGAAAAGGGGGCGTGACTTGGGGCAGGGCCGAGCGAAAGAAGACGTCACCGTTCAAAAGCCTGTTGGCTGGAAAACTGGCGGGAAAAGGCAGAGCGCCCAATGGAATTCAAGCATGAGACATTTTGTATTGTTCCGCATCAAACCACAGAGGGTTGGGACCACATAAACAGCCAGTCAGTGTGCCTGCTTCCCCGCTGCTCACAGCTCATTGGTCCTACCATGAACTTACCTGTTTAAAAAAAGAAAAAAAAGAAAAAAGAGGGTATGACAAAGGTGACCAACCACAGGACGCTGTGGTGGACAGAGTCACTATTAAAACTTACAAAAGATATAAAAAAAAAAAAAATACACATAAAATTGAAAATATAAAGAAAAAACTCCGAAACCATGTACACATTATATCTAAAAAGGACAAAGGTGGGGCCGGGAAAGAGATTTAAACAGATTACATTTTAAAAAGATATTTAAAAAGAGAAATGTAAGAGAAAAATCTATGAGACTCAAACATGTTTGTTGTTATTCTCTACTTGTAAGTATTTTTGTGGTCGTGACGATTTTTTCATTCTTGTCTCACCGTTGTCTGATGGATCGCCCTTGCATAATGAGATGAGTGTGTTTCCTCCTGCTGTCTTGGCTAACCAGGTCGTAGCCTTGGGTCGTGAACCTGTAAAATGCCATGGTTGAAGCATGCCAGTTTTTTATACAAAAATGAAGATTTATTTATAATAAAGGAATGTTTTGCAAATGTGTAGATTGGTGGTGGTGCTTTTGAGAAGTGCGGGTGACCAAGGATTCCCTGATTTCTGCATAAATGGATGGATTTATGTTTTTTTTCCAGTCATGTTGCAACATTTTATATGACGCATAAAACATTTAGACCTATTTAGCAAATCCCATGGTCGCAGAAAACATCTATTTCCAAGAAGATTTCTTTGCACAGTTTGTCCTATTTATTAATTTATGCCCATGAAATGCTCTTAAGTCTCCTCTGCCCTCGTCTGCAACTCCCTCTTAACCCCAAAAGTATAAACGTTGATGGGAAAGAAAGAAAAAAACCTGCTGGGAAGGAGAGAGTGAGCGTGAATGAGGGCGAAAAAGACAGGTATTGGACAAGTGGACAGAACTCCCCTCTCTGTGCACCGACAACAATCCGGCAGATGTCCAACCTTCAAAAATACATGAGAGCTAAGAAAGAAACAGTCAACTGCATCAGTGAACCTGTTCTTGTTGGAGAGGAACGATCAATAACGCTGAAGGCAAAGTGAAATGACAAATCACATCATTTAGAGGAGGGCGGCGTGCCCCCGACACTCAGGCGTCAGATGGAAGCTTGTAAAATCCGAGCGAGTCCGTTCTTGCGAATGTGTGCTCTCTGACTTTTCTCTCCGTGTTTGCGCTCTCTTCTGGATGCCATAAAAACGTTACCTCGATGACAAGGTTGATGTGTGATATAATCCCTGTAGAAAACGGCTTTTCTTTCCATAAGCATAAAAATCACAGGTACAATTTCTGCGGCTGCCATCGCATGTTCTCTCAGCCGTGAAATCTCCTCGAGGGGAAACACTGAAATCCGAGCCACTTATTTACTGGAAGCTGGAGGAAAGATTAAAATGTGTTTCATGACCCAAAGCTCCATGGGACTATTTCCTGAGCCAAAAGTGAACTGTCCTGTGTGTAGACATGATGACTGAGGACTTGTGCCTTACTGTGTAGTACATGTAGACCTACTGTTGTGTTTGTTGCAGTAATGCAGAATTCTATCTTTGTCTCATTGGTAAAAATGGAGCAAGGGAGACTCAGACGTCGGCTTTGTAACATGCCCACAATGACAATCCTGAAATGCTGATGTCTTTTTTTAAAAGTGTTTATCATGTTAGTGCGGTGTGGTGACATGCTAACATTTATGAATTAGCACAAAGTAAAGCTAAACACAAAGATTTAGACTGAAGAATTGTGCCAGATTTAAAAGAACTGACCTTGTGATGACTCTTCATTAAACGTTACCCAAAGTCATTAGAGTTTATCCGCAGGGGAGCATGACTTTCAAATCATACTCGATAAATGATGAGGAAAAGTCGCAGGAAGTCCAAAGCCATGAGCATTCCGTCAGGGTTCATCCTCTGCAGACCCCACATGTCAGTACAAATCTCCAAGGGGATCTATTCAATAGTTTGAGAAATTTCAGTCAAATAAACAAATGAGCTGGAGGAAAAGCCAGAGAATCATCAACGTCATTAGAAAGGCATTAGGGTTCCATTAGTATTCCATTAGGATTCCACCGGGGTTCATCCTCTGCAGACCACAAATGTCAATGCATCCAGTAGTTATTGGGATATTTCTTTACAGGCTCCCTTAGATCAATGTTGCTGTCATGTTTTAAACACATGATGCATTTCTGATACATCCTGAATTGATTTCTCTCATCTTCTGCGATTGATTAAAGACATCATCATCTGAGCCAGACGTCAATAACGCCAATTTTCTGTCTCGCGGCTGAGTCGTGTCAATAAAGCTCTTAACCGTCAAACACAGGTAATGAAACGGAGAACTGTCCAGGGATCCGTGGCTGTGACCTGTAACACAAATTTGTCATCGCATGTAAATGTGCTGGGGAAAAGTCCCCCCCGGTGCTTCTTGAAGGAAAGCAGATGGCGGACGTTTTGACCTTGTTGTCGAGCGGTGCAGCTGGTCCGTGTACGGGACGTGTTGGGTTTGATTAATTAGCAGCGGATCAGACTGACAGTGACGGAGCGCAGGTGTGGACGGCCGACACTCAGCCCACACTGACCCGCTTTACTTCATCTTATTTTACCTCTCAAGATGGTTTAAGTTTGTGAAAGTAAGAAGCATACAAATAGTTCAATTTGATAATAAAACAAAAAACTTTTTTGCATTTAAATTCACAAATTAAACCCTATTAGAAAAGAGGTTTATGTATATAGTGAAATAAATTGCCTGATGTATCGGCTTTTATTTTATTCTCTCAAAAGACGTTTTAAGTTTGTAACAATTAGACACATAAAAAAAAACTACTCAACAATTCATGACAGTTTGATAATGAAACAAACTGCTTTTGCATTTAAATGCACAAATTGAACCCAATACTCATTGTAATTTATGCATACAAAAATAAGATGCAAATACTTATAAACAATTCATGATCATTTGATAACCATCTATCTATGCTATATTTAAAATTGATTTTCACAAATTGAATAATAAAACAATATTACAGTGAATCAGACACGTTTTAATTACTGATCCAGTCTATATTGTGGAACGCAGGGGAGATGAAGTCTGGCCTTTTCATGCATTGACCTTAGCTCTGAATTATGGGATATCTGAAGGTGACCTGATCAGGCATCGTTTCCAGTGGGACCTTGTTAGGTAAAAAGTCCCCTAATGACCTTTCCCAATTAGAGAAAGCAGTTCCCTCACTGCACGAGCTGTAGCGCTGCACATACGGGTTTAACAGCTCAGAGGAAGAAACTGGTTCTTGTGGTTTTTCCTCACATAAAAAAAATAATAAAATGATTTCTTCCATCCCCATGTTTGGTTTTGTTAGTGTTTTTGACACCGCACTCTGGGCAGTGCACGACACGCTTTCCACCAGAGGCAATAATCCATGTCATCTCCAGCCCACTAATTCAATTACCAATCTCAGACCGCTGCTCGTGTGACCAGTGAAACAGAAAACTGTGGGCGGCTAGAGAAAACTGCTCTCTTTACAAAATCCCACTTCTTCCCACTTGAAGTAAAACTGTTAAAGTGTGTTTGTGTTGGAAGAGAAGAAGAAAAAAAAAAGCAGATGGTCCACCACTATGTGTCTGTGAGCGCAGAGAATTGAGACTTTGAAGCAACGGGGCTGATCTGGATCATATCATTAAACATCTCGGAATCATTACTAATATACCTGACAGATAAACTTTAAATTAATAAACTTCACTCGAGTATAGAATTTGAGAAATGTATAAAATGTTATGCCGGCAGTTTAATAAAGGGTCATTTTTCTTGTACAATACTAAGTTTGCAACACTAAAGCAAACCTTTTGGTTATGGAAGAGGTTAGATGAAGCTAGGGGGCGATATCAGTATTTCCGCTAATACGTAATTAAATTATTCCTCAGATGTTATTTTCAAACCCTAATGACAGATACATGTAACTGAGGCTTGATGTTTTTTGAGGCTTTGTGATAAATAACTATAAATGAAAAGTAAACACAATTAAAACCAATTATATAGAACTCAAATTCAGAAATTAAACGTTTTTCATTATTGTTAACATTGAGGACTGGCACGAGGACCCTATGCAGGGTTGTAGGTCTCTCGTAGTTTTTCAATTTCTCTTGGCTTTTGTTCTTCGTCACATTTTACATAAATATTTCATGACAGTGTTGATCCAGGAAAAAACCAAACAATATACACCTTGACTTTATTTTTGCAACACGACAGTACAAACCCTTGGTCCTCAACATGAACTGTAGCTTTAAACCCAAACTGAGTCTCCTCTCTCCTCAGACACTCTATAATAGAAAAGAATTGCTCTATGCAGATTTACTCTATAAGTGTCTTCCATATACCTTCAGCAGATAAGCATGTAATCTGGAGTTTAGAGGAAGATTGTTTTTGTATTGAATTTATTCATTTATTCAAATCTAATTTTTTACCTGATTTGGCCCGAGTGGAGGCATTTTTCATTTTAATTTAATTTTCTTTCGTTTTCTTCTTTATCTCATCAATAACGAGATTTACTGGCCCTGGAAAGTGGAAAAATACTTTTTTTTTTTAAGAGTCTTATTTTTTATAATTTTATTATTTCTACTTTAGTATTGTATATTAAAGTTTAACACAACACTGCAAACATGTCTGTTCTACACACACACAAACACACACACCTCTCTGTTATAACCCAAAAAAGCAGTTTCAAAATGTGACCTCAAATGTTGTCCTTACAGTGCGTCACTATGGTTTTTTTGTGCATTCAGGTCCCCACTACGATACAAGCACACAAACTTACCTCCATAAACACAGAAGTATTTGCACATATAACATCACATGTCAGTTTATGGGAGCTTCAAGACGCCGTGTATTCAGAAACGTTGGCACAGAAAACACACACAATCTAAATTAAATAGAGAATAATGGAAATGCATTGCTCTCCTTGTTTGTAGTGACGACAGTGACAATCAGTGACATACACTTCTACCTGTCACCCATTATATTGTCGGTGTCATGTCTTTTCACAGTGCCCAATTTTTACAGGTACTCTTTTGGGAAGTGTAAATGCAATAACAGCCCTGTGGCACTGTGTGCGTGCGTGCGTGCGTGCGTGCGCACGCTCACATCCACCCAGTGCTATTTGGGAGAATGCACACACAGTTGTGTCCGTCAGTCCTCCGCTCGTGTGTGTGAGTGCGTGCGTGTGTAAACCCCCCCGGTGAGGAGACGAGACACCTGGGAGAGACGCCAACGACAGAAAATGTCTCACCTGTCAATCAAGCGCTCCCCACACTGTCATGCTGAGGAGGAGGAGGAGGAGGAACGCTTCCATCCTCATAATGAGGAAGGCCTCTGTTGGGGAGTTGAGTGTTTAAGGAACGGAACAGTGGTTTGAGAGGGAAAACAAAGAGAGAGAAAGTGTGAGAAACAGCCTGTTCCTCTGTTTTTCGAGTTTTCTCAGGCAGCGTGTGAAACCTCCCAGCCGAGACTTTATCGTAATTAGCTCTGTCAGATGGCCTGTGCCAGGGGAAGCTATTACCTTAAATAGACTCACCAGTGATACGGATCCTGCTTCTTACAGATGTTTGCATGCCTGTTGAAGACACAGCTGGCTGGCGCCGGTGCGGGCACTTTTCCCAGTTCCGTGCGTCTGATTACTGATGCAGAATTAAAATAGATAAATTGGGAGGTCTCAGTGAAACCAACTGTAAAGTAATACCTCAGAAACTTCTGGTGTAATCAATGAGTTCTTTGAGGATTTAGCTGTAAATACAATTTTCTGTTTCCAATTCGATCCTATTCAATCTTTTAGATTTAACACTGATTACTCCTGCGTCTCATGGATTTTTAACTCCTGTTAATTCCACTAAATTGTTGTTGATTCCCGCGCGTGTTTGAAAAAAAAACTCTACAATGCAAGTTTTGTTGTTTGTCATCGTTCTGACTTCTTTGTGGGTTTGAATGAGAAAAGCTGAGGTGAATTGCTGTGGTTGGTGACTAAGTGTTTGTGGATTCTGTCCCTAAAGAAGCATGTATACGTCGTACCATTCTGTGGGATATGGACATGTGCAATGAAAACAGGATGATTCAGGTGTACCAGCTTTGAAACCTGACTCACAGGATGTGAATCACATCCAGCTGCCAACACTGTTTTTTATTTTCTTCTTCTCCCTCACAGAGGAAGCGTCATGCCCGGGTTAAGCTGTTACCTTTATCTCCACATTTCAGCCAAATCAAATTTTAAAAAACTTAACTTTCCAGTAGTTTTCGAGATGCTTTTCGACTGTGTCATGACGGGTTCAAAAACCACGACAAAGTAACATGAGGTGGCACGAGGAATTATCGCAGAAACCTGAACGTTTCCTCTTTGAAAGCCAAAAATACACGAGGAGTGACTCCCGTCGTGTTGGATGGTGAAATGCAAAACAAAGCAGCGAGCATGTGAAGCATCAGGGAATCGCTCTCGCTCTCTCTCACTCTCGCTCGCTCTCTCACCTTGCCGAACTGAGTGAGCTCTTATACCAGGCCCTGGTGTTCTCACCTGCTGGGAATCTGCAACAAAAAGACACGCAACCGTCTCTTCCCAGGTCCAGATGTTTTGACATATCCACGGTTCAGTTAATACAACTTCTTTGTACAGTTGTGGCGCCCACCTTCCTGTTCCCCTTTGCCCTTTGCTCTTTGCTCTCTGCTCTCCTCCTCGATCTCTTCTCTCCTCACAGGTGTTGTGGATCTGCTCGGTGTGGCCCTGCCCCTGTATTTAAGGTAGGGTGGAGGCTCAGTCTCTCCCAGCACCAGCAGCAGCCTGTTCAGTAATGTGGTTTCTGTTTCTTTTGTTTCTTTCTGTTTCAGGCTGGAGCTCTGGCAGTCTAGACTAGGGCTTTATTTCTAGTTTAGGTCTTCAAAGTTCGAGGTCCTGTGGGCTGGCCCAGACTTCCTCATCCTTTTGTTACCTCCAGACTCCCATAGCTTTGGTAACATCTTGGTAGTTACTTTCTTTTCTTTTTGCAAACAAACTTTGTCTGAACTCTGTACTTGGTTGGCGTCCTCATTTTATGTTGTGACTACAAGGTTGAGCCAGATTTTCAGTTTTTGGCCGTAACAGTGTGCAACAGGTTTTTATCTTTCACAATTTAACTGTAGCAGTGGAGTATCTATGCATCTAAATACAATTTTATTAAGTCTTCCATCTGCTAACAGGTTAGGAAAACTCTTTTTAAGGGGTGCTTCATGAATGAAGAAAACAAAAAGGGTTATTTACATGGAGAAATTTAGACCAAATGTTCCTGCTCTCCGACATTTGTCACATGTGACAGTTATATATATTTATGGCTTCATCCTTGGTACAAACACCACAATGACATGTTGTTTGTGCTCCCACTCAAAAATCCTTCCAACCAGTGGTGCGCTATCTTCCCAATACAGCTAAAGGCTCCATGTAACTATAAAACGGAGCAGGAGATAATCCTAGAATACCATGTCCTTCTCTTCTGGAATCATAGCAAGACATCTGTTGCTGAGGGGCAGAGAAGCTACAGGGATCTGAGGTCAGATGTTGATATTGAGGTGCGAGGGTGACAGGTCTGCGGCTGACACCTACAGAAGCAGCTGCCGAGTTGACTCACGGTGGTTAATAGCCCCTGTGATGCCTGCATGTTGTTAGCAGCTGGCGTACGGCTCGGTCGAGGATAGAGACTTTAAAGCCCGTGAAGAGGAGCCGAGGAGAGGGTGCTGTAATTTTAGCCCGAAGAGAGGAAGAAGAGGTTTGGAGAAGAACTGGAAAGATGACGCGAGTTAAAGATTACACGAGGGGAAGGATGCGTCCTAAAACCGTACATCTGTTACTCTGACTCTGTTTATTGCAGTCATGTGGTTTAATGCTCCCTGAAAGAGCATGGAAATGAGGTGACGGCAGGGGGAGGGAACGACGGCGAGAGCTCCTCATTTTATCGCTCGGTTACATGGAAGCCTGCGTAGCCTCTGATTAGAGCTCGCTACATGTGGTTAACATTTGCTCTAGCATGTGGCTGTATGAATATTAGCTGGGAGAGGACACGGTAAAGGCAGCTCCTAAGAGGCCCCTTCTGTATTGGGCTTTAACACACAGTTTCAGTTTTAGATTATATTCACACCTTTGAGGGAACTTTTGGACTCCTGATACGTTTGCTTGTGGAATTTAGATTTATCTTTTTGGATTTTTTGGGACTCATCATGTTTATGGACGTTTGCCTTGTGTCTGGTTTTTGGATTTCTTTTCAGTTTGAGTTCCGTTTTGCTTGAAAGCTTCTTTCCTTCTGCGAGTCTCTCCCACTTCCTGTCTTTGACTTACTTTCCGCCTTTTTTGGTTAACCTGTCCCGCCTTAATTGTTATAACGTTTGTTTTGTTCTCTCGAGTATTTACTCACTGTGAAGTCAGTCCTTCTGTAAGTGTTCCAGTATTTTCCCCACAAGTCAAATTAAAAAGACAGTTTATTGGATCTCATGTCCTCATGTGACGTCTTCATTGAGGTCCTCACCTGTTTTCAGTCCTGATGGGATTCTTTCATAATTGTTGTTTTGTAGTTACTCTTTTTGCTTGTAAAGAATGAATAGGATTCACCTGATCCACAATGTGAGAGCAGATTTGTCTTGGTCAGTGAGAACTGATGTTTCATAGGACGACAAAGTCCCCGTAGGTTAAAGGAACATTGGACATTGAAACTGCTGTTTTTTACTTTACAAACCAACAATACAAGATTGTTTTTTCTTTTAGCCTTAACCATGTGTTTATTGTAGCTGTAATGTCATTTTCAACCTAATCCATGATTTCTGTCTTCAACTAACCGAGTCATTCTTGTTTCTCAATTTGACCTCAACCATAGTCCTGCTGACAAGGTTGTCAGATTAGAGAACTACACACTCTTCAGTTCGCATGGCCCATAGCTTAGTCTGTATCTGTGTCTCGGACGTATGTGAATCCAAACTGTAATCACACCTTGTCAAGGTTTTGTGTGACAGACCTCTTTGTGCCTGTGTCAGTATCTTAATGCTCTTTCCTATTTGAAATATGTCCATTTAGGTTTCATGTTGGCATCTGATTATCTGTTCATGCGCACAGAGCAGGATAAACCTACAAACAAGTGACTTTTAGTAATTGGCAAATGCTGCTCTGCACTGAAGTCGACTTAAGCAGTGACTGGTGCCACATTCAGCTCAGTGCTGCAGACAGATGGAGGCTGTCAGAGAGGATGGATGTCTGGCAGCATTTTGAAATTTGACTCATAACATCGAATATTATGAATGAAATGGCACCAAAGTAAGTGGCTGTGAGGGGGTGGGGGTGGGGGTGGGGGGTGGGGGGGGGTGAAGTGTGTCAAACACCCATGGGTGTCATCTGCTGGGATGACTCATCTCTGGTCGTGGATGCTATAAATAGTTGCAGTGTTCTGGCACATTACATATTTTGGATCATAGGAAAAAAACTGTAAATTTCCACTTCACCGGTTGTGAAGAGTGCATGTGGAGAAAAACAGAAGAAAAGTTCTGACTGTCCACTGAGTTCAGATGTAAATGACTGTACGAAACAATATCTTTTCAAATGATGGTGGCAACAAAATGATAATAAATGCTCGGAGTGTTAACAACTAAATATAAACTGTGACAGATTGTTCAGTATGTGCGTCTGTAGACTGCGTCAGTGACTCATTCAAGCAAATAAGTAAAGAACAAAAACTGCTTTCCCCCTTTGGCTTGGAAATGGGAATTAATTTCAAATCACGCGGACGCGATGAACGTAATTGCTTTCCAGAGAGAGAGCCTTGACAGTGGAAGCCAAGGTGACGCGCAGTCCTGTCCTCCATTGTACTTGGGGGTGTGATGCACACAAGGTTTTTGTCAGTGATATGTCACAGCCCCTTTGTCCTGGAACAATGGGTTCCTTTGCTGCTGTTACTGGTGCTCACCCGAAATTCCTCCTTACAGTTGGGAGCAGTCGAACAGTAGAGGAGAGGGTAAGTAGGAGGGGTGAAAGGCTCCGAGGCTCTTTGTCTGCGTCATCTTGAGCTTTTATCACATTTTATTGAATCAACTACGAAGGTGTTTGAAGAGCGTACCTCCGCCAAGGCTAGCACCCGGTCTCGCCACGTTAAAGAAAGGATACGCCTGCACTTAAAAAGTGTAATGGGTTCTGTCTTGGTTCATGCCTCATCCCTTCAGGAAAGTTTATGGAAATTGGCCCTGCAGTTCTTGGCGTCATCCTGCTGACAAATGCCAAATCATGACCTCCTCGATGAAGGTAAAAACAATACATTGCTTTGGTATGGCACATTTCAAATTAATACAATTTCACACAAAAGATGCAATCAATAAAAAAACAAAGGCAGCAAATATGCAGCGACATAAAAGTTAAAACAAATTTAAAATAAGAGAGAATATGAAATCATAGACTATAAACACAGGCAACAGGGGACCTCAAAAGTAAAAAAAAACAAAGAACGAGCACAAAACATCTTGACTAACCGTCAGGCAAACAGCGATTACAACACAACCTCTTTGCCACTGTTAAGAATGAATTGAATTAAAGAAACAGTCAATGTTAATTCATTTTTAAAGAATAAGAAAAGTATCCAGCGTGTTCAGTAACTCAAGTCACTCACAGATAATCAGACAGAAAAAATAATGACAGCGGAGAGGAATGAATACCAACAAGTTTTTTTATTTTCTTCTTTATTTCTCTCCCATATTCATGTCACTCAATTTAACTTTCTAATAAAGCAGAAGTTGCTGTTGAATTAATATTTTACCATCTTACTTTATCAAATAGAAAGCTCAACAACATTTAGATGTCTGACACGGATATAGCCTCTAATGGATGGAAAAGACAGTTTAACTGGATTGAGTCAAAGGGAAACCTACATTTAAATGTATTGAAATTCTTTTTCAAAGCACTTAAAATAAAATGTAAAACACTGACAAGACGGTAAGAAGAAGCTCTTCTCCCGGAGAGGGTGTTGGAAACACGACCACGTTGAGCAGATTGTCAACTTGGCAAAGACATTTCTGTTGCTCACGAGTCTTCCTTTGCAGCATGATTCAAAAGAAAGACGTGTGTGTGTGGTGCCAGAATCAACTCACTTGGCCCAAAAAAGGAATTAAAATCTGCACGCAGGTCGAGAGCGGGGGTGGGGGGTGCGGCCACCTGAGAGAAAAACAATTCTCTCAGCTTGTGGTTTGGATGATGGAGGAAGGAGAGCAGCACTGTTTGAAGACGAGCTGCCATTGTGACACGAGGATAAAAGCACGATGGAAACCGTCTCTCGAACACCATCAGGGAAGCCAATGGACCTTTTGTCGTTAATAAACCTTCAATTACACCAATTCAAAATAATCACAGACTGCTCAAACACAGCGTCGGCACGATGCTGGAGCGAAGCCACATTCCTCCAAAGTCCACAGACCTGACAATCCGAGTATCAGATGGTCGGATTCCTTCAAGGTTTTTAACGGCCTTAGTTTGTTGCAGTTATTTGAGAACAAGAAATTCGAGGACGGGAACTTTGTTCGTAGCTCATGTCGGCCTCTCTGCTGAGAGCTGTAGGATTGTCACAACCCTTCTTCCTGCAGAGGATGGTTCAAACTTCCTGTGCCATGTTTTAAAGGGCTACTGATGTCGACAAATGTGTTTATGTGAGAGAGGGAGAGAGCTGACCACACAACTAGAGTAAAGCAACAGTGCAAAAAACTTAGATTTCATATAATAATGAAACGAAACATTATGAAATATTGCGTGTACGTATATGAAATGCATGCGCTGGTTACGCAGTGCGCCTCCTACGCTTTTCATTTTGTCACGGAACACTGCAACCGCACCTTTTGGTGTCTTGTACTCTTGTATAATGTAAAAATAAGTAATAAGTATTGGAAACATGCCTACACATGTTTTAGATTATATGTCAATAACATCATACAAACTGTTATCTTAGCAAAATGTAGGAATCTGCTTTTAGTTTGAAACCACACTAACGTACATGAATTAATTCAAGAATGACTTTCATTGAAGTTGAAGAATTCCTTTTGCTACTGTGATAAAAAGGTCTTTTTGTTTCACATCCTTATCATCACTTATCACTAATCATTTTTCACTCTGTCTTTATTCGGAACTTTTTGTCTTCATCACAAAAGATAAAATATCTATCATAGTATGCAAATGAGGGTTTTCTCTTTTACCATCTGTCCTCGACTGCAAGGAATGGGAGACACCACGTTTGGCTCATTCAAATGAGTATTGGATAAATTATTGTCGACGTCTGCATAATCCTATTCGACTGTTGAAATTATCTCGAGATGGTGACAACAGGCTCTGAGGCTGCAGCAGAGAAGAAGAAGAATTCAATTTAAATGGATGCCTTTGTGCGTGCATCTCTCTGTAACCATAGCAGCATTTAATAATGACCTTCTTGTGATATTCACTGCCATTGATCACAAAGGCTTCCCGAGGTGTGAGGGAACGCGGGGCTTTAAAAGCTGCCGACCACAGAGAGAAGGGAATAGCCACGGATGGAAGTGAGCTGCGTCTTTGTATTTCCCATGAATCAGTTGGATGGTGTGGTTCCCCCACTCTTTATAATGCACCTGGGTCGCCACAAGGCCAAGTTGAAAGGAGCAAAAGTTGACTTTCCTCCCTAAATGCACGAACTGGCCCCTTGGTGCCATGCAGCTACAGTTCCCATCAGTAGTTGAGCCCAAAAAGTTGTGATGATGTTTATATATCATATAATTCATACGTTTATGTGTGTTGAAGCATTTTCTGTGTATCTATTTGGAAGCACAGAGACACCTATATAGTCAGAGACTTCACCTTTTTTCTCTCATCTAAAAGCCCTGGTTCCCTCCTACATGTGCCCGTGAGGGTTGGTTCAAAAAGAGAGAATAAATACCAGGAACATTCAAGCCATCAGATGGGTTGTACCTTTAAAAGCCTCGACCCATTATCGCAGCAGTGTTTGATTCTGAAAAATGGCTTCCCCCTGAAGAATTGCCCATTGTGAGGCCACAATTTTACACATACGAGCTCCTTCCTCTGCCCCGCCACGTCAAGGCTTTTCATCTAATGGCAGAAATGGCACTCCTCCACTCCGCTTTTCCGGGGCGGCCATTCAGAAAGTGCCAGAAGGCGTCTCGCTGCTGTCGCGATGATTGGTCATGTCATGCCGTGCCCGTCGGTTTGCCATTGAGTTGGCTGCAGAGTGTGCACACACGAGAATACAAAAGGGTTGTTTCACTGGTTTGTGTGTGAAGATACATTACATTACTCTATTTGCAAGCTAAACAATAAAGAGTCGTAGATGATCCTTTTTTTTCATTTAACAGAGGGAAGGCAATGTTGTATTTAGTCCTAAAGGATCATGATTATGTAAAAAAAATAAGTCATATTTAACTTGGATACATGCAGAGCTCTGTCATCTTTCCTATTCACACACTGTATATGACATAATCGTATTAAATAAGTATTTAATATTTTAATACATGTATTTGTATTATGGATTATTTATTGTAAGCTTCTACTTTTTCATGTATCCTGCGGTGTCATCTGTTCGACTGCAGTTTGCAGTATCCATTCATGTAAATAAAGCATGAGGCTTGAATTTGAGAGAGACGCAAATTCCATTGAAGTTTTAATGAAAGCATTCCTCCACAGTTTTCCAGGCATGAATTCGTTGAAGGCACCGGGTATTACTTGAAATAGAATTCACAATACTTGTAGAATACTTTCTAATGTGACTGATAACGGTTTGTGTTCATTGTGGCTGCAGTGGCTCAGGAGGAAGAGTGGGTGGTCCACTCTCCAGAGGGTTGGCTGGCGGTTCGATCCTCGACTCCCGTGTGCAGAAGTGCCCTTTAACCCCCAACAGCGATGTTGACACTGTGTGAATTGTGTGTACGGGAAAAACTGCAGCGCATAGAAGTGCTGTATGAACGTGACCTGCAGCGTAAGTGGTCAATAAGACTCCAGAAGCAAATATAAATACAGTCCATTTACTAGTCGTCATTTATTTATGAGCAGCTTCTAGTTGTGGAATAAAATCTAAAACTACCCAAAGCCAAAAAAAAGATTTCCAGTCCTCTCTTAGCAACAAGAGAAAACCACAGCAGTGATCACAAAACATCAAGATATTTGCCTTCATATAACACATTTGTAGATTTGTACTAAGTAAACTCACTAGAGTATACTTTCGCAGTCCGCCCACGCACATGTAGAGGATAAATTATTTATCTTAGATAAAACACTGTCTGTATACCATGCATGTAAATGAACAGAGTTGTAAAATAGAGAAAAAAAAAGAATCATACCTTGCAGATTTGCCCCGACACCAATAATTTCTTCAGAGCAAATCTCCACGGCACCTCAGGGCATCACAAAGACATTTTCTAAATAATTTTTCGAACTATTCTATACGTGATAAAACGTTTAAGTCACCACGTGTGTTACACAGATTACTGGGTCCCAAAAAAGTTAGACACATTTCAGCATTTGTGCAATGCCAAACATTTAATTGTTTGTATTATGTAAGAGATTCCCAGTACAGCTACATCCCTGCATCCTTGATTATTGAAACCTTAAAAATAAAGGATATCTCCCTGCTCTCTCATCTCAAGAATTACGCTCACCCCGCTGCAGGAAGTCACCCAGTTTGCGGATGTGTCAGACTTCAAGGTAACGTCCATGAATCGTCCCCCAAATATCTTTGAAGCATTGACCCGATAACAACGAACAAACCAGACCATCGCTTGGGAAGTTTGTCTTCCTTTATCTGCCTCGTGGCGTGATTCACTGTTGGAGCTCTCCCAACAGTTGCGTCTGCGGTGTTTGGTTGGCTCATGGGAAAAGCTTTTTATATTTTAGCGAACGTGCTTATCGGCTCCCTTGCAGAGAATTAGTGGAGAAAATCGATTCCACTTGCATATCTGACGGTTGAATACGCAGCTTGGATCAAACCGAAACCATAGAACTTGTTAATTAATGATCCATCGAGCGGCCGGTCTGCAGCAACCTCCCCTCCTCATGTGTCTTGTTGACCCCCCGCCCCCCCCCCTTTGTTTTTCCTCCTGAAGGTGTCTTACTCTCATCTCCGATAATCCCCTCACTTTTTCTGCTCCACCTCCCTAACCCCTCCATCACTTTCACTCCCTCCGCTGCTTCACTTTATCAGCGTCCGGAACCTGCTCCAAGACGCCCCTGATGCTCATCGTTCCGTCTTTTTCTCACACACACAGACACACACTCTCTCCTCCTTCCCTCTCTAATCGATAATGGATAGAGCCACACAGTGATACAGCTGCTCTCCTTCTTTTAAACCAACTCAGATTCTGTGTGAGGGGGCAACATCTATCAAGAGTGTTACACCGTCGACCTCTGCTGCCTCTGCAACTTGATTAGAAGGTCTGGATCTGTGTGTGTGTGTGTGTGTGTGTGTGTGGTGTGTGTGTGTGGTGTGTGTGTAAGTGTGTGTGTGTAAGTGTGTGCGCTCGTTTGCAAAAGGGCAGGGCAATTTGATAACAGCGCGTTTAGGCCCGGAAGCTTTACGTTTCTATTTGTAACTCCCCTGGGGGACACCACTCATGCAATGTACTCAGTTCCACGCTGGCCCTACGTTAGAAAGTGGAAGTAAAAATGCCACCGTGATTATGGTGAGTTAAATCGCTATTAACACACAGCAGGTGGCGAAGCAGGACTAAGACCTGCGCTAATCCTCCCGGTGCTATCGCTGCTCGGGAGGAGGAACAGATTAGTCACTCCTACGTTTAATAACAGGTAGTCCACGTGCTTCTACATCCAGTCTCGTGAAACAAGAAACAGGAAAATGACGGACTGTTTTTCTTTCATACCTTGGACAGAAGCTTCTTTCAAGACATGCTCCTGAAGTCCACACCTGCTCCTGAATTTCTGGATGTGAGAACACAAATGTCCAAGTCAGTTGCTGTTGACATTTTAGGGACATTTTCCAGCCAGCCCCTGATATCCGCAAAATTTCCCCATGGGCCGAAGTGAGATTACAGCAGGAACCTTTTCTAGAAACAGGCGTGACTCTAAAATGGAAGTAAAGGTTAGATTAATAAAGCCTGTTATGTATCTCATTTTCTCTGTGACATATTTTTTTTCCCCTTTACAGCTTGAGTCATCAGCTCAAAAGTATCATGGACCTTAATCAAGCCCTTCAATGATTTTATGAAATGTCTTTACAAAAACTCTGATTATGAAACAAATTACAACAAAAGCAATCTAGCTCTTTAGCCCTGTTGTAAGCTATTCATTCCACTTGATTGAAAGAACTTGCAAAAGAAAATGCTCCATAATACTTTAAGAATTATATATCTGGAAATGATAAGAGTGTATTTGTGTCCAAACAGCATGTGCAAGTGTCTTTTATTTCTGTGAATAATCACCGGCTCAAGACGGTTTTGCAACAGAGTTGAACAAGTATCTTTAAAGTCTATTGAATATGATATATAAAAAATTATCTTCATGGCCTGTTTGAGTCTTTTTCTGTTTGTGCCTGTGTGAATCTTTGAGTGTCGGCATTACTGATCTACCAGTGGTGGGTCGACTCGGTGTTTCCCTCTGGAGACCAATGCAGTTGCCTTTGGCCTTTTCCTGCTGTGGGTCCATGGCTGCGCTCGAACTGAGGCTACAAGTGTGGGATGGAGGGATGCAGAGTAGGGGACAGAAATGAGTCTATATTAAAAAATAAAGTATGGACATTTGGGGGAAAAAAAGGAGGTGAGGCTAAAGAGAAAGAAGGAAAGTAGACTATTAAAGTTGCCTCCAGACATGCACTGAACTCCAGATAATCTCCTGAAATTAGCAGGAGGGGCTGTATGGGAGAACACAAATTTCCGGAACTTTTCCTGCCAGCCCCTGTGTAAGAGTAAGCAAACATCTCAGAGGTGTCATACACATAGGAGACACCAACAAAGATGTCAACTTGGACAGAGATACGAGAGCTTTTGGTGATGTCAATGTGCCGTAACGTTGTTCATATGTGAAAGGCAAACTCCGGAGAAAGTCCACACAATGATATCCTGAGTTTATGTCTGAAAACGGCTTTCGAGATATGAGCGGACAAGAGAGAAAGTATTAAAGTAAGAAGAATAGAGAGGGGGGGGGGGAGAACTAAGATAGACAAAGGCATCGGAGAAAGGAAGAAAATAAATGGTGAACATATTAACATGTCAGAAAAAGAAATCGATGACTATGTTAGAAATGAAATTGACCCTCTGTTCTGCTGCAGAAGAAGCAGCCATTGTACTCTGCTGAAGGTTTTTCTTTGATGCAGCCATTTTCACTTTTTTCCCTCTTATTGTATTATCTACAATCAATCATCACAACCTCCCACCCAGTGGTTGAACAATTCCTGTGTGTGTGTGTGTGTGTGTGAGTGAGTGAGTGCCTGCCTATTCATAAAATTGTGTGTGTGCGTGACCTGTGACAGTTTGAATGGATATTTCACATGAGGTTACGTTGTATGCTCCCCGTGGCAACAGAAATTGGCGTGAGGCTCATCTTGCACTCTCGTGTGTGTGTGTGCGCGTGCGCTGCAGCTGTCTTGCATGCATTCTTTCCTGCAACGTTGAATCATGCAGTATTGAGATGGAACAGGAGAATGATGGCTGGAGAAATTGGCTTTTTTAGGTGGGAATAGTGGTTGAAGGAAAAATGCAAAAGAACAAGCGTAGCGAGAGAATTGTAATGAGCAGAAAAATGAAAATGAGAATTGGAGAGTTACTGTGTTAGCCCCAAATTCTCGATAATGGCGTCTAGGTTGCGTTAGGTTAAATCATATTACAGAGCTCCATCAAAACCTAATTAATTCAATGTGAGTTCTGGCCCGAGCGTCTCTCTCAGTCAGGAAGGTACAGTGTGTGTGTGTGGCATCTATTCTCAAGCCTCATTTCTCTGGCTGCTATAAGCTTCACACATTTATAATCAAAGAATACGCGACACAGTCTTCGGTGCAACTGTGGCAAGTTGAAGGTATTCTGCCCTCACTTCACGGCACAGAACGGGATGTTAATTCAGTATGTAATATGTCATTTGTAGTTAAAAGCAATTTTCCCTCATGTTATGTCACAAGAGTCACGATTCACAGACACACTAGTGACACAAATGTCTGAGTTGAGGTTTTTTCCTTGTTCTAGGATGCTTTGCAGAAGGGAAATACCACTTAGACCCCCTGCTGACAGTGCGAGCAGCTGATGCTGCATGAGTGCAGGAGCTGGCAGTCTCTTTCCTCCACATAGCACATGTAGCTACGGTTCGCAAGGAGCACATAGCTTGACTCATTTTGCTCAAGTTTCCAAGGTGCAATAAGAATTCCTCCGATGAAAGAGATAGAGCGTGTTGAGAAGTGAATGCAATCACTACGCACACCGTATGGCTGATATGGGGAAAAGTGCCGACCAAAGTCTTGGTCCTTTTCTGGTTAAATTGTGCTGAAGTTGCCTTGAATGTTGAAACCTGCAATTTGAACCATTTTGAAAAAACTCGCTGTCATGGAATAGAAAGACATCACATGATTTGTCATTCATTCAGTTTGGGCTGTGGCTATGCTAATGCTATATGTGGCCAGCAGACACTCTGGTTACTGGGGGTTTACAGCCCCACCCATTACGTTTGTGGAATGTTTTTCCTCTTATCTTTCTACCTTAATTCCTCTGTTGTCTCTTCACTTACATTTCTAATAGTGATGGCATGAAGTGCTCTTGAAAAAAAGTCATAGCCTGTTTATAAAGGTGGAATATTCAGGATACAAGCCAGGGTCAATGCGATGGAGCCACTGTAGCGATATCCCATCGAAACACGCACTTAACATCATGCAGTGTGATAACTACCACAAATTAAAGAAACCATATTTGAGAAAATAATTATTTGACGTGTTTTTTAGATTTTTTGTTTGGTCAATGTCCCAACTATTACCATGGAGAGTGTGGGATGTATGATCTCTACTGCTGCCTGCCACCAGGTGGTGATCAAGATGCTTCGTGAAAATACTAACAGCACCATTTACAATTCAATGTTGAGTAGTTGTTGAAAAATCCTTTCTAGATCACAACACATTCTTATTGGTTAACATTGGATACAGGAATAAAATCCACCGTGCAGCTATTGGACCTCCATGTTTTAAAAGAGCTACTTGTAATTAATTTGTGTGACGTTGTAATAATATCTCTAAAGCACATATGCTTGTAATAATCAATCCAATTCAAAGCCCAATTCACTAGTGGTAGTTTTTGTTATTTGCCGGTGGGCTTCACGTTTTCACATGAACAGTGAGTCCGGAGAGCTTCATCCACGCAGGACGCCGAGCTCAGTTTACCGAACAATATGTCCCGTCATGTGGTTTTTAGTTGGCAGCAATGAAGCAGTAAATGGTCCTGGAAGGGATCTTGATAGATGTATCACATACAGACAAGTCAAATGGCCAGGTTTTCTGCATCTGTGGACTCATCCACTTGAATTTCATTCCACGGGGACTCACTAAGCCTTTCAAACAATTGCCTCTCAACATCCTCTGCTATTTCATCTATTCTCCTCAACTGTGTTAGCAGAGAGGGCAACATGCCCAGCCGTGTTAGCTGCCATTTTCCCTAAAGTGATTCAAGTATTCATCGTTGGCTGGTGGAAGAATTAATTTCTCTCTGATGTTCAAAGGGAGCTTTTATTTTGGCAAATGAACTGGCCGCCAAAATATGAGGCCAAATGCAGTTTGATTAAGTGAGGATTGCATTTAAACCCTTGCCTCTTTTTATCTTCACTTTTTTCCTATTGAAAATACGTCATCAGGTTGACCTTAAGAGCAGGAAGTTGTGTCTTTAAATCCCAATGTACTGTAGTGGAGTGGAGCTATATGTCTAACAGTTAGAACAGAGGAAGAACGAGCAGGAGGGCAGGCATGTATGGCTTTATACGTGGAAGGTATTGTATATGGATAAGAAAGTTACGGAGGAGAGGAGGAAGGAGATGAAGATCTTTGTCAGGGATTGTGAAAGCATAGTAAATAAAATGAAATGAACGTATTAACATAAGTCGAGCATATGGAGAGAAACAAAAGAATTTGAGATAGATTGCAGAGTGAAAATGGACAGAAAACTAGGAACAGGATGAATTGGCAGGGGGGTTCAGGACTGATAGTGAGAGGGAGCTGCAGGATTGTGAGGTGTGTGGTTGAAGTGTGGTGTGACGCTGCGCTAGAAAGACATTTGCACTCATCTACACCACCAAACATGTCATAATTCTGAGATGAGTGGGGAGGTCACTGTAATGTTAATGAAACTAGTTTGTGAAAACTTTTACTTGTGCATTATCATGCTGGAAGTAGCCATTAGACGGTGGCAAATTGTGGCCATGAATGGATGAACATGATTAGCAGCAAGACTCAGATAGGCTGTGCCGTTCAAACAACGATTGATTGGCTTAAAATGGGCCAAGAAAAACATTCCCCACACCACCACCACTACCACCACCAGCCTGGACCTTTGAGACAAGGCAAGTTGGGCCCACGGATGAATCCTGGCGACGCCAAATTCTGACCTTACCATCTGCTCGCTTTTGCCGAAATCTAGATTCACCAGACTTTACCGTATGTTTTTCCTGGTGAGCTCCTGGCCGCTGCAGCCTCAGATTTCTGTTGTTGGCTGACAACAGAGGAACCTCACGTGGCCTTCTGCTGCTGTAGCCCATCTGCCTCACGGCTGGAAGGGTTGTCCATTCTGAGATGCTTTTCCGTTCACCACAGTTGTAGGTAGTGGTTGTCTGAGTTACTGTGGCCTTTCTGTCTCTACCAAAATCTCTGCCCTTTTTTTTGTTAGTGAAAAAATAGGGAGACAAACAAGGACATGATCTAACTCTCGGGGGGGATGGGGTCATAAATAGGATTATTACTGAAGGAAGGCGGGGTCTTAGCTGGACTCTCGCAAGTTGCTTTGAAGACCTAGACTTTGCTGATGATGTTGGACTACTGAGTTCAACCAACTAGTTAATACTTAAAACTCACCCTGTCAAAGACACATCGATACTAATGTCTCTACCATACAGTATGTATATAAAAACCAAAGACAGTCTGCAGATGTGATAATTCTCTCTTATGGCTGTTTTCCAAAATCAATGGTGCTGGCCTGCTTCTTCCCTCCACAGCTTTCCAGTTGCTGAACTTTATTGCACCTTGTTTATAATGTTTGGTAACTTTTCATAAACCTGTAAATCCTTCAGCTTTTTCGGGAGACAGAGTGAGCTTGTATATCTAAGGTAGGACAGGATGCTGTGGTTTTAAGACTCGATCCCTCGGTAGGGCAGCGTACACTCAGGCCTTGGAGGACACATTGAATCAGTCCAGAGGTCACAGGAGATCTCTGTGGTTTGGTATCCGTTGCCAAAAGTGTATTACTAACATGTTTTGGATATCGTATGCTACAACTAGACATGGATGTCTTACAGCATCTGGAAGTGTGGTGAAGGGGCAGTGGACTGATGCTATTTTCTTGAAAGAAAACCCCCCCCCCGAGTTCCTGAGATGCTGCTCTGTATGCCGAAGCCGTCCCCTGAAATCTCATCTTCCTCGAAAGAGGAGAGGTAAACACAATCTCCTAATCGGGACTAATACACACTGCCACTACAACTGTCTTGATAGAAAGGCTGTTATCGTGCACATTGTTTGAACGAACCCGCGTCCGTGTTGCTTTTTTCCGAGGCTAATCCTATTTAATCAGTCAGTGCAAATGATAATTGTCGATCAATAATTAAATGCAAGTAATGCACTCCGAATGTTCCAGTTGCTAATGAATTGTGAAAAATGCAAGAAGTGGGTAATGGGCTGACCTTGTGTGCTCGCTGGGCTCGGCACCAAGCGTTTAAATGCAATCAGTCGTGTGTAGGTGCGTGCATGTGTGCGCGCCTGTACACCTACTTGACAGATGTGTGCCAGTGCATGTTCATATGTGCTTCTGCTGTGTGTAAATGAGTATGACTGCCTTCAGTGGTACTAGCTAATTGCCTATTTTCACAGTAACAGGCTATATCGCAAACGCTACCATAATTGTTCAATTGGTGGCAATTAAAAGTGATAACTGGAGTGAACCACTGACAACATGCATTAATGTCAACACGGTACAGAGGAGCACTAATTGACATTGAAATCCGAGCTATATGGCCCCTATGCTTTGGTGGTGCATTATAATGAAAAGAGCTTTAAATAAGTCATTATTTCCAAAGATGATGGAGGTCAAGTAGGCATCTGTTGCTAATATAAAAAGTCAGAGTATGTCAATGTGTTAGACCTCAAGCCACTGTTGTAAATACAAGAATATTTCATGATAAATGATACAACTTCGGATAAAATAGTTGTTAAGTTATTGTTTAAATTCGAGACATAAATATGGCAACACACTTCAAAACCTCGTTTTTTTAAACAGATATTTAAAAACAGATAATCTCCATCCACACAACCTTTTGATTCTGAGATGTCGCACCCTGGTGGAGGATAGGAACACGATGACAAAGAGCAGCTGTTAGTGTTACCTCTTACAAACCTACATGTTATTGCTTTGGATATTGGTCGGTATGGGTGTGTGTGTTATCAGCTGTAAATTGACTGTTTGCTGTAACCTTGAAGGAGAGATTTTATAAGTGTAGTTTCACATGAGCATCGCAATTTCTGAGCATTTTTATAAAACAGAAAGGTCCTTGAGGTCAGATATTAAAATAAAATGGGAACCGTGACCTGTGGTTTGCACAGTAAAGTAAAAAAAAAAGTGACCTTTTTTTATTTAAACTTTATTTGTATAGCACTTATCTAAACAAGGCTACAATACATGGCAATAAAAACAAATGAATAATTTAAAAGGTAAGCGGATGTTAGTGACTTGTTCAATTCTATTTTAAGCGAGCCCTTAAAAAGAAAAATAATCCAAACAGCTACCTCACTTAAAGAGGGAGGGAGGATTTTAGTGGTTTCTACTTGCAGTGTTTTTAAAAAATCTGTTTGGTTGGTTTCCCATCTGCTCAAAAGTTGACTTGACTCCTGTTCTTTTCCAAACTTTTTTTCCCCCCACTCATGTTGCATCATCGCTGAGGCCCCCGTTTGTCCGAAGGCGGCGAGACAAGACGATAGAGAAAGGAGAAAAAAAAGTGATAGATAAAACAAAAGAAAGAGGGGAAGAGCCAGGAGGAAGTATGAAAAGAGGAGCAGATGGAGGGAGGGAATGAGAGACGGGCAGTGGCGCCTGTCAAACTATTAACGTCATGGTGTGAGCCCGGAGCCTCTGGTGACACTAGGGATGAGTGGACATATTTAGCATGGTGCTCCAAATGTGCACACATGCACGTGCACAGCAACCCGACCTATTACAGTTTATAATCCCAGGTCTGAACTCAACACTGTAAAGCGCTCACACTATTACTTCATGGTCGTATCCAATGGTGAAGGTCTTTAGTCAGTCTGTTTGTTTTATGTTCCTGAAACTAACCCTTACATTTTATTTTTATGTGAGATATTTATATGAAAGCTGTAATTGGTAATTTTTCAATTTCAATTTCTATCCAAAATATATGATTAGTCTTTCAAATGTATAAAGTACTGAAGTCAAAGTAGCTTGTGTGAATCAGCTGAAAAATCTTGTATATGCAACGATGCTGTAAAAACAATCCAACAATATATATTACTAAAAAGAGTTAAGTATTGAGTATATTTTGTATTATTATTACGTCCTTCAATCTTTTGATGGATGATCTGTGGACGGATAACCATGATCCTTGGTGGAAGGATACAGTGTGGGTCCGTGAAGAATCCGTTAAATCTTGATGCGGATCTAGATCAGGGGGCGGATTCAGGATTACTATTTTATTTTTCATAGAAAATAATTCATGGATCTTGATGGGGGTTAAAAATCAGACTGATATTTACGAGTGTGTTCAATTCAATGCAGATTCAAATGAAAACCCAGTGAATCTAAACGTGGCTTCATAAGGGGACTGCTGGGCCGTGGCGGAGCTCTGCTCTCTATTGACTGCCATTCTGCTTTCCACTCCGACTATGGATTTTAACTTCTGGCGGCGTCTGCTCCAGCCGCCACTGAGCTGAGTGACATTTCACCGGGGTCACGGTTCACCGCACGTCTTTGACAACAAAGTGCGCGAAAAAAGCCTTTTTACGCTCTAATATGCCGCAATTACTTTGATTCATACACGACACTGCAAAGTTCACTGTCAAATTAATAATTCATCCTGAGTCACCGGCAAAATGTTACCGTTGTACAATCTCCTCGCTGATAAGTTGCTACGGCGGATTCCGCACAATGCAGCCTCCCTGTGTGTGTCCCAGATTCCTCACACTCGGATCCACAAGCCGAACAGCACATCTGTTAGCTTAGCGACTCCTTTAAAGTGGTCTGTGTCAAACCTGTCCTGGGTACTTTCTATTTTCTGTTACTTTCATAGTGAATCAAACCAAACAAATGGATCAGAACGTTTTCTTTTGTGCAGTGACGGCTTTGATACACACACACACACACACACACACACACACACACACTCCAGCAGGGTGTCAACGTGTGTGCGTGTATCCTCATTGTTCAGAAAGCTTAACATACAGTGAGTCAAGGGAATCATGATGTTTATTATAATGGTTAATGGGTCGCCACTGGTAACTGAAGACCCCCCCGCTTCGGCAGTGACGCTCTCTCATAATTAGTATTCCGGTCCAGACCCTGACAACCTTTCATGAGGTTTCTGTCGCTAATGGCTGATTTCACAATATCCGCATGAGTAATGGCATTTCAAACATGTTCGGCGCTGAGACGGCTAATTTACATTGGAAATTGGCTCTCGTAGCTGCCGACAGGTCATAGTAGTAGAGTTGATGCAGAGGTAGGGGGGTGTGTGTGTGTGTGTGTGTAGCTGTCGATCTAGTTTGCTACCGAACCTTTGCCCAGTGAGAAGTTCAAACCAGTCCCAACTCGCCAATATTCACCTTCACTTGAGCTCAATCGTGTCTAATCAAGATTCAGTTACTGCTCCAAGCAAATGTCTCCCTCTCTTTCCTTCCACTACTCCTCCTTCCTTTTATTTCCTACCCTTCTGTTACAGATAAACAAAAAAAAAAAACAGACATTCCTCCTGCCGTTCCTTTCTACAAGACTGTAAACACCCAACCTCAAGCTGCCCCACCAATCCTCTGACAACACGAATACAAATCCCATTTTGAAAGTGCGTCTGGCGTGAGTTTGCACTTCAGAAATATAACAAGCTAGCCAAGCAGAGGGAATTTGGGTATCAAGTACCGGATGCATATGCTGGCTGGTAGGAGGCGAGACCCGGGGTCCCCTTGTTGATTTCACTCGGGAACGTTTTCACGTTCTCCTCCAGAAAGCGACATAATCAGAGCACTTGTACGTACCGCTGTTGCTTTTGTTGTATTTACGAACCTTAGCACCTATTCTACTGCATGTTCAAATATTCAGAAAATAGAGTGTAAATAGGAGTGTTCAAATTCAAGGTTTGTTACTATGAAGGATAGGTCTTGTAATGCAGAGGCTATGCAGCAAAACAGTCTTCGTTTAAACTGAATAAAAATCAGTAGTTTTGTTTCCAGTGATTTGTTTGGAATCGGCGTGAGACTAATACGAAAATGAAATTCTGTTGCTGTGATATTTGCTTTTTGGAGACGGACACAGTCGTCCACGCAGGACCTCAGTAATATTGATGGAGATGGCAACCTGGAGTGGTTTTCCGCTGCCAGTAGAGCACTCACCATCAAGTCAGCGGCATGCAAGTCATGCTCCAGGCCACTTGCTGCCAGATTCCCAGTTAGAATCAAACCAGTCGCCAAGTTGTCCTCCAGCAGTCCACTAGCAGCCAGTGCCTACGAGTTTCCAAAGAAAATTCATCCCCCACAAATTTTTCTTCAAAGTGGCCCAGATGGTGGTCAAAGATCACAGAACGAGAACAGTCCACAAACCCACTGTTCACAATAACTCAAGAATGAAAACATTAACTATAACAAACTAAGAATTCAACACTTAGAATACTGTTATTCCAGTATTACATGTATACTGGGGATGCTGGTTGTTGAGAACCTTATCGTAAAAGCTGCATTAAGTATTATTTTCAATATACTGGGAATACACACTGAGAATCAACGCACACATTCACAGCTTGATTCAGATAAAGAAAAAACTACACATAAGTGCTGTACTTAAATACCGTTTTGAGATTCGTATAGTTTACTTGAATATTATATATGTAATACTTAAATATAGGCTAGATCATATTTTTACTCCATTACAAAATCACTTTCCTCGAACTCGGTGCCAATAATTGTGTCCAGGGTCCATTTTGAGCTTTTACTGTTACTTGGAAATTAGAATCAAACACTTCTGCTCCTACAAAATTGTTTAATTTGCATTCCTATATGAAGATATCCTAAATTATTTACCTAAAGTAATTTGACTGTGTATAATGGAACAGACACAGGTAGTGTATTTTTAGGTCTGATACATATCAACACTGGCTGCAGCCATTCAATCATTTTAAATCAGGCCCAGCTAACCCCCCCATGGAGGCCATATCTCTGCCAATGAAACTTTGCTGCTTTTACACCGAGACATGTGCTTCACTGGCTGGTGATTTACAGTGAGGTGCGTGTGTTTTTTTGATTTCTCGATGAGCAACGATCACACACATCACCTTGATTTGATGTAG
This sequence comes from Hippoglossus stenolepis, assembly GCF_022539355.2. Taxonomy (NCBI): domain Eukaryota; kingdom Metazoa; phylum Chordata; class Actinopteri; order Pleuronectiformes; family Pleuronectidae; genus Hippoglossus; species Hippoglossus stenolepis. The sequence goes on from NC_061504.1 coordinate 10,251,572, forward strand.
ATGGTCAGAGATGTGAGCTGAGCACCAGTCGAAGGGGAGAGTCTGGAATGAGCGATGAACAAGAGGCTCAGAAGCTCCAGCACACGAGTCCGCACTGTGAGCTGTGTGAGGAGTAATAATGATGAATGAGGGTGTGACGGATTGAGGCTTCATCCCAAGTTTGTCCACAGTGTGAGTAATGGCTCTGGAAGTTGTCCAAGCGTCCTGTGTTCTTTTTTTATTTTATTTTTGTCTCTCCTGATACTTTCCACTCCTCTTTAATCCACGCCCTTCCCAATCCCAAATTTGAATGCTGCATTTGCATATTATTGAGTCATACGAAGAGACCTGATGTTGATGATCACTAATGTGAAGTGAAGGGAGAAAATAAACCAGGTAGGATAAATGCAAAGTTTTCTAACGTCACTCTGCACCACAGACTGTTTCTAAAAAGCTCTGCACACAACGTCCACCACACAAAACTCCACTGAAATGTTAACTTTTTATTGACTCCTCCACAATTTGTGTGATGTTTTGATTTGAAATTCATTTTTACTTTAATTTACCCAGACACTGGACAAAAGGAAAACATGAAGGCCAACATTATCTTACACTTCATTAATTACGGATCTAACTTGTCTTCTATATACTTCCCTTTCTTCACTGTGTCATGTCACAAATATAAAGACTTCATCAACCATGAGCTTGTCTGTTTTGTGTTTGTGGCTCATTATGCCTCGTCGTGCCAAATCCCAGCTAAGTGACTGAATTAAATAGAGGAAAAGAAAATCTTGAGAATACCATGTTTGGCAATTTAGTTAAAGTTATAAATGTCAATGTAAAAGTAGAATATACATTTGAATAATCACTGTAGATGAGGCAAGAAGAAGAGTTTCATGCAAACAGATGCACACTTTTATTAATCTGCCCAGATTGATCCGAACAGACGCGTCACTTCACCTCCAAACTGTCGTCATTTAAAGGCAATCAAAATCAATTTGTCTGATTAGCAACAGACTGACACAAATGTTTCACACAATCATAGGTAATAGTAATAGTTGTAGTAGTACTAACAGTAGTAATGATAGTATAATAATAATAATCGAGGATATAAACACTTTTAAATCAATTGTCAAATTCTACATTAAATCACCTGTAGAACAGTCTGATTATTTTTTAATCAACAAATTCGAGGCAGACAACAATTAAAAATCTGAGGATTTAAGGAAAATCTAAAGTCTTTTATCTCCATCATCTTCACACATCAACACGACCTAATCCGTCACAAACGTCTCATCTATCAAGAAGCTTTATAACTATATCCTATTAGTTATTGAAAGAAATCTCCTCCTCACAAAGAAATGGGTGCTCGTGCAAACAGTTTTCATCCCGCCACTTGGAGTTCGTCACGTTGAATACGCCGCAGTTTTCAGACAAGGGCATCTCCAGCGTTTGGTTGTTCTCCCAGTTGCTGTAGGTCACCCACCTGTTGCTCCAAATCCAGAACCCGAAGACACGACTCTGACTCAGGCCGATCCAGTAAGGACCCTCGACGTTGAAGTTTTTTAAGATTTCAACAACATCCTCCTGATCGCTCTTATTCTCAATCTGCAGCAGGCCTGAGTGATTGGCAAGACAGTAATCCAAAGCGTTTTGCCAAGTTAACTTCTCTGTGATGACCACGATTCTCACTTTGCCTGAAAACCCAGTAAAAGACATATGTAAGATTTTCAGGAGATGACATATCTTAAACCACATCATTCAGTCTGTCTTATTGGGGGGGGGGTAATCTATTCCTGTGTCACATCCCGTTTCCCTTAGATTAATATTTATCTCATGTTATTTTTGTAAAACAGTATAAGTCTATATTTTGTTTGGCTTTTCCGTGGCTTACCTTTGGAGCAAAGTGATTTTAGTATATTGGAACATCCATATCCATACAATGCAGGTGAAGACCGTCCCTGAGCTGTACAATCATCTGATGGTAGGTATTCCCACGATCTGTACGTCGAGCAGCTCTCGTCCTGCCACTCCCATTCATCGTGCAGGAGTCCAATCCAAAAGGTTTTGTCTCGTCCTTTGTTGACCACTTGTGTTTTTTGGGTTTCATCATTGATGCTGACAAGGTCATCGAAGTGTCTTCTGCAGTACTGCTGTGCCTGACACCAGTCCTTTGTCAAATTTTCAATCAGGTGGTATTCATCTCCTGCAGAACCAAAAATAATGCTTTCGTTTTGTTGTGAAACACACAAACAGAAATGTAGCCGTAGTTAAGTTTCATCTGTTGTATATAATTTATTAGAAAAGCAATAAGGCTAAAGTTTCTAAAGTACCATTTGCTGTCATTTTAGAAATTAATTGTATTAATCATCAAACTGTCGAAACAAGTTGAGGAGGCCTCGGCATCTTTAACTATCACAAAATAGCCTGGACACACTTGTGTTTATATTCAGAGTTGTTATTTTGATGTAAACAAAGGTCAAGGCTGATATCAAGTAAAACCAGTATTTAGAATACTTAATTAACAAGAATTCTGATGAATTCCTAATTTTCCAATATTCACTTGTAATTTAAGAGGCATTTATCCAGGTTTGCTTCTTGAAAAGGAAAAAAGGAAAATTTTCAGGATTTGATACTTTAGTCGTCTCTGAGACAAACTTATTATTTGGTGTCAATTTGATATATTTTGATATATATGTTAACTCCACCAAGGAGGTTATGCTTTCACCCCTGTCCTTTGTCGATTGTTTGACTCTTTGATTGCACAAACACTACTGGACAGAAAAATGAAACCTTTAGGAAGGATGCGCTCAAAGTATAATTCATGTATCTTGAAACAAATCAGGAAAATACAGGCGGCTGATATTTGTGAGTGTGTGCAATTGGGTGCAGATCCAAATACAATTTTGGGTAATTTAAATGTGTTTCCATAAGAAGAGTGTTGGTGGAGGTAGATGTAGATGTTGTGTACTGACACTTACCCTTGTAGCACATGAAATGTAAACTCATGTAACAGCCCAAATCCTTATATTCGTTATTTTCGACAGCTCCACATCTTTGCTCCCCTGCATTTACAGCCACATTTGGTAGATTGAATGTATAAGGGTCGCCGTTCGACCAAGTGGTGACGTTCTCTCGAATCCTTCGAAGACCGAGCCAGGCGGTTCGACCTTTACGATTCGAGACAAATTCATAAAGAGACTGGGCATCCGCCTCATCGTACAGAGTTACAAATGACATATTATGATTTTTACATATCTCTAACGAATCTTTCCAAGTGTGTTGCTGTGTGTCAGTAAGGTAGAACCGTCGGAAACGATTAGCTGCAGCTGCAAAGTGAACAAATCCTGTAAAGATAGAAGACAAGACAACATTTTACTTATCACTTATGCAAGTTATAATGCATTGAATACAGTTAGTTACAGTAACTAAATAACCACCTGCCCCCACCTCTCAGATGCACACGTAATTAAATTGCACATCCATGAGAAAAGATCCTGGTTAGGGTTAGAAAGCCTTACCTGAACACAGCAGGAACAACACAAGGTTCATCCTCACAGATCTGATAAGGTCCCAATGATGAAAAGACTAAATTTAAAAAGTGCAGAGAAATAAAACATCACATTCTTAACAAGGGGAGGAATCGTAATCAGAGTAATGACGTCAGGTTCAAGATCATGAAAACATCTTGTTCTAAACTGTTACTCATGCACAACCTTACTGCATGTACTGGGTTTGTAAGATATAATGTAATTGAGCTAATGCAAAAGTGCTGTGGTGAATGACATTCTCTTTCTGCATGTGATTTTAGAAAGTCTCTTACCTGCTGAAGTCGGGTCGAGTGCTGTCAGCCTGGTCAATTTGATTTGGGGTGAAGAAGTATCAGGTTTATATCCTGTAACAGTTTCTTTTTTTTTTCTGTCATCAGCTGAACTGAGGTCAGTAGAGATGCATTTGTTTAATATTCAAATAATGATGTCTATGAACAGCCTTCTGTTTCCACAGAATATGCAGCATGCAAATTCAATTTTTTTCGGGTTAATGTTTTTCCCCCGTACATAGAATTTGAAAGGTCATAGTCTTTTTCTACCTCAGCAGTTCAAGTCCTCTGAATCTGGGGCAGATCCAGGGGCAGGGCAGGGGGGGCACTGGCCACAGCTTAGATTCTACTGGCCCCTAAAAAAGAATAAGCATAATTATAATTATAATAATAATAATAATAATAAAAAGTCACTTAGTTACAATACTAACAATAAATATGACAATTTGTTAAAATATTTGTTTTTTAAGTTTTTTTAAGTACATGTGCTGTAAAAGAACACATTTAAAAAATATATTCAATGAACAAATCTTTAGAGCTAACAGTGAACAAGGAATGGCTGAAATGTGCATCTTACTGAACCAGGAAATCTAAAATACACAGACATTTCATTGTCAGTAACTTGGAAATTAGAATCAAACACTTCTCATTTGATTCTGCTCCTTGACTGTGTATAATGGAACAGACACAGGTCGTGTATTTTTAGGTCTGATACATATCAACACTGGCTGCAGATCTTTCATGTCTTCTATATACTTCCCTTTCTTCACTGTATCATGTCACAAATATAAAGACTTCATCAACCATGAGCTTGTCTGTTTTGTGTTTGTGGCTCATTATGCCTCGTCGTGCCAAATCCCAGCTAAGTGACTGAATTAGATAGAGGAAAAGAAAATCTTGAGAATATCATGTTTGGCAATTTAGTTAAAGTTATAAATGTCAATGTAAAAGTAGAATATACATTTGAATAATCACTGTAGATGAGGCAAGAAGAAGAGTTTCATGCAAACAGATGCACACTTTTATTAATCTGCCCAGATTGATCAGAACAGACGCGTCACTTCACCTCCAAACTGTCGTCATTTAAAGGCAATCAAAATCAATTTGTCTGATTAGCAACAGACTGACACAAATGTTTCACACAATCATAGGTAATAGTAATAGTTGTAGTAGTACTAACAGTAGTAATGATAGTATAATAATAATAATAGAGGATATAAACACTTTTAAATCAATTGTCAAATTCATCAATGTATAACTCTACATTAAATCACCTGTAGAACAGTCTGATTATTTTTTAATCAACAAATTCAAGGCAGACAACAATTCAAAATCTGAGGATTTAAGGAAAATCTAAAGTCTTTTATCTCCATCATCTTCACACAACACGACCTAATCCGTCACAAATGTCTCATTTATCAAGAAGCTTTATAACTATATCCTATTAGTTATTGAAAGAAATCTCCTCCTCACAAAGAAATGGGTGCTCGTGCAAACAGTTTTCATCCCGCCACTTGGAGTTCGTCACGTTGAATACGCCGCAGTTTTGAGACAAGGGCATCTCCGGCGTTTGGTTGTTCTCCCAGTTGCTGTAGGTCACCCCCCTGTCGCTCCAAATCCAGAACCCGAAGACACGACTCTGCCTCAGGCCGATCCACAAAGTATCAGTGACCTTGAAGTTTTTTAAGATTTCAACAACATCCTCCTGATCGTTCGAATCCTCAATCTGCAGCAGGCCTGAGTGATTGGCAAGACAGTAATCCAAAGCGTTTTCCCAAGTTAACTTCTCTGTGATGACCACGATTCTCACTTTGCCTGAAAACCCAGTAAAAGACATATGTAAGATTTTCAGGAGATGACATATCTTAAACCACATCATTCAGTCTGTCTTATTGAGGGGGAAATCTATTCCTGTGTCGCATCCCGTTTCCCTTAGATTAATATTCATCTCTCATGTTATTTTTCTAAAATAGTATAAGTCTATATTTTGTTTGGGTTTTCCGTGGCTTACCTTTGGAGCAAAGTGTTTTTGCTTCACTGGCACAACTATAGTCATACAATGCAGGTGAAGACCGTCCCTGAGCTGTACAATGATCTGATGTGACTTGGTATGCCCACGATCTGTACGTCGAGCAGCTCTCGTCCTGCCACTCCCATTCATCATGCAGGAGTCCAATCCAAAAGGTTTTGTCTCGTCCTTTGTTGACCACTTGTGTTTTTTGGGTTTCATCATTGATGCTGACTAAGTCATCGAAGTGTCTTCTGCAGTACTGCTGTGCCTGACACCAGTCCTTTGTCAAATTTTCAATCAGGTGGTATTCATCTCCTGCAAAATCAAAAATAATGCTTTCGTTTTGTTGTGAAACTCACAAACAGAAATGTAGCCGTAGTTAAGTTTCATCTGTTGTATATAATTTATTAGAAAAGCAATAAGGCTAAAGTTTCTAAAGTACCATTTGCTGTCATTTTAGAAATTAACTGTATTAAACATCAAACTGTCTAAACAAGTTGAGGAGGCCTCGGCATCTTTAACTATCACAAAATAGCCTGGACACACTTGTGTTTATATTCAGAGTTGTTATTTTGATATAAACAAAGGTCAAGGCTGATATCAAGTAAAACCAGTGTTTAGAATATTTAATTAACAAGAATTCTGATGAATTCCTAATTTTCCAATATTCACTTGTAATTTAAGAGGCATTTATCCAGGTTTTCTTCTTGAAAAGGAAAAAAGGAAATTTTTCAGGATTTGATCACAAAGTTATTATTTGGTGTCAATTTGATATATTTTGATATATATGTTAACTCCACCAAGGAGGTTATGCTTTCACCCCTGTCCTTATTCAATTGTTTGACTCTTTGATTGCACAAACACTACTGGACAGAAAAATGAAACCTGTAGTAAGGATGCGCTCAAAGTATAATTCATGTATCTTGAAACAAATCAGGAAAATACAGGCGGCTGATATTTGTGAGTGTGTGCAATTGGGTGCAGATCCAAATACAATTTGGGGTAATTTAAATGTGTTTCCATAAGAAGAGTGTTGGTGGAGGTAGATGTAGATGTTGTGTACTGACACTTACCCTTGTAGCACATGAAATCTAAACTCATGTAACAGCCCAAATCCTTATATATGTTATTTTCGACAGCTCCACATCTTTGCTCCCCTTCATTTACAGCCACATTTGGTAGATTGAATGTATAAGGGTCGCCGTTCGACCAAGTGGTGACGTTCTTTCGAATCTTTTGAAGACCGAGCCAGACGGTATGACCTCGACGATTCGAGACAAATTCTTGAAGAGACTGGGCATCCGCCTCATCGTACAGAGTTACAAATGACATACTATGATTTTTACATATCTCTAACGAATCTTTCCAAAGGTGTGGCTCTGTGTCATTAAAGTAGAACCGTCGGAAACGATTAGCTGCAGCTGCAAAGTGAACAAATCCTGTAAAGATAGAAGACAAGACAACATTTTACTTATCACTTATGCAAGTTATAATGCATTGAATACAGTTAGTTACAGTAACTACATAACCACCTGCCCCCACCTCTCAGATGCACACTTAATTATATTGCACATCCATGAGAAAAGATCCTGGTTAGGGTTAGAAAGCCTTACCTGAACACAGCAGGAACAACACAAGGTTCATCCTCACAGATCTGATAAGGTCCCAATGGTGAAAAGACTAAATTTAAAAAGTGCAGAGAAATAAAACATCACATTCTTAACAAGGGGAGGAATCGTAATCAGAGTAATGACGTCAGGTTCAAGATCATGAAAACATCTTGTTCTAAACTGTTACTCATGCACAACCTTACTGCATGTACTGGGTTTGTAAGATATAATGTAATTGAGCTAATGCAAAAGTGCTGTGGTGAATGACATTCTCTTTCTGCATGTGATTTTAGAAAGTCTCTTACCTGCTGAAGTCGGGTCGAGTGCTGTCAGCCTGGTCAATTTGATTTGGGGTGAAGAAGTATCAGGTTTATGTCCTCTAACGGTTTCTTTTTATATATTTTTTGCTGTCATCAGCTGAACTGAGGTCAGTAGAGATGCATTTGTTTAATATTCAAATAATGTCTATGAACAGCCTTCTGTTTCCACAGAATATGCAGCATGCAAATTCAAATTTTTTTCGGGTTAATGTTTTTCCCCCGTACATAGAATTTGAAAGGTCATAGTCTTTTTCTACCTCAGCAGTTCAAGTCCTCTGAATCTGGGGCAGATCCAGGGGCAGGGCAGGGGGGGGGGCACTGGCCACAGCTTAGATTCTACTGGCCCCTAAAAAAGAATGATAAGCATAATAATAATAATAATAATAATAATATAAAGTCACTTAGTTACAATACTAACAATAAATATGACAATTTGTTAAAATGTTTGTTTTCTAAGTTTTTTTAAGTACATGTGCTGTAAAAGAACACATGTTTAAAATATATTCAATGAACAAATCTTTAGAGCTAACAGTGAACAAGGAATGGCTGAAATGTGCATCTTACTGAACCAGGAAATCTAAAATACACAGAAATTTCATTGTCAGTAACTTGGAAATTAGAATCAAACACTTCTGCTCCTACAAAATTGGTTAATTTGCATTCATATGTGAAGATATCCTGAATTATTTACCTAAAGTAATTTGACTGTGTATAATGGAACAGACACAGGTAGTGTATTTTTAGGTCTGATACATATCAACACTGGCTGCAGATCTTTCATGTCTTCTATATACTTCCCTTTCTTCACTGTATCATGTCACAAATATAAAGACTTCATCAACCATCAGCTTGTCTGTTTTGTGTTTGTGGCTCATTATGCCTCGTCGTGCCAAATCCCAGCTAAGTGACTGAATTAAATAGAGGAAAAGAAAATCTTGAGAATATCATGTTTGGCAATTTAGTTAAAGTTATAAATGTCAATGCAAAAGTAGAATATACATTTGAATAATCACTGTAGATGAGGCAAGAAGAAGAGTTTCATGCAAACAGATGCACACTTTTATTAATCTGCCCAGATTGATCAGAACAGACGCGTCACTTCACCTCCAAACTGTCGTCATTTAAAGGCAATCAAAATCAATTTGTCTGATTAGCAACAGACTGACACAAATGTTTCACACAATCATAGGTAATAGTAATAGTTGTAGTAGTACTAACAGTAGTAATGATAGTATAATAATAATAGGGGATATAAACAGCTTTAAATCAATTGTCAAATTCATCAATGTATAACTCTACATTAAATCACCTGTAGAACAGTCTGATTATTTTTTAATCAACAAATTCAAGGCAGACAACAATTAAAAATCAGAGGATTTAAGGAAAATCTAAAGTCTTTTATCTCCATCATCTTCACACATCAACACGACCTAATCCGTCACAAACATCTCATTTATCAAGAAGCTTTATAACTATATCCTATTTGTTGTTGAAAGAAATCTCCTCCTCACAAAGAAATGGGTGCTCGTGCAAACAGTTTTCATCCCGCCACTTGGAGTTCGTCACGTTGAATACGCCGCAGTTTTCAGACGAGGGCATCTCCGGCGTTTGGTTGTTCTCCCAGTTTCTGTAGGTCACCCCCCTGTCGCTCCAAATCCAGAACCCGAAGACACGACTCTGCCTCAGGCCGATCCACAAAGTATCATTGACCTTGAAGTTTTTTAAGATTTCAACAACATCCTCCTGATCGTTCGAATCCTCAATCTGCAGCAGGCCTGAGTGATTGGCAAGACAGTAATCCAAAGCGTTTTCCCAAGTTAACTTCTCTGTGATGACCACGATTCTCACTTTGCCTGAAAACCCAGTAAAAGACATATGTAAGATTTTCAGGAGATGACATATCTTAAACCACATCATTCAGTCTATGTCTTATTGAGGGGGGGTAATCTATTCCTGTGTCGCATCCCGTTTCCCTTAGATTAATATTCATCTCTCATGTTATTTTTCTAAAATAGTATAAGTCTATATTTTGTTTGGCTTTTCCGTGGCTTACCTTTGGAGCAAAGTGTTTTTGCGTTACCGGAACAACTAAATCCATACAATGCAGGTGAAGACCGATACAGAGCTGTACAATGATCTGATGTGTCTTGGTATTCCCACGATCTGTACGTCGAGCAGCTCTCGTCCTGCCACTCCCATTCATCGTGCAGGAGTCCAATCCAAAAGGTTTTGTCTCGTCCTTTGTTGACCACTTGTGTTTTTTGGGTTTCATCATTGATGCTGACTAAGTCATCGAAGTGTCTTCTGCAGTACTGCTGTGCCTGACACCAGTCCTTTGTCAAATTTTCAATCAGGTTGTATTCATCTCCTGCAAAATCAAAAATAATGCTTTCATTTTGTTGTGGGCATTTTCACAACAGAAACTCACAAACAGAAATGTAGCCATCGTTAAGTTTCATCTGTTGTATATAATTTATTAGAAAAGCAATAAGGCTAAAGTTTCTAAAGTACCATTTGCTGTCATTTTAGAAATTAATTGTATTAATCATCAAACTGTCTAAACAAGTTGAGGAGGCCTCGGCATCTTTAACTATCACAAAATAGCCTGGACACACTTGTGTTTATATTCAGAGTTGTTATTTTGATGTAAACAAAGGTCAAGGCTGATATCAAGTAAAACCAGTATTTAGAATATTTAATTAACAAGAATTCTGATGAATTCCTAATTTTCCAATATTCACTTGTAATTTAAGAGGCATTTATCCAGGTTTGCTTCTTGAAAAAGGAAAATTTTCAGGATTTGATCACAAACTTATTATTTGGTGTCAATTTGATATAGTTTGATATATATGTTAACTCCACCAAGGAGGTTATGCTTTCACCCCTGTCCTTTGTCGATTGTTTGACTCTTTGATTGCACAAACACTACTGGACAGAAAAATGAAACCTTTAGGAAGGATGCGCTCAAAGTATAATTCATGTATCTTGAAACAAATCAGGAAAATACAGGCGGCTGATATTTGTGGGTGTTTGCAATTGGGTGCAGATCCAAATACAATTTGGGTAATTTAAATGTGTTTCCATAAGAAGAGTGTTGGTGGAGGTAGATGTAGATGTTGTGTACTGACACTTACCCTTGTAGCACATGAAATCTAAACTCTTGTTACAGTTAAAATCCTTATATACGTTATTTTCGACAGCTCCACATCTTTGCTCCCCTTCATTTACAGCCACATTTGGTAGATTGAATGTATAAGGGTCGCCGTTCGACCAAGTGGTGACGTTCTCTCGAGTCCTTCGAAGACCGAGCCAGAAGGTTTGACCTTGACGATTCGAGACAAATTCATAAAGAGACTGGGCATCCGCCTCATCGTACAGAGTTACAAATGACATCTTATGATTTTTACATATCTCTAACGAATCTTTCCAAGTGGGTAGCTCTGTGTCATTAAAGTAGAACCGTCGGAAACGATTAGCTGCAGCTGCAAAGTGAACAAATCCTGTAAAGATAGAAGACAAGACAACATTTTACTTATCACTTATGCAAGTTATAATGCATTGAATACAGTTAGTTACAGTAACTACATAACCACCTGCCCCCACCTCTCAGATGCACACGTAATTATATTGCACATCCATGAGAAAAGATCCTGGTTAGGGTTAGAAAGCCTTACCTGAACACAGCAGGAACAACACAAGGTTCATCCTCACAGATCTGATAAGGTCCCAATGATGAAAAGACTAAATTTAAAAAGTGCAGAGAAATAAAACATCACATTCTTAACAAGGGGAGGAATCGTAATCAGAGTAATGACGTCAGGTTTAAGATCATGAAAACATCTTGTTCTAAACTGTTACTCATGCACAACCTTACTGCATGTACTGGGTTTGTAATATATAATGTAATTGAGCTAATGCAAAAGTGCTGTGGTGAATGACATTCTCTTTCTGCATGTGATTTTAGAAAGTCTCTTACCTGCTGAAGTCGGGTCGAGTGCTGTCAGCCTGGTCAATTTGATTTGGGGTGAAGAAGTATCAGGTTTATATCCTGTGACGGTTTATGATTTTTTTTTTTTTAAAGCCAACACTTGTTAATGATTTACAAACCCTCTGCTCCATCTGCAGAAAGATGTGATCGTACTAAAAGGCCTCTTTCCAAGTGGAAATAATAATAATAAATAAAAAAGATCAGCTCAGGCATGCAAACAATACATAAAATGCACAGTACATAAAGCACGATTTACAATATGTTTGAAATTCATTAATTTCCTCTGGGCTGATATCATTATTTATGTATTTGTTGACTAAACTCTGAAACTTATCCTGTGTTACTCAGTGAACTTTCATCTCTACACAGAACATCCGCAGCCACATGCAAATGAGCAGGGATCAGGCACATGAGGCTTGTTTATCTGCAAGCAGACGCACATTTGAATTTTAACAGCCTCCCCGTATACTTGGAAATAAGTCCAGCTCTTCCTGGTTCATAGCAAACAATGGCTGTATAGAACTCCTCACAGAAGGGGACTCATGATTTTTAGAGAACATGGTATCATAAGGAACCTGATGATGACATTTGAAACAGTTGCTTTTCAGTGAAGTGCAGATCGCACACATTGCTCGTCATCTGTGATCATATTCCCATCACGTTTTTGTGTATGAAATTGCTTCTCTGTGCTCTTTGCCCTGAAAACAGCACATGGCACACTGGTGGTATTTTTCCGTCGCTCACGCTCTGAGCTTCAGCTTCAGTTTTAAGTAAAAATAACATATACTCTATTAAAGTGCCAAGTCTCAGCTTTAATTTGCATCTGGGCTGAACCAAAAGCCCCAAAGATTTGTCTGTTGCTATGGTAATCCACATCCAAATCTGTATTGAAAATGCTTGTTTTTTTCCCCTACATTTTGAGTAATGCCCGTCCTAAACTTGACAGTTTGGAATGTGCTGTTGGCTTGGCCTGTTGAAGTAACCTGCAGGAATCCATCCACAGCAAGTAAAGACCGACTGCCTGACTCAGTCCACAGAACCACGAGGCCGCTCCACCGCTGCTGCACACACAGAACCCCCAACCGAAGAACCAGTTGACCTTGCCATCGACGTGAATGCAGCCGTTCCAGTGATCAACGTCGTCACTCATGTTGATGAGTCCGAGCCGCTGCTGCTACAGAGCATAATAAACTTTATAACATGTTAAACGTATCGAGTGACAACATCGCCCTTCCTTGGAACTTCAACAATATTTGAAGCCGATAAGATGAACGGTCCTCGAGAAATGCGAGTTAAACACAGACAGATATTTCTGTTATTATTCGATATATGAAAATTCCCACTATTCCATTAAGTAAGAGAACGTAATCTAACAATATTCACAATGCTTCAACATGAGTTATTTTTGTTTTAGTTTGGTGCATTCCAGCGAAGCAGGAAACCATGTTCGTGAGGCTTATTAAGTCAAAACTACGCAAGCAAGATGTTGGAAAAACTCCCGCGCCTGGAGTGACTTCAACATTTGTGAAGATAACCCCCAAAAAGTTGAGAGCCAGATCCGCCAAAGTGAACTCAAGTCACCATGTAAGTCAGGCGTTTTCTGAGTATTGGTGTGTGAATGAATGCACAAAGTGAGTGTGGGCATGTGTGTGAGCATTCAAGTGGGCAGTGTGTGTCCGCACAGCATCAACAAGCATTCGCAGAAATGGCACTGCCGACCGCGTCGTGTCGGCGAGAGGTCGCAGTGACCCGGGTTCCGATGCAGCGGTGGACAAAGCTGGTAGATGAAGGGAGATGTCACCGGGATTGAACAGCAGGGGAGGCCATTTTAACTACACGCATGTTGTGAGACATTAAACCATGTGTGTGTCTGTGTGTGTGTGTGTCTCTGTGTGTGTGTTGCTGTGAGAGGTAGCTTTGACTGAAAGCTGCTGATATGGTAAGGTGTGTCTCGCACTGCACACAACATGCACACACACCCGGACCCGTCACTGAAACAGTGAACAGAGAAGCTTGTATCACAGCACAGGCTCCAGTCTCTGCTCTCATTACTCCACTATATCTTTGGCACAGAAAATAGTTGTTGGCGGCTTTATTCATATTCAAAATCTCAAATGTTTCCTTTAATATTTCCTCACCCGCCCAACTGGAAGATATGTGGGTCATTTCGTCCCACGTCCGCAGCCGCAGACACAGTTTGGAGTCTCTGAGGCGTAACAATAGAAACTGTGAATGTTTGACTGCCCTGTGATTCCGTTTCTTCTCGCACTCCCTTGACCACAAGTTGTCAGACAGTAACTCCGTCTCTATGGAAACAGTGTGCTTTTAACCAGGCAGGGAACTGTAAAGGAGGAGGAGAACAAAGCAGTGAGGAGGAGGAGGAGGAGGAGGAGGAGACGGCTTAGTGCTTATTCATGCTTCATGCAGAAATTACATAATTGCGGCACATAAAGGATGGCCATGCATTTTGTATTGTCCTTCTGTGCAACCCCTTCTTACACTTCATGTCCTTAAACACTCCGTCCTCCTACACCTAACGTATCAAGCAATGAGAAACATCGGCTGTTAGTGCTGCAGTACTTGTTTTTCGGGAGGGGTTTAAAGTTTCCGAAAGTAAATTTTACGATCGTTGAAAACTATTATTTTTTTTTAGAGTAAATGCTGCAGAGAAGATCTGCTTCTCTGACAATGTTTTACTGTATAAACTTATGTGTGTTTTCTTTATTCAAGTTCTGTATTCTGCGGTTTTTTAGTTATTTATTATAAAGTATAAGGTTGAACTGAAAAATATCAAACCTTGATTACATTTCTTCGTCGTTAGGGTTTGATAACGACGTCTTAGGAATCCTTGCCAATTTGTTTTCGTGTATCAGCCGATTTATGGGTATAGGAATTTTTTTACTCCAGCTTTTCCCCAAAATCTAGATTGGTTGGGCTTAAACTCCGAATCTAAATCCTTTGAATATGCTTTGTTTTTACGTAATGATAATATAATGACACGTTATCAGATCTGAAGATCACAGAATACAGATCATAAGAAGCTTTTGGGAGTCAGCTCTCCATGACGGGTCCAAACCAGCCACGTGACACAAAAACCCAATCAGCTGAAAGGCCCCTGGGACAAGAAACGCAACAGATGAAAGAACGTTTTTTCTCCTACTTGTTAAGTCCCATATCAATCTGCAGTACATACACATTTACATCAATTTTCAAGTTCTATCTTGGCTTATTTTTCAGAGGAGATTTAATGTTCGCAACTAATCCTGAGTGAGTCGAAGCTTTGAAGACACTTAGTTGTTGGCCTGCTCCCTCAGCCCTTGAAGTCTTGTTCTCACCGAGGTTCCCCTGAGTTTTCAGAGTAATGGAAAGGCACTTAAGGCGGCAGCGGGATGTCCCTGAGGACATGTGCCCGGGGGGGGGGGGAGTGAACAAGTGTCACAGACGACAAGTGTGCCAGACTATAGAGGCAACCAGGGGCAGGGGAGGAAATCGGGTGGAGGATTCAGAGCAGCCAAAGAAGGCAGCAGTGTGAGGAAGGGGAGGAAAAGCAGGAAGACGGGTGGTGCGATGTGGAGGATCAAGTGCAAAATATCCGATTTCAGACAGGAAGCATCAGGCAGAAGAAAATGAGATGAAAAGCACAAACTGCCGAGCTCTCCCATCTCGAGCTGTATGGTTGTCGGCTGGGGAGAGAACAACACGCAAAAAAAACTATCCATTCAGCTTCTTCACGGCCCCGACATAAATCACTCTTTGAGTTTTTCATTTTTTTTCCTGCGAGCCAAACACAGACCTCTTACCGTGATGTGCTGTATTATATCAAAAGGACAGGAAGATCTGGAAATCAATGAGTCCTATTGCCTCAAACACAGATGCATCTATTGCATTGTCAAAAGAGGTCATTATATCGCTGCTAGCTGCTCAATTCTAAGATCCTCCGCAGCACATCTCATTGAATCTTTTGTAATAATCACAGAATACTGCAGAAATGCTCACTGAGCCTCAATGACGTTTATTATTTTATATTACAGAACAATAATTCTGTCAAATAGTCATTCTAAGCCTTTACCATTACTTTTTAAAGCCAATGAAAAGTGACATTTGAGCCAGTGATGTATTCGCCTCACCTCAGGTAGAAGCACTAGATCCAGAATAGGTTTTAAATGTTACAAAATATTGATTTTGCACTATTTTTTGAAAGAGTGCAGCCATTATGTGACCAATACTTTGAGATGTTTTTTATGATTACAGTGAAAAGAGACCATACAACACACCATCGTATTTAAAGGCAGTGTGCTAATGTTTAACCAATACATTTTTTTTAAAATATAAAGGTAAATCAAGTTTCTTCATTTCAGAACCACAGGTAGAAAATAGGGCAGGTTTGAGATTTCTGAGGTCATGTTTCACGCAGCCAGTTCCCGTCCCACTTGTGTCCAATCAAACGAGTCTACGCTTAATTGGCTCCCGCTGTCGAACCAGCAAACAGCGTGTGCGACTCATGCAGAGCGGCCCTTAACTCAGTCCTCTCAAGAAACAAGTCTCCCATTTCAGGGGAAAAGTTTATAAAGCTTCTAGTTTGTTCAACATACTAATGAATCGGTAGCACGTGCCTTGAGAGCTAATGAAACACGATAACTGTTCCTGCAGCGAATTGTTGTATTAAAAGACACAATTACAAATAGTTTGTGTGTCTGTGTTGTGAGGGCTTCTTTTGTTGCCTTTTGGCTCCTTTCTTTATGTGAATATAGTCAATTAGAGAAGTTTGCCATTTCAATGAAAAGGCATCCATCTATTATCAAAGCCGCTCATGCAGTGAGGGCTGTGGGAAAGTGACTTCAACATTATTTGTTTACCTTTTAAACAAAATTCGAGTGTTCGTTAGTTTTGTAGCAAAGTGTTTTGTTTAGTTTTTTTTTACCTTCAGCAAGCAAGGTTATGTTTTTTTTACCCCAGTCTAGTTATTTGTGTTTTTAACAGAATCACGCAACTGGACATATTTCCATCAAACTTGGTGGAATGTTGGGACATTAGACAACTTTTGGACACATTCGGGAATTTGTTCTCACTTTCTTTAACCTTGCAAGATTGAATTTCTTACCAAAAAAGGGACTAATTCCTGGATCTTGATGAAGAAATCCGGCCTTTTTCAGTGACAGACGTCTGTGAATGTGTCTAACGTGGTCTGGTCCATCAGTCTCTTTGTAATTAAGAGAAATCCCTGGTTCACACACAGTGGATATTGAGTTTGACAACAACAGGTCTTGAAAGTGAAGTCGCTGAAGTATCCTGGATGGATCTGTGTGTCTGTGATCGTGTGTACCTGACTTTCTTTCGGCTGTAGTTAGTCCCTCGGGTGTCATCCATCAATTTCATCACCGGCACACACACTGACAAATGAATATGACTCCCCCCTTCCCCCCCCTTATCCTCGGCCTCAGCCTGTGTTATGGCTCTGTTTGTTTGTTTCTGTCCTCTTTTATCAATCCACTACTTCTTCTCTTGATCATGTTCTGCCACCAACCACTTCTCCGGCCCTCAGTCATCCCATCAATGACTTTCCTGGCAAATCGTTTTCCCAATGAGATTCCCTGTCAGTTCATTTCCGTTTCTCTTTGCCGTCTCTGGCTTCTTTCCTTCTCAGTGTGTCTGTCTCTCAGACTTTGTCTCTCTGCCAGCAACCAGTGGCCAAAGGCATAATGTTTCCAGGCTGTCTGTCCGTCCGTCCGTCCCATTCTTGTGAACGCAATATCTTAAGAACGCCTTCAGGGAATTTCTTCAAATTTGGTCCGAGGTTGAACTGATTCGATTTCGGTGATCAAAAGTCAAAGATCAACGTCACCTTGACCTCACAAAGCACATTTTTTTGCCTTGTGAGTGCTCCGGCACATCTTGAGGGAATCCTTTCACATTTGGCACAAACATTCACTTGGACTCAAGAATGATTTTGGTAGCCAAAGGTCAAAAGTCAAGGTCATGGTGGCCTCACAAAGTATATGTATGTTCTTCTTGAACGTGATATCAAAAGATCAGATTGAGGGAATTTTCTTCAACTTTTGATCAGTTGTCATTTGGACTCAAAGATTAACTGGTTAGATTTGAATGGTCAGACGTCACTGTGACCTCTACTTAAATATGTTTTCTATAATATCACATTATTTGGTATAATCTTGCATCTTTTTCTTCCTTTTTCTTGGCTTGTTTCATTTTCAAGTTTTTCACATTGTCTCTTGCATGCAAGTAGCAGACGTGAAGATCAGGTGAAATCATTAACATGAAGGCACAGGGCAACATTCTCTCTGATCTGTTCGCTGACACACTGAAACTCCCCTAATCAGTAAATTTGCAGGTTTACAGATTTACAAAAGCGGTGGCTTATTATGCAATCAGCTCGCTACTGCCTTCCGGGCACATCCTGCATGTGAGGGAGAGCTCGGGCGGCAAGGTTCAGTGGTGGGATTGGTTTGAAATCAGAAAGTATTAAAGAAATGAAACTGAAATCAGGACCTTGTCGCCCCCAGAGCCACAATCACTAGTTTAGAGGTAAGTCAGGTCAAATCAGGTGTTGGATGTTCTATATATTCTAGACATGAACTCTAGAATCTCAAAATTTGCCTTTTACATATGTCCAACGCAGCAGGACAGTGTCTGGGACCGATGTGTTCACGACAACAGGAAAATTGGACTTTCTACTCGAAAATGTTCAGAGCAAGTGACTCAGACATTTGCCTTCTCACCAACAGCCACTCTGGAAAAAGTTCAGGAAAATGTTCCGGACTACAGTGAACGTCTGAAAGCAGCTTCAGTGACGCTGATGCAGCTGATGTTTCAGTTGAATACCGAGAGTAACGCCAAATGCACGTGGAAAAGTTGGTTTTAGTGTAATATTATGTAATATTGTTTGTGTGACTCTCTTTTGGATATCGACGTGATGAAGAAAGGAAAAACTAAATGCACTTTCACATTTTTGTCCCAGTTTAAAACGATCATCTTACATTTTGGGGTCATAAAGTGGAATATGAGGGAATAAATGGCCACTAGTTGATATAATTTGCTACAAAAACTCAATTCTTGATGTTTATAGTTCACAGTATGTATTATCCACACAAAATTATACAATGATGAAGTTTATTTCACGAGGAGTCACATGTCCACCTGTAATTATAAACCTCAGAACATCTACGTGCACGTCCACACATGCATTTTACATTTCTACCTTCTCTCGACTCAAACCCCTCTGTTCCCTGTGTGAACGCCTCTCTGTCCCGTTCTCTGCCGCTCAAACCTTTAACTTTCCCTGACACACATTCCTGCTGAGGCGGTTGGGTCTGGCAAAATTAAATGTGATTAGATTTGTTTAACTTTCATTGATTCACCCTTGCTGAGATGGTCACGGTGAGTGGTCGTGCTGAATAACACACATTCTCTGCGGCTGTGAAATCGATGCCCGGGGACTTATTGGAGTGTTTGCATCAGCATTGAATGGATGATGTTTTTCTTTTTCTTTTTCGTTCGTCTTTCACACTTTTCCTCCGGTGCATTTTTTCTATTTGCCAACACACCAGGCCGTGTTTCCTTCTGCCCGACTCCCTATCCTGGTTTCGTTTAACCTCCCTTGCTCTTTTGTGTGTCTTTTCACTCCGTACCTCTGCTTCTCTAAAGCGAGGTTAGAAGAGATCAGCATCCCTGCTTGGTCGCTGCTGCAATATCTGTGTTTAGAGCCAGATTAGACTGTTTCTGCAATATATTCCACCTGCATATCTGTGAGGTCAGGATCTACATTGAATGATGAGGTAATTCCCTCTCGAGCCGAATCTCTCACTCTCCCTCTCTCGTCGAGTGCACCTCTGCAACTTTATCACTCTTTATTGTCGCCATCTTTCTTTGTCTCGATCCGTCTTGCCTCTGTGTTTTCTCTCCATCACTGCACCTCCTTCTCCTGCTCATAATAATTCAGGTTCTGCTTCCCTGCCTCGCTACTCATGAAACGCCGGTGATCCAGGAATAATGCTTCAGAGGCTTCGTTGTTCTGGATGTTGAACAGCGCCTGTTCTGCCAGTCTGGGCTGCGTTTCTCTCTGCGAAGCCGACTTGGGCCGGATCTGCACCGGTCCCGGCTAATTTTGTGAAATGTAAATCTCTGAATCTCGTTTTGTCTTTGCCTTGTATCCGACTTTGTAACACAGACGTGTCTCTGGGCAACTCTATTCCTCTCATGGCTTTTTTTCTTAAAATTGTATCTCTATTTGTTTTGTTTTTCCTTCTCTCTCGAAATACTTGTCTCTCTACTTTTGTTAGTGAGAGATTGCATGAAAACAAGTTATTTTTCAATATTTAATTGTCCTCTATGTCCAGAGCGGGTCCGATGACTTTAAGTTATTAAGTTAGGACAAACTTACCTTAGATCCAGTCTAAAAAAAACTCAAACAGATCCACTTGAACTACCTAACAAACATCTTCAGAAAGAGGATCCACATATTGGCTAAGTAAATGTCACTGTTTTGATATGATACTCAATTGGACACCCCCTCAGCTGCTTTGTACAAACTCTACAAATGGCCTCACCTTTGTTTGTTACTTTGCCGTCTAAGGCGTTGAACACGAATCAGCTCCACGCGCTTCTCAAACGCTTCGGTGTCGTGAATTTCTGCTCAGGACGGCTTTTCCTCCAGCGTCATCCTAACTTCCTCAGATGGCCTGACGCACTAGACCGTACATTTTGAATTTTAATCAATCATTACTGTTTCAAACTAAACTGTTCCCCCGACATTCAAATTCATTTTTGATTTCATATAAAAAAAGTGACAACAACCCAAAGAGAGCTGGTATAAACTAGAGAGGTAATAAGTCTCTTTGCTTTCTTCACTTTGGCACAAACAACAATCTTCACCTTGCACATCTTCATTTGACCCATTGTGAATTTCAGTGCTGCTTTTACAAATCCACAACACACCGACAGGTCATCCCAGCACAGATATGTGACCGTCTCCTTTGGCAGCGCTCTGGTTGCTGGTGTGGAGAACGAAACGGCGTTCTGCATGTAGCGGGCTCTCATTACACTAATGATGATCATAAGTGATCCTGCAGGTGCACACGGGTGAGCACCGACATCACGAACACTCTCAAGTGCTCGTAAGTCAAGCGGAAAACAAGAATAATTCCGCAGTAATGAACATTTGTGCGCATGTCAGCAAGGGTGGGGGGGGGGTAATATCCACCCTGTGCATTCACTATGCTCCCTGTCATTTCACGCAATGTGGCTGCTTATCTGCCGACCAAATAAAACAAGTTTAAGATGTTAATCTGGCTGCCAATTCTGCTCCACACAGAATGACATTACTTCAAAGGTTCACCGATAATGATGGTGAAATGTTCAGTTTGTTTTTTCCTGATGGAACGTTATGATTTCACTTTTCTCATTACAGTCGGTAATAAAAAAAAAAAGTCCAAATTACCATTATCACGGAATCGCTCTTTCATCGTGTTGTGTGGCCTCAACTTTCGTTTAATTTTCAAAGCTTTCTGCGACTTATACTTTCAAAATAAAGGTCACTTCAGGAAAGACTGAAAAGTTGAGATTCTTTTCGCCTTTTTTCAGTTTTTCATTTAACTAGTGAAGAGCCCGTTGTAAACATGTGTTTGGAATGGACCGTTGTTCTGAGCCGCTTGTTCTGTGTTAATGCTCCGGAGCTAGTTCTCTGCATTAGTGAGTCTATGATGCAGAGTTAAGTTAGAAAACTTTCTGTTCATCCTACCGGGTTTCGTATAAAATGAAACAAAAAAATGTCTTGTATTAGTTTGAATGATTTACTAAACTGATGTTGTTTTCTGTTCAGCAACCGACACAATCGTTGGACCCAAAATTCACAGCTTTTCAAAATAAAAGCTCTGCAATTCAGCTTGATTTAAAGCATGGCAGAAACAAAATTGGACCTAGTGCTTTTACTTTGAAGAAAAATAGCCAAACTGGAGGATAATTGTATGAATGTTGTCATGACAGAGATAAGCACCCATGAATATCTGTCATTCCGATATGGTAAATTTAAAATATATTGCTATTGCGGATTTTCCCAGTTTGGCCATTGGGCAGCACTGCTATAGTTTATCTAAGGACATGGACACACAGGATGTTTAACTCAGTCTGCAGACTGCCTGTTGGCACGCTGCCCCACCCCCACTCACTGCAAGGTGGTGTTTGCATGTTTATTCAAGTTTTATTAATATTTAACTTTTGGTGTGATCAAATCGCAGCAAATTGCACTTCCCTGGGCCCCTAATAACAAACCTGCCAAGTGCGAAGCCAATAAGATGAACGTTTTTCGAGATATGTAAAATACGGACATGAAGAAAGACATTTGTTGAAATACCAGATTAAAAATGAGTTACGATTGAAGTTATCCTCAGAGCATTCCCTCTTTGTTACTTTGAAACCTTTTCCCAAACAATACGACAAAGACATATTCTACATCCAAAATGAGCGTGAAATGCCAAAGCATTTTAAAATGTCAACTTTTGAAGTGTCTCATTTGTTATAATGAATCCATTCTCATCATCATGATTTTTTATTGTTATTATTATTATTATTATTATTATTATAGCGTCTCATTTCTTTTCCCCCCTGGCTCACCCTCGTCCTCGTGACTCGCAGGCAGACAGAAAAAAAAAAAAAGAAAAAAGAGATGACTGGCTGTGTTTGAGACTGTTTTGTTAAAACCATTTTCATCTTTCCCCTGCGGTTCGCTGGAGTCTTGTGTCAGGCTGGTGCTTAGTTGGCTTTGCTGACTCACAGGGAGATGGAGACAAAAGCCCAGAGTCTCGTGGGGGGAACAAAGAAGACCAGAGTCTGCTGGAAAAACTTTGATGTGGTGTTCTTTCTTCTTGAAATTCCCGAGTCCTGGTGGAAGTGTTGCAAATAAGACAAGATCCAGATTATATATTTTTTTCCCCCTTACCTTCCTTTCCCCTGTATCTATTTTACCTTTTCTCACTTAAATTGATTCGACTGGGGGAGAAATAGAAGTTTGGAAAGGAAGCTCTCCCTCCAATCTAACAGCTTTCTCTCTCTCACCTCCCTCGACACCCCGTGTTCTGCTGAGTCATTCGCTGTCGTGCCACAGTCGATGCAGCTTAGAAAACCACCAACAATGCAGCGCAGAGCTGAACTCCTTTCCGGGGGAGCACGAGCACGCAGCGATTTTCCCTCTCCTTTTGAAAAGCACAAATCTAATCTCGTCCCTCGCTATCAAATTAGGAATTAAAATTGCAAACAATGGTGTGGCTGGTTTCACTGTTCTCTGCGCCACCCTGGGGCAAACTGGTCTGGCTTTTCCCCCAAAAAATGTAAATGTCACAGTCGAAGGAGTTGAAAAGATCATTGTTGGTGACATTTTCGGGTGTAAATGTGTGTGGCATTCGAGCACACAAACACATGCGTTTAGAGGAAATTGCCTTTTGTCCAATGCAAATACAAGACCTTGGGTTGTTTGAGATTAGTGTCTGCTCGTCACTTGTCCTCTGCATTTGTGATTATCGCAGCGTTTGACCCCAGTTCCACCGACTGTGGTAGCTGTTCCATTTCATTAAGGAAGACGGCCTTCAGAGACAAATGTATACAATCCAATCTGCAGCTTCTTCTGATAATGCACAGATGGCAAACGTGTGTGGGCCACTTCAGACAAAAAAAAGGAGATGTGAGCCTAAAGTGGTCCACTTATAAAATAGCAAATGTGTTTTAAAGGTGTAATCTCACTGTGAACCCAAAGTGGGCCCATGTGGTAAATGGTGAATACCTCTGGCACCTTTGGTTTACATTAAGACTTTCTTCAAACAGGGGTAGAACTCCCAAGTGCTGTTATTCCAGGGGGGGTGTTGTCCGGATGACAGCGTCGGCCAAATCTGGGCCAAAGCCATCTCTCATGTGGATAGTTGTCGATATGGATATAACATAAAGGGTGAAAAACACAGCAGGTGTTTCTCACTTGGAGTCGTACGTGTTTCCGTGCCACGGCCTTTTTGTCAATAAGTTATATTTATTTTCCAGTAGAGCTCGGCCTCTGAGTCAACACGGCCATAATGTCCTTTCCTGACCCGTCTCTCACTGTCATAAAGCTGAGGTTTGATTTGAGGAAGTGATACTGTCCCAGAGGCACTGGTAGGAATTATAGGGGCCCTTAACAAGATGTGACTCTGGACACATTAAAAACTCCATCAATCTCTGACTTTATGGTTCTCCCTCTGGAGCTCAGGGCTGCCCGACTCATTACTTCTACTCCACTTCCTTTATGTGTTGCCTTCAACCAACTGTAACACGCTGTACAGTATAACGTGTTGTCACTGGGGTACAGTATAAAATAGTGGGGCAATTAAATCCAAACATACATTTAGATTTTTAACTGGATTGAAGTCGTGGCTGAATAATGCCGCCTGTGGAGCCGGGGCTGGGGGCAGTCAGTTGAGAACGTGTAACCACACTTCTTGACTGTGAATGAAGTAGATCCTGGGGGGGATCCCTGAGGCACTCCCAGGCCAGATTGGATACACAATTCCTCCAGCATGTTCTGGTTCTGCCTGAAGGTCTCCTCAGGTGGACATGTCTGGAATACCCTCGTAGGAAAGAGTCGAGGAGGCATCCGGATCAGATGGCTGCACCACCACCACCTCGTAGCAAATATGCAGCAGTTCAACTCCCCACCCTGTCCCTGAAGACGAGCCCAGACACACTGAAGATAACTCGTTCTGACAGGTTCAAAATCTCATTCATTTGCTCCCTGCCCGAAAAAATGAGCAATGGAAATCGAGATCAGCAGCTAATTTGACAGTTTTATCTTTGGAAATCAGCCCAATCTTTGCCAGTTGATCTCCTCCATGCTTCATCTTAGTCTGACTCACAACTCAATGTTTTAACTTATTACGTCATGGTCAGCTTCACCCCAGACCCCCTCTAGAGTTGTTGCTTCCCAATAATATTCTTCTAATGTGCAGCAAAAAAAAGTCCAGGACCACCTTCCCATTCTCTTCAGACCTTATTGTCTGTGGGACTCTCGACTTGTCAGGTTTGAATGTGCAGGCTTTTTTTATTCAGTTTTATCAAATGGAAAACTATTTTTACTTTTAATACTTTTCGTCTTTGTGAGGTACACAATATCTTTCCTAGGTCTGCATGTTGTGGACTTCAGTGTACCCGCCAATAACAAATGTGCTTTGGGCCGAGAAACAGAAACAGAAGCTGAATTTGTACATTGAGTCTGGGCGAGATGGTCTGCTGCTTCCCTCACCTGCGCGATTCATCTTTAAACGAAAGACAAACAGCAGCCACAGCTTGCCCTTCTACTTCTTGCATGGCTGTCACCACTGCGATTTGATTTATTTCCCACATGCTCCGAATATATGGAAGCCGATCCTACTGCCAATGCATGGAACACGTTCCTCGGAGCGGGAATCCGAGCAGAGTGTAACACAAACAACTACACTCCGTGGCTGTCTGTGTACGCCTCCACTTTTCCAATGCAAGTTCTCAGTGTGAAATGCCATCAAAACCCTGTATTTTATCAAAAACATTGTATTCCCAGCACTACAGCCAGGTATTTACATCTCAGCAGCATCTAGCGATTCACTCACACCTCTGTAGAAAGGATTTAGCGCACACAGTCGTGATCTGCTGTCCGTCACCGTGAGGATTTACGGTGTATCCGGTAATAAGCCCACTGACCCACAGAATAGATATGTCATACCCCCAGTAATAAACCTGTAAACCACCAATCACAGGGGAGGAAAATAACAGCAATACTGTGTTGCATCAGCTGTGAATCAACTTATAGATTTAAAGCAGGAGGCCAAGAGCTACGGCACGGGGTGTAAATTCTGCAAATGAAAATGGATCACATGGGGGTGGATATGAGCGGTCGGGCTTGTGTGTGTGTGTGTGTGTGTGTGTGTGTGTGTGTGTGTGTGTGTGTGTGTGTGTGTGTGTGTGTGTGTGTGTGTGTGTGTGTGTGTGTGTGTGTGTGTGTGTGTGTGTGTGTGTAAAGCTGTGAATAAGGAAAAGGAGGATCCTCGGATGACATCGGGGCTGCTACGAGTCATCAGTTCCCAATACTGCCAGTCATGAATCACTTTAACAAATGGCTAAGAGAGTGTGTCTATGTGTGCATGTCAGAATGTGTGTGTGAAAAGAAAATGCTACACTGAAGTGTGCAGGTTATAGCCATAGCCATGCATCAGTGTCCTTCAGTAATGGATCGTTGTTCTCTGCGTGTCGACTTATCCGAGTCGTCTGTGAAACATCACATCTCTTATGATAACGCCTGAGTTTGGCGATTCTGGACGAAGGCATATTTTACGTATTTGA
This sequence comes from Hippoglossus stenolepis, assembly GCF_022539355.2. NCBI lineage: Eukaryota > Metazoa > Chordata > Actinopteri > Pleuronectiformes > Pleuronectidae > Hippoglossus > Hippoglossus stenolepis. Next base: position 10,277,646 of record NC_061504.1, read on the forward strand.
ACTTTTTATTTGAAAGGATCTCAGACACATCTACAATTAATTGGCTCTGCGATCAATGCAACGTGTACATTGAGATAAAAGCGATTTTTTTTGTGAGTTTAACCTCTAAACATCCCTGAACCCTGCAAATGTCATTTCCAAGTCCAAAGAAATCCCTGAGGACTTCTTGATTGCTTAATTAAAAGTTGAGCCGACATTTTTGCCTGAAATTGTTGCACCATGTCAGACTTTGTCATTTTTTCCCGATATATAATCCCTGTAAATAGTGAGCGGCTTGTTTCCCTTAGACGTTGATGCGCTGTATGTTTATGCGGTTGCAGGGAGGGAGAATAAATCAATGGAGAGATGGAGACGGACAGATGAATTACAGGGCTGTCTGAAGGAGAGGGGGCCGGAGAGAGACGGAGGGAGACCTTAAATGACTTGTACTATGTAACACAACACGACCGATAAATGCATTGTACGTTGGATATTAACTGATATGCACAGCGTCGGAATTGTTGCAGTAATATTTACAATGTCATGGACAAACATCATCGAGAAAACAATCTTAGATCCACAAATCAGTTTAGGAATCACAGAAAAGAAGGCGGCGGTTTAACCTAACATCTTGTCACATACAATTTGTACGAGGGTAATGTAATCATTGTCTGTAGAGTGTGAGCAGGGAAATACTATTAGAACTCAACATGATGTTCCATAATGCAGACTGACCCAAGTTATACAGAAACGTTTTCATCAGTTTTCAGATTGCACTGGTCTTATATTGGTGGTTTTTATCGAGGTACGATATTGAACGTAGAAAATTAAAAAGTTTTGATCATTTAAAAAAACTTTTAGGCCCCACCCAATATCTAAGCTGTTTGGCTATGTCAGATGATGAACCGGCCTCTGGGGGCAGCAGTCTTCCATTCTTCTTACACTGTTAACAGTCCAACGAGTCCTCACAAGTCAAACGTTTCTGTACAAAAAGCACAAACAGCCATACTACCTGGAGGTGCTATAGCTAAAAATTATATTTTGGCTAATCTCTAATCTCTCCACACTGATTCCCTGTGCAAAACCAAAGTCTGCTCAAACTAGAAACGGAAACCTGAACCTTCTAGCCCTTGCCTACAGATTCTGCATATTCACATGTAGAATCTGTTCATAGAGATTAGGCTCCACAAACCTCATTTACAATTTTTATATATTTTTGTCAATTCAAACGTGTTTCATCACCAGCTTTTGTAAAATATACATGTTATATTGTTGGTTGTTTTATTTCCGACATGCTGAGGTGTTTACACACTATTCCTTCCTTCATTTCTGCAGCATGGCACCATGGGTAATTTTTGTACGCTTCTTATTTCCAGGTTGAATTTCTCTGGTGTCCACTGAATCACACCCGAGCGGAAGGGTAACAATAGCCTCGAGCTCCAAAGTAAACTTGCCCACAAAGTGACTTTGGGAAAATTGGGTGAGGGAAGTAAGTTAATTGTGCTTTTCACTGGGTAGTTATTAAACTCACTCTCGGGTGAGACAGTGAGTTGTTGACTCCCGTGCAGGTGGCGAGTGTTCAACAGAGAGGGAAGTTCCAGCGCATGCTGTCAAAGGGTGAAAACACAAAGCTGATTTACTAAAAGGGCAAATGCATCTGTCCCTGGATAATAACTGAACATCTCAGACTGAAAAGCCGAGGCGTCTGACTGCTGCTGTTCTGAAGTCGGTGTCCTGAGACCGCACACGGATCAGCAGGCAAGTGTCTGCACTCTGAGGAGAGGAGCTCTCCATGGTGCTGCTGCTGCTGCTGCTGCTGCTGCTGCTGCTGCTGCACACACTGCTGCTCCTTGTAAAATCACTCAACGCTCTCCAGTCAGTGGAGAGTTGCTGCTCCACGGCCCTCTCGCAGTTCAGAATGGAAGCTTTCCCCTGGTGGAAGCCGCGGTTTCTCTCTGCCTACAATGAACCTGCACGCTGGTGCACAGATATCTCCAACAGAAACGTATTTATTTTACCTTAAACAGTCGTCTTTGAACTCATCTGAGGCTTGAAATGTCCCTGGCACAGGCTCTAGCAGCTAGTTTACAAAGAAAGAAAGACAAGTTGGTTTATGAGATTTGGGAGTTTGAGAAGGCAGCAGGTTTGCTTCCTTTTTACTGGACTCGGCACAGAGCAGCGTTCCAGTCTGTTGCCTGTCAAAACCAGAATCATGTTTCCTTTATTGATCCCCAAGCGAGATGTGAAAATAATTGACGCAACGGTAGATTAAGAGACAGAAGGCATTTACATATTTTTGCGTTTCCAGTTCCTAGTTTCAGGCTACATCCACATTACTACGTTTCCAACTCTGCTGTGGATTCGCCTTCAGTACTCCAGAGGTTTAGAGCCACTAAAACTGAGGTGTTTACAAACGATGATGTAGACATGTCGTAGCCTTTGCCTATTCTTCACGAAGACACTCACAACTGCTTGCAGACTGGGTCTTTTCCATAAAGATGCAGCCTTTGCTGATTAGTCAGGCTCCTATCACATGACCCCCTTCCGTAAGAAAACTACTGACAACCACCAGTGTAGAGCGCAGCATGGATAATCTTTGTCGGTGTAGTTAAATTCTGCATTTTACAACGATACAACTGCTTACATGTGTAGGAGACGAGCTGTTATCCGAGCAATCTGCGACAATTCCCGTGTCCAGCGGAGCATGCAAGTCCTCCTGCTAACGCTGGCGCACGCAAGTCCAGTGTACGTGAGCGGTCATTTGTTGTGCGTTTGAAGGGATTTAAAAGTGAAATGCAGCCACGATGCTTGTGTGGACAGTGTTTTCCAACCGTATGGATGTGGCCTCCCAGTGGACGGAGCTGGAACTGAAAACCCGGTCTACATAAACTGTGTCCACTCCCTTAAAGTGAAGCAAACTAAGATGTGATATTAGCGGGGGACTCGCCCCATTAATAACAAGCTGCATATTTCCAAAGAGCTGATTTCCACTAGACAAACATGTTTTTTTTCTGCATCACTTCCATCGGCAACAAACAGCATAAGGCAACATCGCCCACAGCGTATTGAGCCCATATGTCGCCAACAGAAGTTTTCTCTGTCATTGAGAGTCATCAGTATGGAAGCAAAGTGCCATTTTATTGGCTGGGAGGAGGTCGGACTGGTTTTCTAATGATTTCAGGGATGATCTTATTCCCAAATGTGTTTTTCTTTTGTTTTCATCCTCCTCTTTTAACGGCACAGAGGAGGCCCGGCGGTGTTTGAGATCTAAAGGGGCCGGCTGAATAATGAGTCAACTCTGTCTGCCGTGCTCCTTCTTCTCCTCGCGTCTCACCTCCTCCCTCTTCAGCTCCTCTCCCTCAGACTTTTCTCATGTTTTTTTCGCTACAACTGTGTCGTTGGAGGACTATTTTTGATCTTCCTCTTTCTGTGCCTCTCCGTGTAGCGCTCTCATTCACACACATACATCGCCTCAGGAAAAAGACAAGTGATCGTCTGTTATTTGAGACAATAAGTAGAAGATAAACATAATTTTGTTGGATTTCCTCCAAGCCGTCTGTTTCCCTCAAGTGATTCCATTTGCTCTTTGTTGTGGAGTTGGTTCCAGGGCTATCCCTGTTAGCTGTGTCTTTTCTTCACCGCCAGTTCTTCACTCGCCAACAGGAGGAGGTGAAATGGTTTAAAACGAGGGCATTCATCACTTCTTATTTTCTATAACGAGTTTGATTTAGCAGTGTTCATCGAGGAGGTTATGTTTCGATCTGCATTTTGTTTGTTAGTTTGCAGAATTGTGCAAAAACTACTGAACAGATACGGACGAAACTTGGTGGAAGGATGAGTTATGGGTCAGGGAAGACCAATTTTTTGGGGAACTTTACAATAGAAAAGCAGCCAAAATGACTTTAGAAGCACAGAGTTTTGAATCTTTGCATTCAGAGTTTGTAGCAATAATGTGGAAACAATAGCTAGATGATCACAACATCTTCTTCATGCTTCAGGTTTCTTCACGGTGGATGAGCACAGAGCGGGAGGAACGAACTGTCTCTTTGCCCAGATCACTGTGACAAAAACTTCCATCAGTCTTTCACTTTACTTTGACACTTTAAGAGTTTCTCTGAAATAAGATGTGTTTTTTCCAAAAAGAGTGACACCCACTCTCAAAGCGATGTGAGGCTGTGAAATCAATTCAACACAGAGACTCAATAACCTTGTTAATGTGGCCTCGGTGAAAGAATGAGGACTATTTGGCTTTGGTTAGTGTTAGAAGTGTTTGATTTATTGAAGTAAAGCGTAACAAGTGATTTTAGTTAACAAGGGGAAATAGTTTCAGTCAAAGAAATAACAGGAGAAACTTTTTTACGATGTAGTCGATTCGTTTTAAGAAAGAAAATGCGATTGTTAACGGACAAAGAGTAACTTCCTGGCTCTCAGTCTTCACAGATTAACTTTGTACCAGACGAAAACACTTTGAATCAAAGGCACAGATTAAGCTGCAAGACAGAGGAAACCAGATTCAGAAAGTCACATTTTAACTCTAGTACACACACACACACACACACACACACACACTGGGCCTGCATGCTGAAGCAGAGATAACCTTCGGTGTCATTAGTGACGATGAAAAAAATACAAATAATTGGGATTTTTTGGGGGGGTTTCTCAGCTGGAATACAAATCGCTGCTTTGTGATTATTTAAAGAAACCACTTGAGACTGGCTGATCGGCCACAGAGGGGTTTCCTCTCGCATCGAAGCATTTGGAATTGAAAAGTGATGGTTTATTTTAGTAGGCAAAATCTTCACAAATGTTTATTTACAAGGGAAATATTTATTTGACCTGGAATGGCGAAGAGAGAAAAGAAAACATTTGAAAACCACTAAAACAACAAAAATGTTTTTTGAACCTTTTGTTTTCTTTAATCTACAAAATTTTGGTTGGACATCGTCTAACTTGAACATTTACTGATATTAAACCAGAAGAGAACAGTTTGGTGGAGCTTCTCGCAGCTTGTAGACATCTGACATGTGACCCTGACTCCACACCCGGAGGTCAGGAGGCAAAAAGGCTGGAAATGATGTGTGTAAACCCATGATTGGGTTCTGGGAGGAAACCACCAGGAGCCTGTGGCTTAATCCCACTCAACACGGGAAACCTCACCTGCAGGACACGGGAGGGATTAACAGGTTAATAGCTTCTTCTCAAATGCGTTTATTTTTTTATTTTTAAAGTAGTTAGTAAGCTGTTGATGTAGTGGAGTTTGACATACAGTATTTTCCTCTAAAAGGTACTGGGGTGCACGTATGAAGTATCATGAAATTAAAGTTAGGTACAAGTTGGGCTGTCGTTTACTTTAAACCAGGATTCAAGCTTTGTAAAATCTGCATTAACACAGAATACAAACCTCCTCTGAGCTCAGCCAATCACAATGCAGACGTAGCACCGATGGATGACTATGTACAGTACAAGGCCGCAGCCTGATAATGAGACTGAGCTGCTGTTTCCTTTTCTCTTCATTAGTCCGACTGACGTTCTGTTCATTCAGCTCTTTTCTTTCTTCTGCCCAAACGGAGACATATTCATCCCATCCGAGTCATTTTTCACTCAAAAGCTTTGAGTTGCATTTTCTAGGAACAGTTAATTTGGCTTTTGTTATGTCAAACAGAAAATAAAAGATGTTGCCACCGAGGAGCAAATGTTTTCAGGCATATTACCACAAAACTGGGTGAAAGGATGTGGGTCAGAAGATCCCATTTAAATATGGTGGATTCAGGATTTTTCTTCCACTTCCTTTAACGTCTCTAGACGGGGCGTTTTTCAATATTTCCAGTTTTCCAAGGACATAATTTATATATCTCAATTTCTAAAAAATCGTATATTTAGGGAACTGATAGTGTGTGAAATGTTCTGCAGCTTTATTGAATTTAAAAGGGCTGTCTGGCCTCGGAGGAAGCATGCGTTCTACCGACTGCCAGTCTAGCACCATCTGTGAGTTGACTTCAATCTATATCTGTATATCTGTGTCAGTTCTGTCTCTGCTGCAGGAATATGTCGTCTCCTACAAAACACAGGACTTATTTAAGCGGCTGAAAAAGAAACCTGCAGATGTGACAAGTAATTCAGACATTTGTATGATGTGAGGTAGCAATGCCTTTTTTTTAAGCTGGGTGTCAAATGGGATAGCAGCGGTTATGTAACAAGCGTGGGACTGTACATCGGGTAGACATCTTCCTATGTGAATCAAATCAACCCTGTCTTCTACAAACTGTGTTTACAGCATATATACATATTAATAACTCGCATTAGTGATGAAGTATTACAGGAGATATTAGGCTGGCTGACCACTTTCAACCATACAGAGATTTTTTATATTGAATGAATCACCTCATGCAAAATGCAAGAACGTGCATATTTACCCTCACTCTCAATATATTTAAACCTGAAACTCAAGGCAAAAGCACGATAAGAAGAATGTCATGGTTTTGATGCCGACTCGTCCACCCCGACCTGCAGAATGAGCACATCACATTTCCTGCATTTGGATGAAAAAAAAAATGAAAACCAAAAAAACATTGCCAAAGAGCATAATCGAGGCGGCAATTTCCTCCAAACTTCGTCTGGCAAAAGCCAAATAGTGCTTAAGAAATGGGTGGATTTGTGTTGCCAGGATACACCTATAGACTAAAAACACAGGCATAAAAGCATGCAGCCTACACACACACACACACACACACACTCAAACCACAGCATCCACAGCTGTCCTCTCTGTCTCCCAACACACCAGGAAATGTTTTTCAGCCTAAGTGGAGTGGTCCACTGAAGCCAGCCCTATGTAATTAACTGTCACAACGCTTCAAAACTAACAAATGGACTTTGTGTCAAGGAGAGCCCATTAATTTACTGGCCTCCACTCATCGATTCCGAGCCTATTATCTCCATTACGGCAGGCTTTCACGGCCCGGGCATCCTCTCCGGCTCACCCTTGATTTTTCTGTCTCTCTTTTGCTCAGACTCCCAGGAACCTGCAGAGGGGGCCTTGTGGACAGTGTCTCTCGCCCACCGTGTTTCGAACACTTAAAGGCACGTGCACTTTACAAACCCGCACATACTGTTGGCTTCTGGACACGAGGACATACTCTCTCCATCCCCTCCCCCTCACTCACTGCGCTAGTAAGTAACAGCAGCACGAGTCGTATAATAAGCAGTGATGCTCGGTAAATAAACCCTCAGGCGACGATACGCTTTGACACGACCGCGCACAAATGATCAAATTCTCTCACACACTTCTGTTTCCCTTCCAGTCAAAGGCATGAGAAGAAAAAAAAAAAAACTCATACTCCACTTCCACATTGGCATGACAACCTGAGGGGGAGAAATCTCCCACATGTGACACTAATAAGTGCCGCTCGGAGAGGAGCGGAGCGGAGAGCCATTTCCTCCACGAGGCATAAATAACTAAGTAACACGCAGGCTGTGGCGTCCGTGTGATTTGTGGCACGGCTCGCTTTTATTGCTCCCCAACGTGACGTATCGCCCATGATTCTGCGGAGGGAGAGAGGGTGTGAGGCCGCACTCCAGCGGCTCTGAGACCCGGTCGCTCTTTTTTTCCTACTGAGACCAATGCATTTCTGATGCTCTTCAATGCATTATCAGGTTTGTATATCGGCGTGCTCTCAGGCTCAGGAAACGTTTCCTGAAGTCAGTTCTGCTCTCGATTGCATATTGAAAAATTTTGATATTGAGATTCCATTTTAAACGCCCGGTTGACCAAAAACGAATGCAGAAAAATCATGTTGTTTTTCTTTTCTTAGTCTTACTGCAGATTGTTTCGGTTTTGTTTTGCATTATTTGGTTTAATATACAAATATTCACCCCCATACGTCCTCCTATACCCATTGCTCTAAATCTGAGGTTTTCAAACTAAGAGCTTTGCCTCCCAAGGGGTCATACGAGAGCTGAATGGGGAGAGTTGTGAGGAAACAGTAGGTTAGTTATTGTAGTTTTTTCTGTTGGTTCTACCCACTTACCAGCACCACAGCTGCAGTAGCAGTGGCTCGTATCATTTCTGATAACTGCAATTTGTGTCAAACCGAACTGAAATCTGATCTTTGCTTATCTTTGCTTATGAAATCACAAAAAAAAACAAGCTCCCTAAACAGAATCAGCCTGAGGATCATCAGGTTTTTCCATCGCCAAAGTAAATCAGTGTATTGCAAAATTAGTTAGCGAACAACTTATTCAGCAAACCCTTAATATTTCCAATTTGCCTGAATGCCAACACATTCAGACTAAAAGAAATGATGTTGCAAACAACAACTTACTTCCTCCCCCAACCTGTCAATGGAGAGAGAAGTGAAATAAGCAGAGGCTGCCATTATGTTGTATTTATCTGAGAAGGTGTGTCACACTGTGTAACATTTTAAAAAACGTTGTCCTGAATAATTTTCAGACCCTGCTGTAGACTGTTTTTATTGTAACTATTGTTGGAGAATACTGAGTCATTTAGATTTTGTTCAGTGCTATGAGCAACACAAGCAAACTTCCTCTCCTACTTTTTATTCCCGTGGGAATATCGGACATATTGACGCACGAGTGTATAAAACCTCACTGGAATGTTGTGTGTTTGTCTTTATTCAGCCTTTGTAAATCACTGGTGCTACTAACAAAATACAAACACAGCCGCTTGTTTATCTTATGGAAGAACACAAATCCCAAACCGGGTCCTGTGAGGCCGGACTACGGCTGGAGGAGCAGAGGTGGCGTCAGCGAGGCAGATGTTTTCTTAATGGAAGCGGTATGCGATGCAGCGCTGGTGCATGACGAGGCCCGGGGCCTTTGGTCTGGGATCATTTCGGACTGGGTCGGATCTGCAGGCTGCTTCGGAGCGATCAGGCGCACAAATGCTAAAAGTGTGTCCCACATGATTTTGGCGGGTGTGAGATCATCATTATCTTCGCCATTAAGAGCAGATGCAGTGGGAGCGATTGTAGCTGATGTCCACAAACCCCCAGGAATTCTTTGGAGCAGTTACTGGTTTTGTGTGTGTGGGTGGATTTTATGTTGCTGTGTACATTCTACGTGTGTGTGTGTGTGTGTGTGTGTGTGTGTGTGTGTGTGTGTGTGTGTGTGTGTGTGTGTGTGTGTGTGTGTGTGTGTGTGTGTGTGTGTGTGTGTGTGTGTGTGTGTGTGTGTGTGTGTGTGTCTCGAGGTCAGTGTCTGAGTGACTGCTCCTCAGGCCACGAAGCCACAGTCAAATCTACTCACTGTGATGAGATGTAGCGTTTGTTTTGCATATAGACGCACACACATGTTTTGCATGTAGGCAAACTGTGGGTTCGGTGCACTACACCAGTACAGAGGGACAAGTGTTAGGACATTTTTTTTTACATTCAATACAATTTGAATTGAGCAAATATAACACTTCCAAAATCCTAAAACCTACTTATACAGTGTAATACTAAAGTGCAAAATGTTCTGATGACTTAAGGCCGTTTAGTTTTTCTGGTAAATAAAATCCCTTCCAAGTTTAGAGGTTAATTATTATTTAAAAGACTGAAAAAAGCAACTCAACTAGGATTTTTTTCTTTGTTTGTGTTGAAAACAGAGTCAGAGTAATTATTTTGAGTACAAAGTGAGAAGATGCAACTGTGTGCCAGTGGACGAGACACAGACTGTAAATAAAGATGGACGTCTCCACTTCCTCCCGCTGTCCAGAAATGAAGCCAAAATATCCTGGATACGAACACGGCCAAAAGTTTGAATGAGCGTATTTCATCAAACCAACCAGAGGAGAAAGATCGCCATATCCCTAGAGAAACTGTAATGGTCAGTTAACGCAGGTCAGGGCCTCCGTATCAGTTCATGGAGTCATGATGATGCTTCCTGATCGTTTCAAACGTCGAAGTCAGGGTGCACACGCATGCAGGGTCAGGTGTGCATGCAAATGATGGTAACACACATTAGTTCAAACAAGGTGCACATGCAAAATCTCTCCCGGCAGCAACAACACATTTCCTCGGAATGACGCAACTCTTTGAATGTGTGAGATTTTTGTCACGTTTCCACTGTGAATGTTTCGTCTTAACATCCTTTTTCAGTCCTGGTTGAAGGGAAGATGAAAAAGTCCAGCCACTCGGCTCCTGTTCAGTGTTGCACAGGGAGTATAAGAGTAAAAGCAACACTTCTCTACGCGTCCTTGTCAGGTTTGGATCTGTGTTGGATGATTTGTCACCGGGATGTGACAGAGATTCCAGGTAATCCTCTGAATATGAATCCGTGGTTGCCCGCTGCATTTCTCTGCCTGAGATTTGATACTCATACTCTCCTTGCCGGTTCCTCACTTTCCTCCCGTTGCTCCTCTCTGACACTCTCCGCCATCCTGATGCCCTGTGAACGGGTTCATCAGAGGATGGAGGGAGGACAAGTAGGGGGGGTGGAAGTCAGGGAGGGAGAGAGAGAGAGAAGAATACTGTGCGAGTAAAGAAGCATAAGTAAAGACATCATGCTAATTATCTGGCACCTTTACCCCCCCTGTGGCTCTTTGCCTTTCTCATTTGGATGGAGACGTCTATGAGACTGTGCTTAATGTGTTAATGTGATGAGTGCACAAAGTGTGTATGAAGTTTTCCTCTGAATATGTGTGTGTGTGTGTGTGTGTGTGTGTGTGTGGCTATATGCTAATACCTATGTAGGGCTCTTTCCACCAGACCATCAGAGGGGGAATATGGGCTGAAATCACACCTCAGGGGAGATCAGGGGTCCTCTCATGTCAGGATTATACTGCAGCTGCCCTTCTTCCTGCCTGAATCAGTAATAGACCTGTAAATACTAGATGAATGTGCCTGGAGCCTTGGAGGTGTGACAATGAGAAATGATGGCTCTGGTTTGCTTTAACTGTGCGAAGCAAATTTATACGTCTTTTATGGCAAAATTAGCAAGTATATGCGAGTTTGTTAAGACTCAAGGCGCTGAATAAAAACGCCCTCTTGAAGCAAAGCATTGTTGAGAACAACCTCCAGAAACCTGGGGGCTGTCTGAAGAGGCGACAGAATTGCCAACGTTTAGAGAAACATTTATTTTTCAGCCTCTGAAGCAAATAGACATGAAATTTAAAAAATACACGATGGAAAAGTTGCAAAGACCCCCCCTCTTCTTTCACTTCCTTTTCAAACATGTCTCTTACAGACTGAGCCTTGGTCAACAGGTCAGTCGATGGGTCTGAATCTTCTTTAATAGCTATTTTCTTTGTTGTTTTCATTAATGAAACACGCCTGTGATCTGCTTCAATATGGCTCCACTCACTGGCATCGTCAGCCATTGTCTGAAATACAACTTACAAACAAACTACACTGGATTTCAGCAAATCAAGATGTATTTCATTAGTCATAAAATCAATGACATAGAGGACATCTGAGTCTCATCCGGCTGTAAAGGTAGAAGCATGCAAACGCTGCACCAGGTCTTAATGGATTTAACACCAGTAAACTCACAAATCAAATTGCCGACGTTCCTTTTTCTCATTACCAGTAGGGAACTTTCTGTTTATTTTCCCACAGTGAGTCACATCACGTCACATCTTGCACGATGCAGGAAAAAAAATCTCTGTTGTACATTGTTCCCAAGATGCTTAAAAAATAATAAGTACACACTAACGTGCAGAAGGTCAACGCTCATCGAAGCATTGGGCCAGAAAAGCTGCAGAGTCGGCGTCTAGACAAAATACAGAAATGGGCACATTCACCTAGGTGTCATGTTTCCATCACTGCCGGAGTCATTTGACCCCACAGTGAACGCAGATTGGATCCATTCCCACAGCAAACAAAATCCTGGTGTTAGAGGGCGTTGAAGTTATTCTGTGAATTCTACCGTATTTGAAGGAGATGTAATTTTTTAAATATAAAAACTCTCACAACAGTAAGTATGGAGAGAAATCGTGAGCCAAAGCTCCACAAAAAAACAGCGACATCTGCTCACACTAGTGCATCCATGAGTGTTTTTGTGCAAAATGAGGCCCAACAAACATCCCTCACACACACACGCTCCCACTGTTCTTTATATGCATCATTAGTCTGTTCATGTGGTAACACAACTAGTGTCTTGCATGCTTGAGAAGAAGGCAGCCACCGCGGCCGTATGGTGAGGGACCAGGGGTTGGGTTAATGAGCGAGATGGTCGCGGATCAAATGCTCCTGCTCTTCTCTCCGCTGTCTCTTCTTCATGATGGTTTTCCTTCAGGGTTCCCCACTGAGAGAGACTCTCTTATTCTGTTTGTTCCTGCCCTCACCTCACTCTGTGCTTTTTGTTCTCGATTCACACGGTTTCTTCTTCTCCGTCCACTTCTCGCTCAGCCACCCAAAACTCTCCCTCTGTCTGCTCGTCGGAAAGCCGGAATACCAATAGACTAATAGATCTTCAGCCCTCTGTCACCCTGTTGCCCAGACCTTGTCTTCCTGTCTGCAACACACACACACACACACACACACACACACACACACACACACACACACACACGCACACGCTCACGCTCACTGACACATATTCTCATGAATTCATGCAGGATGACACACATCCACAGGACAGGCCACACTCCAATAGACACACTGCGATAGTAACTGCTGCAGGGACATTCATTCACAGGTGAATAGTTACACAAGTTGTGTTTCTTAAATCCAAAACCGCACAATACTCACAGAACACAGGCTATAAAACACACAGAAACTCACTTACATGTGTATTCTTTAAACCACTTGATGTGATCAGAATTTAAATATAAAGTCATGTCAGCCAATCAGAGGCTTGGGATAAAAGTTACTACTGATTCTGGTTGGCTAACAACCACGACGCCATGAGCTGAAAACTCATTGTTTTTCCTGTAAACACTGAAAAGAGGGAAGGAATTTAGCAAAAGGTCAATTTTCAGTGACATAAAGTTTGTGTGGACAAGCTAAGAAAAAAAACTATGTTTTAAAAAATAGCTGTGTACTTTCTGTTATTATTGTGTTGTAGATCTAATTTAAGATGAATGACATCACCCTACACTCAATAATCCACAACGACAAAGTAAAAAATAAAAATTGACATTATTGAAAATGTATTTAAAAGCCAAAACGACTTCCTCTTATTAAGTATTCACACCATTAATTTGGCAGAAGAGCCTTTGGCTGCAATTACAGCTTTAAATATTCTTCACTCCTCAGGTTTGGTTTTCTTTATTTTGTATTGGTCCTCTGTGTGAAGGTGCTGTTTCGAAAGGTGCTATACAAATAAAGTTGTTATTAATAATACAATAATTATTTAGGCTTAGCTCACATGGATTTGGAAATGTTATCCATTATTATTGTCCGATCCTCTCAACCTCTGCCTGAGTGGATGGGACTGGTCTGTGAAGTGCTATCTTCACGTCCTCAGGTGTAATCTGAGCTATTGAAAAGTCACAGACTTGTCCCAGAGGCACGCGTCATTTTCCTGGCTGCTCTCGCTCATTCGGTGCTGACAGGTGAACTTATGCCCCCGGTCTGTAGCCACGTGCACCTCGGAGCAGGTTTTCTTCCAGGACCTCTGTGTGTTTGGCTGACTTCATCCCTCCAGCCTCCCTGAGCAGCTTCCCTGCTGTTGTGAAATACTGCCACCTTCATGCTTCACTGTAGGGATTGGGGTGATGAGCAGCATCTAGTTTTCACCAGATGTAGTATTTGGAGTTCTGCCCACAGATTTACATTTCTGTCTCATCAGCCCAGAGACATTTTAGAACTCCTGCTCACATACTACTTAAAATGCAAGGCGACAAACTCCAAACAGGCTGTCATGTGCCTTTTTACACAAAGTAGCTTCTGTTTAGTCAGTCTGCCCTGAAGGTGTGACTGATACTGGTGTTGAGATGCTTGTCCAGGTTCTCCCTCCTCTGCAGAGGACTTCTGAAGCTCTGTTGGAAAAGACTTCTAAGGTTCTCCGTCGCCTCTTTGACCAGAGTCCTTCTTGCCCTGTTACTTTGACCGAACAGGCCATTTCCAGGAGGAGCCCTGGTGGTTCCAAACTCAATTTCACAATTGTTAAGCCCACTGTGCTTGTGGGAACACTGGAGGCTTTAGAACTGCTTTAAAATGATTGCCCTGATCAATGCCTCTGCACAGTTTTTATCCAGGAGGTCAGCAAAGACTTCCATGACGTCATGGTGTTTGTCCTGGCATGCACTGTGCACTGTGGGACCTTATATACACACATGGGCCTTTTTTAAGTATATGTCCAAATCCTATCAGTTGAATTTATGGACACAAGTCAACCTCTGTCAAGGATGATGCACCGGACCACAGCAAAAGCCCTGTTGACCTCTTTAACTGAGATGTTTCAGTTTTTGATTCTTAATAAATGTGCAAAAACATCTGAAAACATGTTTTCACTTTGTCGTTATGAATTGCAACTGTTGCTTCATGCACCAGAAACAACAACCTGCACCATGGTGGCCAAACACCGGTCGACAGGAGAATAAGCTCACTGAGCATGCTCACTTCTTCCCTGGTATTTAACGGGTCATTGAAGTGAACTATATCGCCACCTACTGGCAGGACATGCTTGATTGAGCGTCTTTGGGTTTGTTTCGAGATGGAGGTATTTTGTTAAACGAAGGTCGTGTGGATGGAGGGGAAACAATCTGTCTAAAAAAAAAGTATCTGCAGTAGTGTAGACAAGGCAACATAGACACACTTACAGCTGCAGGCATTTCTAATCAGTTTGCACTTTAAGAGACTTCCACCTTTCCCTCTGGCGTTTTCGAAACCTCCCTCCAGCTCCTCTTTCACTTGTCGTTTGTTCTACTATCCCTCTCTCTTTCTCTCGCTCTGAGTCTTATCCGCTTGCCTCTGCTGCAACGGCTCCTTTCTTTATCACTTCTTTTTTTCCCGCACAATAAAAGCTGCATCTCTACTCAGCATTATGGGGTTATGAAACACCTTTATGCCCTTTTTTCAGTTGCACATCTAACAAAGCCTTTACTACCACCTTAATTTCTATTTACCTTTCACAGTGGATGGAAAACACCGACATGATGACTGCGCGTTCCCCTAATATACAAGAAAAAGGTTGATATAAAAGAGAGGATGAGAGTTGGACCGGAGGGGAAGGTGTTAACGATGATGCGGCAAGAAAGATTACAAATTTAATTTAGGCATCAAACTCTCGTCTCCCACGCAACTCCCCAGAAACATATCAATATGTATGTGTTGGTTTCTTCGCAGAGAGATGAAAGCACGACAAAAAAAAAAAAAACACACCTTAAGAGCTTCAAGCTGTCACTGTAAAAAAGTGCTTTACCAGCGTGAACTCCGCAGCTCCATCAAACACACGGAGCAGCCACCTCTGGCAACTCGCTCGCTAATACCATTTTCTGCTGGCTGTGAAGGAATGATGTATAATGTATGGTATATATAATGTATGTTGTTTGTTTTTTATGATGCTGCATTGTTTGTGGGAAGCGTCAGACATTGTTTAGTTGGCTACAGCCCGGTTGGAGGCTGCACGTGTCAACGGCGGTGGACAGGACAGCAGACCATTCTACGGATTTTGAGAAATTCAACTTTTAAAAACAAAAGGCTGTAGCTACCGAACCCCCCAAATACATCATATTGTCTCCACTGGATTCCATCCAATTTGTTTTCAGAAATTGCTTCTATCACCGCACTTAGCTGTTGATTATTTCTCACTCCCAGCCCTTTTCCACCAGGAGGGGCCAGAGGGACCTTGAAAAGCCGCCGCTGGTCCCGACCTCTGCTTACTTTCCATTTCGGAGAGTTACTCGTTAGAAAAAAAGTTTATTTCGGTTGAAGTTGTTCAAGGTAGAAAAATGTCAACTAAATGTCAAAGCCCTCCGCAGAATTCCTGCTGAACCAAACTGAAAACAAAATTATTTAACTCCGCATTAGAATAAATGTATGTCGTGCGTTAAAGGGCATGAGGAAAGATGAGTAGATGCACGTGGTCCGACCCTCATGTCCATGACCACTGTGAAAAATGTCTTATTCTGCTCATTCCAGCCACAGTTATGTTTTTTTGATTGGAGCCATTCAATTATAAGCTTAAGAACTCCAAATGAAGCTGGAGTGGAGGTTCTGACAACTTTAAGTCCCCGAAATCTGAAACTAAACGGTGTCAGTCTCCTCTTCTCGTCTTTTCGCACATGAATTTGTTATATGGGAGGAAAATTCACTTTTCTGTAAAGCTGCTGTGTCGACCAGAAGTGCTGCCTTATTGTTCCTCCACCTTCTTTTTCATTCACTTTCACTCGCGTCCTCGAGAATCATATTTTGTCAAATCACATAAAACCCAACTAATATTTGTAGTTCCCTCCCCCACCCTCTTCCTCCTGCTTGGCAATTTCTTTCCACCGTTCATCTTTTTTCCTAAATGTCCACAAAGCCTTGTTCAACTCAGAGCGTTCCATATACCAGAGTGTGACGTGTCTCCACTTCCTTTCACTATCCAGAAATAAAATCAAAATATCCCAAATACTGACTCTGCCAGATCCCTCACAGCAGCAGGAATGGAGTGGCAATATCTGTGTTCCGCCAATACACGCCCTCGACCAATCGCGAGTCAGTCTCATCTGTGAATCGCTATGTTTCACCCCGTTTTATAGCATAGTCCTTTGGCCCACGTCCCATCCACTAACATGGAGGAGGTCTGGTTCGTGACCTGTACTCTAGCCAGCCATCAGGGGGCATCTCTATTTTCAGTCTACGGGGCATTCTCAGACAAGTTGGTGCCGCTCAAAGGAAAAATAAATGGTTCCCAAAAAATGTTGGTTACTATGACTACATGAATATTTCCGTTGCTGTAGCTACTGTATATCTTTCTTTTTTCTGTCTCTCCCTCCATCCTTACCCACATGTATCTCCCCCTTTTTGTCATTCTGTCTCCTTCTCTTTCCACCTCAGTTTCTTCCATTCGTTTCCATTTCTTCTGTATTCTGCCCAAAGAAAATCCACCTTAGTGGCTCTTTGAAAAAAAAAAAAGCTTCAGACTTTCATATCTGATATTTTGCTTCCTCAAAGGTTAAGTTCAGTGGCTCATCCTGTGGCTCCTCTCCTCTGCTTGCTCTGTTTCAACTTTCAGAAAAGAACAAAGAGAAGACAAATCTAATCCACCCTCTCTCTCTCTCTCTCTCTCTCTCTCTCTCTCCCCCTCTCCCCCTCTCTGTTCCTCTCCCCTCTATCCCTTCCAGTGGCTGTGGGGCTCTGTTAGCATTCTCTTGAGGTGCATCCACTAAATGTCACCGAGCTGGAGACAGAGACAAAGGGGGGGATAACTGGGTGGCTCCATTTTCTCTTTATGTCTCTGACGCTCTGTGCACATCTGCAGATTCCATATTCTCCTCTCTGTGACAGACTGCGACTGACTTAAACACACGTGTGCCTGAGAAGTAAAACTCCCAGCACCGCCCTTCGTCCGTTTCTAATGTGTCCGGCTTCATTGCTATTCTGCACCTGTCTACGTGTAGTTACTCGTGTTTTGACGGATTGTTTATTAAGTGGAAGTTAACACGAGGGTGTATATGTCCACACAGATGCCGCGGAGCTAATGGACAGACGCTGACCTTTCAGTTAATGGAATTAAAAACTGGCCTCTGTACTACTGATGCTGTGTGTGACAATGTGTGTGTGTGTGTGTGTGTGTGTGTGTGTGTGTGTGTGTGTGTGTGCGCGCCTTGTGTGTATTTAGCCTACATGAAGGTGAAGGTATTACGTTGTTTAGCCTTGACAGAGAAAAAGCTGACTGCCTGGAAGAATGTGACTGCTGAAAGTGCCTGAAACGAGTAGTGTGTGGGGGTGTATGCGTGTGTGTGTGCGTGTTCTTGAACTTATATATCTTTTTGAGCATAGACCTTACGGAGTGAGGACATTTTAGCCATTTGGCCTCTTTAGGTTAGAGTTAAGCATTTAGTTGTGATGGTAGGATTAGGGTTAAGGGTTTAACAGAATGCATTGTACCAATGGGTGTCTCCACACAACACAGAAGAACAAGAATGAGTGAGTACATTTTGAGGAAAGTGAGGAAGAAATTGGAATTGAAATGTTTCAAATGAAAATGAAATAAATGACAAAAACTAAAAGTCCCATAAAAGTTGGCTTTTCACTCTGAGTAGGTGGTGATGTTCTTTATATGCGATTGTTAAGGTTGTATTTCTGTGTATATTTATTCTATCTACCCTGATTTGTACACATTCTGCTTTGATGATACATCACGTGGTTTGTTAAAAATGGGAGGAAGAGCCTTGAGGTTGAAACAGCAATATTATATATTTCCTTTGAAACAATCCAACAATAAAAACATGAAAAAGGTCTTCAAAAACATCTGACACTTGATATTCTTTTTTTCTTAATTTTTTGAGAGGGTTGAGGCAACAGCCCTTTTATTTGAATCATTTAACTGGAGCTTTAAGTCTTTGTGATTTTCTCATTTTCAAAGGTTGTGTGATGTTTTTTTTGGATCCAGCACCTATTCAAAAATTAATTTAGCTTTTATGATGGTTCAGTTAAAGGGCTGATGATACGACTGGTTATTGAATGGATGATGCCCTTTACACAATCTTGTAGTTTAGTGTGAATGAGTCCTAATTGTAGTGACTTAACGAACCAAAAAGAAAGAAGTGAGAAAGGGAAGAAGCATCTTTTGTTTCCATTTGCATCCATTCTTCCTTCTCTGGTCATTTATGTGTCTCCAGGACGTCGTTCACTCAGTCACCACAGACCTGTGTTATCTTAAATTGAACCGCGGATGCATACGAGCGCTGATAATGGAATTGTTTCTGCTGTGATGTGCTGGGTCGTGTTTGGACTCTGTATTGTCACTGCAGTGCATGATAACAACCCCAAGGCACCTTTACATTGAACACTGAGACCATCGCGGTAGCCATTATACAACTCTCCCATCATTCATTTGTCTCGTGGTAGAATCTCAGTGATTTTATTGTTCCCAACCTCTCCGCTTCTCACGACATCTCTGTCCCCCCCCCCATCACCTCATCCTCATATCTCTGCATTGCACCAACAGATCCCAACATTAAGGGATCTGTTTTTACAAGAGCGACCATAAAGTCCAGCAGCCTCCTGTCCCCTCCAATCTTTTCACAATGCCGGGCTCCTACAGTCAATAGTGGAAAGCAATTCAATGTATTTACTCTATAGATAATTTAGTGAAATACATTATAATCCTGAAGATTAAACCGGTGGCCTCATGATCTCTTCAGAAAACCCAGTGTGTCTGGTGGGAGCCCCGTGTCACATTTCAGATACGAGTTGTAACCCAGAGAGACGTTTTATCTTCGAACCTTCCCAGGCTGCTCGAGGCCCAAAGAGATCAAATTATCTATTATTTCACAATAAAAGAAAAGGTCAGAGAAAAAGTCCCCAAAAAATTGAATCCATATATCTGAGAACTTCTCCGTTCTTCTTTCTCGGCCTTTAATCATTTCATGACCCCTGAACTAAACGACACAACTGCATATCAGTATTAACAGTCTTTCTAATATCATTTAAATAATATGTCACCGTGGCCACAGACACATTTGACCCCATAATGAATATATTTTTGTGATGCACCACGGCTTATATTGTAAGCCGTTATAATCACGGTGGCACAGTAAATAAAGAAAAGCCAAAAGGTTGAAAGGACTTTTAAAGTTGAGTTTACATTGATAGTCGTATTAAAAAACCTGGTTGTGCCATGTTTTTCATACAAACGTGCCTATAACACAGTAGAATCAGTGTGAAGTTAGTGGATGTGTATATCTGTTTCCTGCTCTCGGTTCTGGGTCGTCCACTGTCCCTCAAGTCACAGCTGCCGCATTTTATAAAGTGCGAACTTCTGACAGAAGCAGCTCTCCATCAGCATGTGGCAGAGGTGTCAGACAGAAAGGTGACAAAAATACTTGCTTTCTATCTACCACACTTCTTGTTTCTCAGTAAAAGCTGCGGCTGAAATATCATTTTTTGAAGAAAACTCGTCCTTTATGAAGTCTGAAATCGGTTTTCACAGAATTAATTCATCATATTAATTATTTTTCCTCTAAATTACAAACAAGTACATCAGTTCACCGAGGCTGCCATGCGTAGCACCGACAATGAGATCATTTACATGAAAAATGCTCCCACATCTGAATTCTTTTCAGCCACAAGCTCCAGTGGTTCTCCTATTGAATTATTATTCCACGTTGTTGTCTAGTGAATGTTTGATGCAACAGCTAATGACTGAAGAATGGTGAGAAAGAAAATACTTCATGTTACTTTAGCTCGCATTAGACCCCCACACTAAATTCCAGATAATCTCCTGAAAAAAAAAAACTACCTAAAAGAATACAAATATCTCAGGATGAAAAAGTGGTGCCATACATGTTGACACCACCGATGAAGATGTCAAGCTTTTGGTGATAAGGACCGATAGTGTGGAAACAAGTGGATTTTATACATTGCATCCTCCCTCTGTTTGTTGCACCACCTCACCTGAACCCTCTGTTGGTTTCTGTGTTTCCTTATGAACGTGTCTGAGCAAAGAATCTCCTCCTGCATTGTTCACACGTCAAAGGTGAAAGTCCAGACCCAAGTGTGGGGACAGCCACTGGAGTTCACGTCTGAAAACGGCAGGTTAAACATCAGAAGAAGTTTACGTTTCTCTGCAGTATTGCAAGAAAGACGAGAGTGTAGGAGAATAAAAGAGATTCCAAAGGAAGGTGTGGAGAGAAGAAAGTAAGAAAGACGCAGAGATGATGCAATGAAAGAGAAACGCTCACATACCATTGGGATGACGATATTAGCTCATCACAGCCATAAGAACCTGCATTAGAAATGTCATGGCTAACTCTATACTACTGTATGACTGTGGTAGTGGACTTTTTGTAATCTCTGCTAACACGACCAAAACTTAAACGTTTCAATATGGATGAATCAAAAAGTCCACAGAGATAATGTCCTCTGGAGCAGGAAGGATTCTGTAATGAAAAACTATAGGTCAGGTTATTTAATCTAAATATTTTTGCTAATTTGAAGTGGTAGGCTGAACTTTATCTTTTCTTTTAATGAAGTGAAAATGTCCTTCATGGCTTTTCAAAGCGGCGCCACTAGAGCCGCCCTCTCTGAAAGTGACCCTGACTCTTTACAAACAGGAGCAGCTTCGACAGCCGGCGCGCAAACACCAGCTAAATCAGTTTTTTACCACCTTACAGCCGCCGCACTCAAAGAAATGATCGTCACTAAACACAGTCTCGGGCGATTCGCGGGTTTAACTCATCGATGAGTTCAGAAAAAGGAAAACCTTGAGCATGTGTAGAGAATTAAAACAAAGTAAAATGCAGCTTTTGTTGCATCTCTCCCTCAAAATAGAAATATTTCAAAATACCGTTCCTTATTCTGCGTTAATATGCAAAGTAATGTTTTACTTATTGAATTCTGATGGGTGAAAATAATGAAACAAAACATATTTGCTGACATCTCTTCTGCAAATAGGCTCAGAAAACCACCTTTCTCATGATAATGCTATAAAGTCAATGTACATTGTGTTGCTATTCTGTGTGACTGTAATATATATGTAAATTACATGAAAGGAAAACATTTATGTACGCTTTCCATTTGGCTTAATACATCAGTCATTAATTATTTCTCATCAGTTTAATCAGTGTTGCGTTTATGTATTTATGAGAGCGAGAAAGAGAGGACCCTTTACAAGCCATCATCTTTTCACCGCGCGTTACCATAGCAACAGCACTCTGTTAGGTGGCGGGAGAGCGAGCGAGTGAGCGATCGGGCCGGCACGCGGACGGGAAGGAGGGAAGGGGAGAAGAGGGAGAGAGAGAGAGGGACTGCAGAGGGAGGTGGGGACGGTGAGATGAAGGATGGAGTCGCATGAAGGGAGGAGGGCGGGGGAGAGTAAACATGGAGGGGGTGATGCCAGGGAGGGAGATGGATGGAGGGAAGAAGAGAGAGAGAGAGGGAGGAGAGGGGAGATGTGGACGGCGAAATGGAAGAGGAGGGGGGGAGAGCGCGCAGGAGAAACCTGTGTGGGGAAACTTCTCTGTGTTCCACACCTGCTGTGTTTCTTTACTCACCTCACTTCCCCCTCTGCTCCACTCCACATGAATCACTCACATTTCCATTCATACTTTTCCCTACAGTCGCAGTTTTGTATGTTTACAGCACCTGCAGTCACGGCACAGTAAACCCATACATCCAAGAAAGGCCGCTGCACATACTGTATATCACCAAGACAAAGTGCACAGCCTGTATCCCTATCTTTATATATTGCACATGTAGAAAAACAGCCCTGGATATATAGTTTTTTCTATTTGCTCTTTGTGCTGCTGTGTTGATTGTGCATTTACTCTATGATGCATCAACAAAGGTTCAATTTATCTTTGCTTATTAACGCTTAAAAAGACATTAAAACCTGCCTTTTGAGCTTAAGCCATAAATTACGTTAAGTTTTCATCTGTTGTTTGTTCAGTGGAAGAATTACACAACAAACGACAAGATAGATTGATATGAAAGTTGGTGTAAGGATGTGATATGGGTCAGGATAAGAAGCCATTAAATCTAGGCATTTTCTTTCACAAGACTTTTCCACATTTTCCTCAGTTTCTCAGAGAATGAATTATGAATCTTGATTTTTTTTTAATCTGGCTTGTTCAGGCGACTGCTGTTATTGAGTGTGTGAAATTTGGTGCAGCCTGATTGAATTCAAGGCGACTGTGGGGCCTTGGCGGAGGTGTGCGCTCCACGGAGTGCCATTCTTTCTATTCATAATCACAAGTACCAGTATTGGAACATAATTACATGCTGTTCCAGAACCTACCAATTTCGAAAACAATGAGAGCAACTCCAACTTTGCTGCCTTTAAACAGGAACCTGTTGTGCATGAGACATTTGTTTAGAAATATTTGAAACAATAGACATGTATATAGGTTTTTATCACATCTTTTTTATTCAATTTTCTGCTGTTATATGTATCTAGGGTGAACTTTTTTTTAGTGCAACATTTGTACACAAGGAGGAAAATTATCTCCAAGTAAAACAACACAAAAACAGTCAAGTGTGTGAATTGGATGATTGCAGGATACAGTTGTTCATTAAAACTTTGTTAGCGTGTAGTTTGCTCACTCACAGGTTTGTCTTTTCACTGCTAAGAGACAGGAATTGGAAGGGGGAGGAGAATGCTGCCCGAAGTAGGCGCCCAGTTGCGGATTAATACCCGATATCTATATCTATATCTATGTCAGACCAGAGAATTGTTGACAAGTGAAAAAGTAGAGAACGATGCTGTATTCTTCAACATGCATATCAACAGTGTGAACTCAGACAATGCGGATTTATGTGTGATGGAAAGGACCGGACACCTGGAAACAGCAAGTTAACATCAGTTACTCTTTGTCTCTTCATCCATGCTCAACCGCCCTCTCTCCTCTTCCTCTCGCCTCATCCATGCGTCTTTAATACACACGCCTGAGCCAATGGAATAATCAGATGACTGGGACCAAGGGAGGAGAGGCAGAGAGCTACATAATGAGAGAATTAAAAAAAGAGAGAGATTAAAGAGTGAAAGATCACACGAGAAAGTGGAGATAAAGGCGCCAAAGAATGGGAGTAAACTTGTGAGGGGAGATAGTCGATAGGAAAAGTGGAAGGTGACGAGAAATAGGCCGAGTGAAAATAGATAATTGGAGTGAGGAGAGGACGGGATGAGCGAGGCTGATTGGAAGCGAGGAAGAGTGAAAGCCGAGCGGAGTGTGGCGGAACGGAGGGGATGTGACAGCCGGAGCTTTCATGATGACTGTCGAGCAGGAGCCGGTATTCAGATCACTCTGTTGCACTCTGTGCCAATTTGCATGCCTCTGTGCCACCTACAGGCAGGAGGAGGAGAAGAGGGGAGCGCTGGGGGGGAGAGAAGAGAAGAGAAGAGAAGAGAAGAGAGAGAGAGTGATGAAGGAGGAGAGGTGGGCGCTGAAGTGGAGGTTGTAGAAGGGATGAGAGTAGGTTATGTTTTACTACCTGTCGCCGCATGTGTCACTTCTGTGGCTGTGACCATGTCCCATTGATAAAGTGTGGGCCTTATTCAGGAAGCAAAACCATGTGACTTCAACCGTTGATTCAGGAAGTGCCAAAGCATTTTTGCCATCTTGTTGTTTTTTTTTAAAACCAGAAGTGGGAGGAGCGGGGGGGTGGAGCCTGACTCGCCTACACCTGCGACCTGCATCCATTGCACGCTAATAGTGGTCAATCACATCATATCCAAGCCCCAATGCATGAAAGAAGTCTGGACTGAATGAAAATGTTAACTGACGTTATAAATTAAACGAGAAGTAGATTTAAACGATCAGTGAAGTCGCCCTCTGCTGGTAATTATGAGATAAAACAGTTTTCAACTGACAAGAAACTTTGAGAGCTTTTTATAGAGAAGTGGTACATTTAGCATTTTATATTTTCCTAAACTTTCTAAAAACATATATATACATATATATTTTTTATTATTTTATTTGGAGAGGACAGAGAGCAAGCTGCGAAGGGGGGGCAGACCAAGAGTGGGGGGAAGACGTGCACGTCGCTGATCGAAATCATTTGTTCATGAATATAATTTTGAAGAAAGCAAAACTGTAAAAAAAAAAAAAAAGACCAGCAGTCAATTTGAACCCCAGGGTAAAAAAAAACATTTCTCTGTCTTTTCATCCAATCACAGCGAGGGTGAGGACCACACGTGTTGCTGTCATTCCCTCTGCCAAACACACACTGTATCTCGATGTACTCATCGCAAATGAGATGCCACCGAGCTAAAAAAAGAAGCTGCGTCTTTCATTTTTTACGCCTCTTTCTTCTGTAATTGTCAACATCTGTGTGCAACTATGTGATTTTACACTTTGTCCCTCAAAGTGTGGCAGAGAAATTATGTTGAGGGTTTGATAATTAGATGAAGTGCTCTCTCTCTCTCTCTCTATCTCATTCTCTCTATCTCTCACTCGGTCTGCTTTGCATTTGTTCCCCCGCTCTCTGTCTCAATCACATAACATGACTATCTCTGTGAGCGCTCGCTGCCTGTGTCTCCTCCGCCGTTACCCTCTGGCTCCCTCTTCATTTTGACAAACTAGGGCATGAAAATAAGCCTCCGCGGTGCCAGGAGAATGCTAAATACGGGGCCTCTTTTCTTTGGCTGTGCCTCTTTAATCAACTTCCTCTTATCTCTGCCTTGCATCCCTTGTTTCTCTCTTTTCAGAATGTAATGGAAGAGAAATCCGAAACACCGCCAGCGTCTTCTGCTCTCGGCACCTCCTCCCGTCCTCGCTCGCTCGTTCCTTTCGTCCGCCGTTGCGTTTTCCGCGCTCGCTCCCTCGATCGCAGTCATTCCTCCTGCCACCTTGCTTATTCTCCGCCACACTTTGTCTCTTTCTGTCTCATTTCCTCATTCTTCACTTCCATTGTCTCCCTCTTGGCTCGCTGTCCTTTCTTTTTGTTTGTTTCTCTTCCACCTCTGCCCTCCAATTTCTGCACTCGTCTTCCTGTTTTTACTCGTCTTTCTGTTCCATCGCTGTCGCTTTTCTCTCAAATTTCTTCTTCTCTTAAATCATCTCACACACACACACACACGGTAAGCTTTGTGAACACTGTGACACACAAATGTAAAGGATCAGAATAACTACACAAAAGAGACTGAACATCCTTGAAAATAGGTCAGTTGATGGACCTTATTCGGGGAAGTGTATTATGTCTGTTGTGAGTGAGTGAGTGAATGTGTGTGTGTGTGAGAGAGAGAGAAACCAAGTCAAGTTAAGACTACCTTTCTTTTTTACTTCTTTGTTTTCTTTTCTCCTTCCCTTTCTATCCTTCTTCCTCTTTTCCTCAGTGGTATGTCACCATGGGCTCACGCGGATATTTTCCTTTCATTTTTCAAGGTGACAGAGTTTCGAAAAAATGTCCGCAGCAACTGGCATTCTCACATGGAGTTTAGTGCATGTGTGAAAGCGGCTAAGGTTCTCTCTCTCTGTGTGTGTGTGTGTGTGTGTGTGTGTGCGTGTGCGTGTGCATGTGTGAAAGCAGCTAAGGTTCTCTCTCTGTGTGTGTGTGTGTGTGTGTGTGTGTGTGTGTGCGTGTGCATGTGGTATTTAAGTATCGACTATTAAATCCCTATTGAATGGATGCAGGCCAGACTCCAGTTGTCTGCTTAGCATCAAATAAGTCAGCTCCAGAACACAGGACCGTATTTTCTCTGCTGTATCTTTGTTTCTCTCTCTCTCTCTCTCCCTCTTGGTGTATAATCTTCTTTTTTTTTTCTCATCTCTTCTTTTGTTTCTGACTTTTGCCGTCATCTTTCTCAAACCTTTATGTCTCTGTGTAAGAAAAGACTCCTTGAAAGGGGTCAAACTCTAGTCCTCCCACTCTCACTTAACATCCCCCCTCACACACTCACAGACTCTCTCACACACACACACTCCTACTCACACTCTTCTTCTTTTTTTTTCTAAATTCAGGACCATTTCTTCCTGCCTGAGCAGAGACAGTATTGGCTCATTTTCAGGATCCTTTGCAGTCTGGCTGTCTAAACTGGCCATTAGAATAAAATCGGTGAAAGGAGAGGGAAGTTGAACCTGATGGTTTAATAATGTGGATATCGCCTTTTTATCTCTCCCTCCCTTGTCTCTCATACTTAGTCGTCTCTCTAAAGGCCTTTGCAAAAATAGATACGCTTTTCACATCCCATTAATTCACACGTCATTAATATTCTTCGAAACCTGTATCCAGTCAATGGGAGCTTTCACACAGGTATCGCAGCTTTGGTTATTTTTGGACCAAGGTCGATTTTCCCAAGGTTTCCCTTTAAACCAATCAGAATAAGTTATTTTTGTCTTTAAAGGAACATGATGTAGGCGACTTGAAGCCAGGATCAAGCAACAGACAACTAAACTCCTGTCGAAGAGAGAGAAACTCTTTTCAATTAAATGTCGCATCAGATCGTCATTGCTCCATGTTTCCATCTTTCTTTACCCAAAGGACGATTTCTTTATTTAAATCTCTATAACTTGTTTGCATGTGAATCATCAGGTGCGTAATTTGGCTTCAAAATGAAATGTTATTTGGTGCCGTTTATTGGCGTCAGCATTGATGTAGCTTCTGCTTCTTTTTAGCTTCTAACATCTGCCCATTGCCACAGGCACATGCACAGATAGACCCCAGGTGGTGCAAGGTGCAGGCTATAGTATGCAGTTTTACTTTTATAATTAAAGAAAATAGGGGTGCCCTTTTTGACTTGAGCCCCTTTTTTGACTTGAGCCCCTGCCCACCCAAAATACCCATGCACGGCCCTGCTTTTCCATTAACCTGTATTTCTCCCGCCTTCTTGCCGCTGTGTAGAAAAAGACTGAAGCCAATTACTCACTGAAGGGAGTCAAACTCGTGTCAAGCCTAACCCCCACCCCAACCCTAACCCCCCCGTTGCCCTCTCTCTGTTTCCCACCGGGGTCAAACATTACACCATCACTATCAAAGAGAGTCAGAGCAGCTGCTAACGCGTCAGGTCGAGCCCTCGCTTTTTTTCCGCTTTCACTTCCACCTCTTCCTCCCCCTTTCCTTCCACTGCTCTGCCACTCGGTGTCTGTCTTCCCTGTGTCGTCCTTATCATAATGGAGGGATTAACCAAAGTATTAGGCTGAGCTGTATATTGCGGATGTCCAGGGGAAGTCACTGAGTGGCTTAAACGCTGCCCCTATGAATGAATGTTTTAAAAGCGGGTGCAGGATCTCTCAAATCCCAGAGGCGCCCCCGGCTGCCAGTTTTGGGAGCGCGGATAAGAGCAGGGAGACAATTTAACCCGAGGAGTTGATCCCTGCAGCCGAGGTACCTAGGCGGATGGGGAAAAGAAAATCTGAGCAAAACATGTGGGCTACAGTTGGTGGACTGAGAAGGGAAAAGACCAGGTATTTGATTTGGAAAGCAGAGGAGGACACAGACACTCTACCAGTTTCTTTTCCACTGTAAGATGGGTCTCATATAAAGAGGTGGTTTGGCTGGATTCTCTCACAAACACAGTCCCCACCTGATGTTACTTCTGATGGAATGTACTTATTTTCAAATCGACAGGAAACATCTTGTATTGGCAGAGTAATTTATTTCTAGATTAGACATGCTGATGCTGTTAAGCAGGTATGATTTAACGCTACAACCCATAGAAGTGTAGCAGCGGCAGGCAAACTGGACCTTAGTCGCCATGGTAACAATAATAAATATGTAAGTAATGTGGTGGAACAGTTACAGTTTGATTCGTTTTTGACTTTGGAAAAAAATACTTCGGCGTCAGAAATATTTGGTTAGGATTAGGAAAAGAATGTGGTTTGGGTTAAAGTAAGTACCTCCCTAAGATTAAAGGACCTTCGCTGTCATGGTTACAGTAATGAAAAATGCGGCTAAGCTTGTTGAATAGAAATAAATAAATAAATAAAACATATGCTGCGTCAAAATCCTGTGTTTTGGTGTTCCATCCCTCCACCTCCATCTCCTCTTGTGAACTGTCGTTCTTTATACTACTATACCTCACTTCCTTGTTTGCTAATGTTATATTTAATATAGTCTCACAAAACAACGTAACTATGACGTGTAATGAGTCGTTTACATAGATCACCCCTGACTCACAGGTCAGAGGAGCTGCAGATCAGTACTACTAGAAGCGAAGATAAAGAGACGAATGGAAGGTCAAATTATCTTCCCTGAGATGAGTGTGATGTGCGAGGAATCGTACTTTTGAATAATAAGGTCCTTTTTCCCTTTTGTACTCGCGTCTCCTGATGATTATTGAGGAAACAAAAGACGGGCAGACAAAGAAAGTAGTCCCAGCGGAGCTCGGGCGATACGATGAAAGAAAAGAGCGACACCGTTTCAGAAGTAGAATCACAGAACAGCTTGTTTTGCATTGTGTCTCGCTTAATTAGTGATTGTATCTGAATATAATAAGAGTCGTGAGACCTGACCTGTACCTCAATTAGTCGATGCCGCCGTGTTTGGATATTACACAAAAGGGATGTAAAGGTTTGATCTCGTTGCTCGCTTACCGCATAAAAGGTGCTGTGGTTTTCTGAGAAACTCTTTTAGAATAAGTGACACCAGAGGCTATATGGTAATTCACTGAAATAAAATAATCATATTATGATATAATAACACAAATAATATAAATCATAATATAATACAAATCTTTTTTTGAGTTTTATCGCCTAGATGGGATTTCTAAAATGCTAATGAATGCAGTTTTAATGAATCGAAAGCATTTCTCAATTTGAGTAATTTTTTTGTCTTAAAGGCAAATTCATCATCCTTTTCATCATTTTGAAAAATATCGCTTAACTTGAATTTTGAAATTGAGAATATTCACTCAAAAAAGTGTAGAAATTACTGAAAAGTCAGAAAAACAATCAAATTAATTCCGTTGGTTGAACCATCTTTTGTGTTTTCCATTGAAACTCTCCACACCTCTCACGTACTGACGTTAATACTTCCCTTCAACTTGAGTTTCAAATGTGGCGTTAAATTGCCCTTTTTAGCTCTGGAGTGGTACGAATTTCTTCAGGGAATTTATGTTAATATTTGATATGTTAATATTTGTTTTGCTGTCAGCGGATGAATAATGCAGGGGACTGAACTGAGGACTGGCACACACTGGTGTTTCCAGTGGTGGATTCATAGTGATTGTTCTCATGAGGCTTTTATTTCTCCCGATGTGGCCTTTCTTTTTTGGGGGTTGCTCAGTATAGCTATTAATACTGCTGTTAGCTTCACTAATTCATACACACACGAGCATACACACTTGGATTCAATCCTAAGTATCCTTATGTGCAAACACGAAACATAGGAGGACATTACTTTCATAGTACTGTATGCTGCAATTCAGAGGGTCCATGGTGATTACTATAATCACATTTGATGCACTGGCCTCAATATTTCACATTTATGCTTTCTTTGCATTAATTCAATTTCCAAGGTGCCTTGTACTGTGAATTACACTGTGTATCTCTGAGATATTCATACGTCCATACATCCACAGACATGCTGGTTAAGTATCAGTCTAACTGTGCTAATCTGAGCTGGGTCAAGCTAAATGCTAACATTGATTCCTGCCTGTCTTCATGCTTACCTTCGTACTTTTATCGATGTCTGACATTGAAGAGGCCCAACAGGACTAAATGAGTGTTGATATGTATTTATTCCAGGTATATAGCTTGGAATGTCATTCATATTTTACTTTTTTCAGAATTTACATCCAGTGCCAGTGCAGGAGGTGAAGTATATGTGGTGAGGCTGAAAATAAGGGCGTTCAGATTGGAGTGCAGCGCATCTGACTTTAACACAGGAGACTGTAGTGAGTGTCCTGACACAGACCAGCAATTCATCTTGGTCTTTTATCAGCTGTAACAACATTGTGTCCCTGACCTGAGCCTCAAGGTTTAGCTACAAAAGTCTAACCAGACCTGAATCCACTTTAACTTGTATGACGGAGTGTTAGAGCCACTTAAAGGGAAGATTCATTTCTGAGATTGTGAGAATAAAGTCATAATTTTACAAGAACAAAAGTTGTAAATTCACGAGACCACAGACAAGAATAAAGTTTTGATATTATGAGAAAAACATCCTAAAATTACAAGAACAATGTCATAATTTTGTTATTTTACATTTACTTTTGCTTGTCTCAGCATCACAAGTGTCAGGACATTAAAAAGATTTAACAAGAAACTGAGTCTATTCCAAAGTGGCAGTGGTCGATTGTGAGAATATCATTGGTTACATTTGCATGAGATTAAATCAGGTTTTGGATCCAGAAGGAATGAAACTCCAAGAAGAAGCACGGGTTCTCCTTGCCAGTTATTTCCTAAAAATAAACATCCCTTTTTTCTCAGAACATTGTGAATTTGTTCTTGTAATATTACAACTTTATTCTCATTATGGCTTCATGACTAAATCTCCCAAAAATCAACATGGCCCTAATACGTCATAGTACTTTTTTTTAGAATGGGCCAGGAAATAAATATTGACAGTGGTGGTTTCACCAAAGCTAGATGGAGTAAAAGCATTTATCCACTTGAAATATCAAGCAGCATAAACATGCAATAAATATATAACCCTGTAGAGTAAATATATTAAAGCTGTTGTGTAAATGTGAGCCTCAGACCCACATCATGAAGCAGGTTCACCCTGCGTGTTGTGTTGTGACTGAACAGCGCAGCCACATTAAAGTTTGATAGATCTTTGTCTAATGAGGATGGAATACTGTTGACCTGACGTCGAGCCGCCTGCTCACGCTCAGGCTGACGACTGTAAATAAACACGTATTAGCACACTTACTTTTAATTAACTGGCTCAAAACAACAATTAGCATATGATTTTTTTTGTTTTATTAACATGGAAGTGGGCCACCAGTAGCCCATCACTCATTAAGTAGAAGGGAACGCTGCCTTGTTTGTTGGATTTGATACAACACGATAAACCGAGTAGAAGAGAGAAAGTTAAATATGGAAATGAAGAACCACCACTGCCAAATAAAATGTTTAGAAGCTTCAAACATGAAGGTAGAACCACAGTTAAACTCAAACTGGGACAAATGAAGGATTATCTGATCTTAAACCTTGAAAGAAAAGCTTTATTATCTGAGATTTATTTTCTTGAGGTATCGGAAAAATATAAATAATCTGTAATGTCAATTAACAGAAGATGTGTTCATGAAAGTGTTAATATTCTTGTTAATGGAGGAGTTAAAATAATCAAGGTTGTCAGCTTTACAGTATTTGAACCAGTGACTGCAACAGTAAAATAAAAAAAAATCCTCTGCAAAGGAACTGCAGCACTTTTTTTTTTTCCCCCTTTTCCAAAATTTACTTAGATTTGAAACAAAAAGCTGACGGACTGCTGTAATTCAAGAACAACCTCATATCTTTCTTATAGCCGAAGCAATTATAGGAGACACTGCTTCATCAGCGGAATTCTGGAGGAGCTGGAGGAATATTATCGGGGCGACTGCAGCCCCCGATCCTAGTGCAGGGCGCTATTAAAGAGTGGAAATTACATTGTCTCAGGCCGCAGATAAAGTTCAACCTGTAAAGGCAGAGGAGTTAAATGTAATAGTCGCGATAGAGAATTTCAAATTAGATTGAAAAATCATAGGACTGGTATCGGAAGGAATAAAGTTATTATTCATTAGTTGTCATTAGTGGAAAAATGTCGACATGAAAAATGACATTATTTTCAATGAGGATGAATAAAGTCGACAACTGTTGTATGGCCTGTTGATTATTGCAGACATCTGTGTATTAAAGTGTGTGTGTGTGTGTGTGTGTGTGTGTGTGTGTGTGTGTGTGTGTGTGTGTGTGAGTGTGTGAGAGAGAGAGTGGAACCAATTCCGATTTTGTGCAGTGTGCGGATACAGCATCTGTGTCCTTGACAGTGTGTGCATGTTCCTGTGTTTGATTGACAGCTCTGCACCAGTTGGGTTAGTCCACTGCAGAGAGGAGACCACTGGAGGGGAACAGAAACCAGCATGAAGGCAACAAATTACACACACACACACACATTTATACACTTCTATCTCAGCTGAACACACACACAAACAGAGGTAATGTGTAAGCACACACAGGCGCGCAGAGTTCCAACCCTATAAATTGTGTGCATTCATCATGAAATACCCCTGAACAGGCTACACACAGTCACAGTGTGAATACACTTATCTGAGGTTTTTCAAACCCATCGACTCAAACACTCAACTGCTCTTTTATTTTTTATTTCTGTGTTACTGTTAATTTGACAAAAGAAAAAGTCATTTCAGAGTAATAGTCTCACACACACACACACATTCTCTCTTAACCCTGAGGTCAAGTGTATAATAACGATGTTCCTATGAATTGCTCAAATCACCTTGTTCTACTCCACATTTAAAAGCACTCAACCAGCCCGTTTTAATTAGCCGATGAATGCTTGTGTAGTGAGAGCGATCATGGAGCCTGTGCAATACATGGATTTCTGCTCTTCACCAGCACAAGTGTTTTGTTGACCCTCCTCGTCGCTACCGTTCTGTCGTTCGGTCCGATCGCGGTAGAGGACGTCTGTTCATGAAAGTGATGCAATAACTAAAAACACTTATTATTCTATTTTTGAAGGAGTGAAACGAGAAGATCGATGCCAAAATATTTATGCAAATAAAAATTGCGACACTTTTGGCAGAAAGTTAGTAGTATGGGGTCTCGTTAGGGGGGGGTTCCACCCACGGTGTCATGCGGTGTCCTGTTTGAAGCACTTGCACGAATCAGCTGTTCTCGGGGGGGGAGGCAAACTCCCTATTTTGCCTACCCTGTTGCAACGCCCCTGCGTGTTAGCCAACCATTACCACAATCGAACAAACCTAATGTTAGCTGTTTCCCAATCCTTATGCTATGCTATGCTATGCTATGCTATGCTAAGCTAAGCTAACCAGCTGCTGGCGTCCTTATATTTACTCTATAGTTATGAAACTTTTATCTCCTCTCGTGAAATTGTCGTTAAACCATTTCTGTAAAGATGAAATATTTCCCAGTTTCTCTACTGGAGCCCTCTCTTCCTGTGTGTTCTCAGATTAGAAGCTTTCGAGCTGCGCTATTCTCTTCATTAAGAACAAAGCCTGCAATTTGCATCAGTGATATCTATCATCATTTATGCTAATGAAATACCCACACAGGTTCACACCCCGTATCTGTCCCTCATTTACTCGCATAGAGACAAAACAACAACACAGCCTGAGTGACAGCCCCGTGTCCGGCTGCTGCTGCATAAATCCATCAGGAGTATTTCATCTCGTCCGGTGGTTATGCAAGCGTGTCCCTCATCATGTATGTGCGCCGATATGCATGGAAGCCCATGTTTTCTTTACTGTAAAATGTATGTGAGTTGGTGTCAGTGCATGTATGTGTGTGTGTGTGTTATGTGCATGTTAGCATCTGTACCTCCGAGATAAGAATATGGTGCTGTGGCAGGATAAAAGCCCTTGAGACAAAAGTGGACGACTATCGAGGAGCTGAAAAGACGTCAAAAAATATAACGTGAGGATGAATGAGTGAAAAGCTTAATACCGTTTTATGTTCCTTTCATTAATTCTCCTTCTTGCTGTCTTTCTCTAACACTCACTCCCACGTGCTTATGACTGTGGCTTTCATACAATAACTGTCTTTGACTCTAAATCTCTTTTTCCGTGACATTTACAGGAAACCACGACCTGGTGCTTAACGGCATGAAGGAATCTTTTTGAAAAATATATTACATATATTCATATAATTTAAAAAATAATGTGTTTTCTCTACTAAAAGGAAGGGACATTACTTCAATACATCAAAGCAATTATTATTACACTTCTATGGATACCTGCAATAAAACATGCAGTTTTAACACTCACCTTCCAGCCAATCAGAAAGCAGCATTTTCTGTGACGGTGATGCTGTGATACGGAGGCTGGAATATGAGCATTATACCTCATACGTGTATTAAATGGCAGAACATTGCGTGACATGAGATACGAGACGGCCCTTTGATAAAAGGCTATGAATACATTTTGCTCATTTGACTTTGATATAGGTTACTGTGTGACGGTTAGAGGAAGAGGTGTGGGCAGAGGAAGATCATTAGAAGAGGAGAATCCGAAGAATAGGAGATGAGAGGAACTGTGATGTTCCCTGAAACAACTTCCCTTCCCTTTCATTATGCCGAGACGTCCACCTCCTGACACCATGATGGACCCACATTTTCTATCACTATAAGCCATTATGGCCCTGTCTTCACTAATGTGTCTATTTACTAAAATTTGACATCCTGCATTCCCAACAACCCTATACCTGTCTCCACTGCCTGGGGTCCCAGTAGCTAGTGTTGTACTCCCTGTCTGTGCATTCAGCCAGTATATATACTCTCTTAAATCTATCCAGCATTCTGGCTTCTCCCCAAGGCCAATGTCCAACCTGTGCAAGATATTCAACAATTAATGAAAATGCAACAGCCTGCCTAAAAGCCCTGTGCAAAGTATTCAATACATTTAGTTAAAAATGTGACCGCGAGGCTGATTCTGAATCTGCTCCTTCATTACACAGACTTTAACTGTAGGTTTGAGTTCAGAAAACAATGTTTGGTTTGAACTTGTTTGTCCTTCCACTCCGA
Organism: Hippoglossus stenolepis; assembly: GCF_022539355.2. Lineage (NCBI taxonomy): Eukaryota > Metazoa > Chordata > Actinopteri > Pleuronectiformes > Pleuronectidae > Hippoglossus > Hippoglossus stenolepis. The sequence continues at coordinate 10,312,790 of NC_061504.1, forward strand.
ACAGCCTTTGGTTTCAATGGAAGTAACTCATTGTCTTTCGCATAAAGTGCAATAGGAAAAAGTGGGTTTTCTTACGCAACATAATTGAGTTTTTTTTCAGTCTTCATAAAAAGCTTTCTGTCAAAAATGATTAATTCAGTGTTTCTGAGATAAAACTGACCTCAGTCACATGGAGACGAAGCCGTGTGGAAAGATACTGAGGATTGTACACAGTGTCTCACTCATGCCTCTCATATAACATATCTATTATCTATAGAATAATTATCATCATGACACTAAAATCAAGTATAAATGTGAGCGTTGCGTATATTAGACATGATTTAATATTCTGATTTGCCTTTGGGTTTTCTCATTTCACGAAGGCATCATCTGCCGAGCAGTAAGTGTGGTTGCGTAACGAGATTTGGTGAAAAGTTTTACAGCCGTCCTGCTCTCTTTCATTTTCCTTTCAAAAGAGAAAGTGTTGCTGCAGTGATTTTCTGTCTCTCACCAGTTAAATTGTCTTTCTCATTGTTCTAAATGAAATGGAAAGTCGCGGCCGCCTGGGAGGAAGGAGGAAAACATTTAGCAGTTTAAGGTTGGGCTGCTTTTGAGGAATGTTTGGCAGTTGTCCTACAAAATTTGTCCGAAGACATTTAGCCTGAAGTCTATCCTGACTAGAAAACTTTGTGAATAAAACTTTGTAGCCTGAAGCTGATAGAATAAGTGGTGAGAGCTGTGTGGAAAACTTCAGTAGTCACTACGGGAAGGCAAGTTCTCATCCGGCACAGCAATCCCGTCACTAATCAACAATAATTATGGTAGAAGTCATTTACTCGTCATGGTTCCTGACAAGATCTTGACTCCAGGATGTGGAATGTGTGCCGGTCAACAGCAGTGTTCAAACTGAGCTGAGGTTAAAGCAGTTTCAACTGGCAGGTCTGCTCAGCATGTGCAGCACGGCAGCAGCTGGAAGCCGAGAGTCCGACTGAGCAGTCGGCTTCACTTAGTGGAAGTAGCATCTTGTTTTCAGCTCGGCGGCGTCTTCGGTTTGCAGGAAATGAGTTTCCAGTGCAGGAAAACCACCGGTCATGAAAAATACAAATACTAGCATACAGGCGGTCGTCTGTGGAGCAGCTTATTACCACCCATAATTCCATTTTATTGTTGGCTGGTCATAGTAAGTATGCTGTTGTATAAATTACAATGCAACAGTAATAGCAGTTACCACGTGCTTCACAATGAGGACGAATAAAATCAAGAAACAAGTCAAATAATAATACAGCATTTCAAATCAAGGGCGACAAATTAAATAATACAACATCAATTGAAAAAAGTAACACAATAATAGCTAAAAACAAACAAGTAAATGCCATTTGGTAAAAGTAAGTTTTGAGAAATGTCAACAGACGTGCTGTAATTATACAGAATACAGTATACTCCAATTGTTTAACATTGTATCCATGGTGACCAAGCTTTCAGGAGACGTCCCTGTGGGTTGTCCGTCTTTTTTAGAACATGGGACAAGATGGTGAATATCCTTCGTATGTTTCACAGCTTTATGTTAAGAAGCCAATCAGCAGCAGATATCAAGGATCACCAGAAGATGTTAGAGGATGTATCATCATTTGTTCTTTAGTATCAATGGTGCCTTTTAATCACGGCATTGTTAGCCGAATATACAGCACATAGTCCTAATGCTCTAATTACACTATCTATTAGCAGCCAACCAGCTTTTTGATGGAGATATTTGTCTGCATAAGTATTCAATGATACACAGTAGAAAAGCTGCGGGGATGTTCACTCTAATTAAAGAGTATAAGTAATATAATAGCAAATATTGTGCATCGGCAAAACATGTTTATGGAAAAGAGACAGAGTATTAATATTGAACACATGTCCAAGACTTGCACTTGATTATTACTTACATCCACTAATGAAGACAAGTAAAACGGTTAATGGTCGGAGCGATGGCATTATGGATTAAGCCCTGGGTAGTAAGAGATGACACACAATCCTCCAGATCAATGTCCCTCTCCTCTCGGCACCGACGGAATGATTTTTTGCTATGAATCAGTAGCAGAATACAGAGTGTAAATATCTCCAAAGAGAAACTGAGAGGCGATGACGAACGCTTTTAATTAAAGTTGAAGATGTTGGATGATACATACAGAATTTCCAATTGTCCTCGCTGCATCAAACTGTTACATTGAGTCATCTTCATTAAAGCTTCGGCTCAGGTGTAATTTCTCTTCTTGGTGACGCTGCTGGGAAACAAACAACCGCTCAAACGCCTTCGTCTCTTATCGCGAGGCGGCAAATTAATGTTGTGAAAGTTTTAAAACCGCACGTGCTCGGGTCTCGTGTGACGATAAAGAGCTTTTGGCAGCGTCGAGCCTCATAAAAACTGTGGCCATCAAGGGCCCTTCTGCGTCATCTGTTGTCCCTCTCCTTAACAGCCACTCAGGCTAATTCACCCCCGCTATTGAAATGAAATATTTCTATTTGATTTATTTCTCTATCAGCTTTTTTTTCTCCATTTCCAAATGGGGACTTCTCGTTGTTTATTCCTCGCGCGTTCTGTCTCATAATCCGACTAAATGAGTGTGTGTGCGCCACATGGCCTCACGCACCTGCACCTCCTCACACACTCCCATATTTATTTATTACACTCAGCCTATTATTGAATGAATGCAGTGAGTACTATCCCATCTGCTGGATCTGCTGCTGAATGCCGAGCAGTATTCCATTTTTCTTCACGCCTCTTAATCTTGATTTGCCGACTGGGATTCTCTCACAGTCTCCCCTGCGAACCTCATAGCTGTGGCTCGCTCGCTTTCTCTGGGATCCAATAGGCATGTTGGCGGAAACACTGCTTTGGTTGGCTGACAGAGCAAGTGAGGGGGAAGCCTTGCCCGCCAAATATTCGGCTGACTTTTGTGTTTTAGTGGCTGGCAGGCCGCCCAATGACGTGGGCTGCTTTGTCGCTGACGGAGAGGCCGGCCCTGCTGTACAGTTGGTGGATTGAGGGACTGCCTGTATGACTGGAGCTGGCTCATCATCTAGAATACTGAATGAAGGAAGGAATGAATGAATGAATGTGTCTGGTAAAGTAGAGCCATTTACAACCAGGTAACTAAGTAGTAATTATTATATTTTCTATTACATTACATGAAACTGTGGTGGATTTATAGCGTCTATATACAATGTGCACGCTGTGTATGCATTGCCCCATGTGTTTCATTGAAAACCCATAGAACAACCATATATTCTACTTTTCATGAATCTCAAGCCTTATGGATGTAACTGAATGTGACAAATATATGGCACCATCTTAAAAGTTATGCTCTGATGCATCAAGTAGATTTTACATTATTCTACCATATAATCAACCTGCCACAAATGTGAACGCAATCCCTAATTATCCAGGAACACCTCAAAGTGTGCATATACCCATTCAGAATTCTTAAAGTAACATCAGTATTCGTAAGAAAATATTTGGTTCAATCTGCGTGTGTGTTTTCTTTTGACAGCCTAACTGGAAAGTCTTTGTTTGCTCTGCAAATTGGCCTCCCCTGCCCGACGCATGCATTTGATTCAGCAGGCATCAGATCGATGGGAGGCTTTTGTTGTGAGCATTCGTCTCCCTGCTTCTCTGTTAGTAAAGAAATGCTGAGTCAAGAGGCAAATAATGCCACTTAGGATTGTTTCCCCAGTCTGCATTTGATTGGACCACTTAAGTATAAGTGTGTGTGTGTGTGTGGCTAACTCCCAAGTGCGATGACTGGTTTATTTAACCTGGTTTGTTCAGGTTAAATAAATGGGCTCTTATCCCATCCTTTTCCCCTCTCTGGCTCTCAGCTTTGTCTCTGTACGTTTTTAACATTCACTATATAAACTTTTTTCTAAAATTTTAGGAGATTCATCGCTGCCATTACCCGTCCTCTGTTAGCAGAAATCTCCATCATCATACGTCCCAGAAAAGGATTATCTTAATAGCGCTAACTAGACTAAACTCCAAATCTGCTCAATTTCCAAATGAGTCAGTGTCTGGAGGGGCTTTCTTTGCCCACTTTCACAGGATATTCCGCAGAAGACTCCGACAGCCTCAACACAATTTGTTATGACAATGTGGTCCTGTGGATTTTCATTTCCTACTGTATTTTTATTGCTGGTCCCACCATGTGTGTTTGCCCCAAAGCCTTCACAGCTCAGGTCCTATCGCCTCTCAGTCTTTGAAATGACTCTTTCCCTGAAAGTTCACGTCTTGTCTGAATTCATTTTATTACGTTGTATCGGTGGCAGAATATTTGTTTAGTTACACATTGACATGTATCAAATTGTCGGTGGAGTGTACTCCAAACTTTGCACTTCAGATTGTACCTGGTACTTGCTTCAGTTATATAGTTATACAGGAGAGTTCTTCCTCCACGAGTGTAAGCATCATAACAGGCAGACAAGAATTCAAAATAATTAACTGAAGGGGAAATGTAGCTGAATTGCAGCATAATTAGAAAGTATTAATGATCCTAAAAAAAACATTTTTGAATAAAAACTAGAACTTGCATTCAAAAGACAAAAAAAAATAGTTTTGTGAAGTCACAGCGACCTGTATTTCTTTTATTGTTTTTTACCTTTGATCACAAAAGTCAAATCAGTGAATCTTTGGATTAAACCGAACATTTGTACAAAATTTGAAGAAAATTCCCTTGAGACGTTCTTGAGACATCGTGTTTACAGGATTTGGACGAACAGAAGAACAACCCCCGAAAACACGACGCCTCCGGCCGCTGGCTTTCACCTTTCACTCCACTGAGGCCTGAAAACAACCCTGAAAACGATGTGTACACCGATGTCGCCAATTTAGTCTGACGTGAGTGTCCACTGATATGGTAGCAACTGGCTGAATCTTTCACCAGGAGGTTTGACCACGTCTCACCTCTGACCACTGAGGTAAAAGACAAGAATGTCAATTGTGTCTGAGAAGAATTAATAAAGGAGCAAACCTCCACAGGAGCAGTCACATTTTTTTTTTTTTTTTACAAAATTACATTTCCCATTCATCACCTGTTCAACAAAATACAGACCGGAAAACAATGGAAGGGAGAAAGAGGTGGATGGTGGAGATTATTATTATAGGATGCATGTAGAATACCAAATTTTGGAACAGTGGAGGGATGAGGCAGGAGTCGAGCCCTCTGCATAAAGATTTAAGAGTCTTCTCGCACAGTCCAAGCCCCTGGTAGCCTTACCTCCCTGGACACACATGACCCAAAAGGAATTTGTTGTTTCTATTTCCGTGTCTGTTTGTTTGTCAGTCGGACTTTGGTATCTTTGAGTGTGTGCAATTCTGTGAAGGTTGATTGAATTTAAGGGGGCTGTTGGACTTTTGGGGAGATACGTGCCATCCTAGTGGCCAGTGTGGTACATGGCACAAGAAAGTGTTTTAGAGTGGATTCGGATAAATAGGCGGATTCAAGAATTTCTTTGTCTTTCTTTTTCTCTATGTATGTAGCTTTAGTGCAGGCATCACTCTCTCAGTGCCCTTGTGGTTTATTTCTTTCTCATTTATTCATTCCTTGTCATTTGTTTTTCTTTCATACCGACTAATGCTCAGTAATTTCCTCATCTCTGTCTTTCCTCTTCCCCCCCGCCCCGCCATCCTTTCCCTCCACATCTTAACTCCTTCATTCACGCAGTCGCTGTAATATCCCATCGGAAAATCACAATGCAGACGTTCTCCCAGACGGTGACGGAAATAGGCAGCGTGAGCCGGTGCGATATCAGGCAACATAGACTTCTCATTACAACGTAACAAAGCCAGGTAGGAGGAGGTGTATTACCGCGCTCCGTGACAATAGGGGAATTTACACTGTGTTTTGTGCGTCTTTAAACTCTCGCAGCAACAATGCAGACAAGCGTATAAAATCTTATTAAGAGCAGGACATTCATTTTTTCAGGCGAATCCCTCCCCACTCCCGGTGTTTTCCTTTCCTTTGAAAATCCAATTTTTAAGTCTCCAGTTGTTGAATGTAAGACTCTCACAACCTCCTGTGGTTTCCTCTGGCAGGTTGCTTTGTTAAGTTATTTCATTTTTAATGATTTCTCTCTTTACATTCTCTATTTATCCGCTCAATTTCTCCTCGTCTGCTTTGCTTTTCTCTCCTCTTCGCACGGCTATCCCCTACTATTTACTATCCTTGCTGTATATCCTGTGTTCAAAGTCTATATTATCTCTTTCCATCAGCTTTCCTCTTCTTTCTCTAAATATCAGTCAACTCATCATGTCTTCCTGTCGTCATTGTTTCCCTCCGTTGAAATGAAACTGCCCCGAATGACCGTAAATGTAATATATCACACTCTGACCTTCTCCTTTTCTCTGAGCAACTTAGTTGACAGGGCGCGGTGGCAGATTTCTTGGCCCTGTATCATTTAGACGAGCCAAACGGCTGAGCTCGGCTCTTTTTCTCCATGAGTTGTCAACCTCTCAGTGGTCCGTCTGTGGTCATTCACACATGCAGTCACACACCCTTCTTGGCTTTTCCTTGGTCAAGACTGTTTGTGTGCTGCGTAATGTACTCAGGCACTTTGGCACCCAACCCTGGCAATCAAGACGAACGCGATTCACCGAAGGGAGATTTGACATATTCACACAAACTGACTCTGAGGGCCTTTTCACATCTGAAAGCCAGGACCATAGTGTGAACCAGGCGTCATGTCTTTATTACAATGTTGATGCCGTTACTTTTGGTTTAACATTTTAATTTAAGGGGCAGACTAAAAGCCCTTCCTCTACTTGAATTTGATTGGTTTGTAGACTGATTTTCAATCAGGCATCGTATTTGCTGGGATTTTTGAACAAATTGTGAGAGAAAAGGTTGTTTTTTCCGTCTGAATCAGTAAAAAATTAATGAACCGGTTCATTTGGTTAATTTTGTTGCCCCTTTAATATCATTATGATATTACTACCAGCAAAATGAACGTCCTCATTGTTCGGTCATTCGTTCGGAGAGAGAGATTACGAGCAATGCTGCTATCAGCCTCTTTTTCTTCTTCTGTTGTTTAATGCTATGTCAACTTCTTGCAATTGGTCCGAAAGTCAAAACTTTATAAACAAATATTTTTACACTGCAAACGATCTAAACCGTGGTTCAATTTCATCTGGACTGAGACCACCTCTTTTTGTCAGACTAAATTCTGTCCGTTGGCCTGGACTTTGGTCCGAGGCACCTTTTTTTGTTTTGGACTAATCAGAAAACTCTGCAGGTCCAGACCAAACAGTGCAGGTGTCAAACATGTGAAATGAAACCTACTAAGAAAAGAAACTGTACAGAGAAGAAGTATTTCCACCAACATGCTCAAGGTTTTTTTTTAAACTCTTGACAGCAAGAAGTTCTTGACTGAACATCTGCAAAGGCCAACACGTCAGACAAAAATAGGCTGTGATTAGATCTGTGGCGTGTTTCTGAGCGAAGACAGAAATGGACACTCATGAAAGGAAGAAGAACTATGGATAAAATGGTAGCTAGTCAGAGATGAGGGGGAACGAGGCCTCTGATAATGATACAAGTTCTGGAACATGAAACACACTGAGACTACACCGGCTCCGATTGGGTCTTATCAGTTGAAACGGCTAAATCCTAATCAAACTGACAATTGCATCATGTGTCGTCCCCCGATTAATTAAATCCCAAACACAACGTAGATTGAACTAATGAACATATCCTCCTGAATCCGTTTTTTAATTATATGCTAATTTTAGTCTTTTATTCTCTTTCACAATCACACTGAAAGAGTCTTTCCCTCCTAAACATCCCCACACACACAGGAGTCATGTCAGTCTTTACCCAAAGCTCATTAGAGACACACTCCTGTTCCCGACACACACACACACACACACACACACACACACACACACACACAGCACTGTATATACAGTACAAATAATGTAGACGCAGACATAGTACGTACATGCTCAGAGGCCGGTACGCAGACATATGCGGAGGTATGTTCCCTCGCCCGCTGCCCCTCTCTCTCCCTGCTGACAGCCCCTGACAGCCTGGCTTGTGTTAAGCAGTCTTCAGAGAGCCGCTGCAGAAACAGCCAGACGAAGAGTTAAATGACTGTGGGATTTCTCCTAACGTCAGTTAGAAACCCCCACTGGTCAGCAAAACCTGCTAGCACATGTCAAACTGTCTTGTTACCCAGCCGTGTGTGTGTGTGTGTGTGTGTGTGTGTGTGTGTGTGTGTGTGTGTGTGTGTGTGTGTGTGTGTGTGTGTGTGTGTGTGTGTGTGTGTGTGTGTGTGTGTGTGTGTGTGTGTGTGTGTGTGTGTGTGTGTGTGTGTGTGTGTTTCGTCTGGTCAGCTGGTCTCTAACATGGACAGTATGTGTGTGCAGGAGGGCATGTTGTTGTTGTTGTCTGGGTTGGAGTGGTGGGAGGATTTTCGGTAGCCACAGAGTGAGGAGCACGCAGGTTATTTCACAGGTGAAAACATGAATTTAAAAAAGAATTATGACAAAACGCTTCAGCCAATAGGGGGAAAAACCCAGAGCCATTAGTCAGTGAATACCTTCGCCAAAGTGGTTGCAAATGGTAAATGCTCTGTATTTATATCGCACTTTTCTAGTCTTGATGACCACTCTGAGTGCTTTACAGAACAGGTTTTGCCATTCACACAAACATTCACATATTGTGCATTTATGTGCAGCACTTTCTCTGTCTTGCCCAAGGATAATTCAGCATGCGGAATGGGGAAGACTGGGATTGAACCGCCAACCTTTTGGTTAGAGGACGACCACTCGTGCCATCCTTGTTTATGAAGTACATTTCTGTTGGTTTTGCAGGCAGCTACCAGCCGCGGACGTGTGTACTTTGCTGAATACTGAACAGCGGGTGTACTCAGGAAAACCTTTGCAACCTTTACCCCTGGTTCCCATATGAGAGGAGAGTAAAGTAGTTTACATTAAATCCAATATGTCATGATGTAGCTCTGTGTAATAAGGGAATGTGCCCTCCCCTGTAGCGTATAAATAATAAATGAGCACAGTGTGGCTGTCCATGGCTGGATAAAATAATCCATATGAAGGTGAGGATGTGGCTGTTTTGTGGGGATAATTCCACAGACAAAAATCTACACCGTCCATACAGACTGTAAATTGACACGTATGTATGATCGTACAGCTGCTGACTTCACATTCACGCAGGCCAGAAAAAGAGATGCTTGATCAGACAGATGGACTCACATCCATCACCAAGCAGATGGCATAAAATTGTTTAGAGTTGCAGCCACTGAAATAGCCCACAGACACAAAAAGGCCATCTGGGTGCACGTGGGGGTTTCCAGCATCAAACCATCTTTTCAACCGTCATTTACAGTCACAGACCGAAATATTGCCATCTCAGAAAGTAGCTCGAATAATGCAGGAAAAGGGGGAGAATGTGATTGGCAGGATTGAAAGATAATTCCAGTTTACGTCAACTTGAGTGTTGTTTTTTGTAGTTTGGGCCGTGATTGATGGAGGTCCTGATTGCATCATTATAACAAAGGTAATTGTTGAGATTTGGGAAGATGCCAACATCGTAACAATGAAGTCCAATGGGGCATAAAACACAAGGGTGTCCGTTAACTGTGATGGATGTTTGCATTTGACAGTTAAGGTGAATATCAAGGTCAAGGTCTACTCACTGCACTCGCCTGTTTCTGATCGTATTGAGTTTCTGATCTCACTGTGGATGGTCAAACTTCGTTCTGTCCTCTGTTTTTTCAACTGCTGTTTTTAGGGTTAAGATAAGTCTGAAACTTGAGTTTTATTTTAAACCTTTTTGTTCATCTGACTGCTTGTTTTGCCTCTAGTGACTTTTTTTTAATAATGTTGCGTTATTCCAAGATTTCACTCCAAAATAAATCCGAATTTGATTCTATGTGAGCCCAAGACAAAACCAGACAGAGTCTTAGCTGCTGTCGTACCACTGCACTCAACAATACTCTCTCACCAATGCCACGGTGTTTCTACACCTACATAGCAACCTACAGAATTCAGCATCGGTTGCACAGGTTGATCATTCCAGACCCGTCAGCAGTTCAGAGGTGGAGGTGAACCAGCAATCAGCAGCAGCCGACCCTGCAGTTCATAGGTCAGGTTGTACTCTTAGTCTCAGTGTATGTTCAGGGCTCGTGCTGGCTTCAAACAGCTCACTCAACAGTTCACAAACCAAACTCACCCGAACAATCTGGGCTCCATTACAGTGAGCGACTACTCGAGGCTCTGATTGGACTTGCAAATGCTTCTTTGTTTTGGTCAGCCGTGTGTTTGCATACAGAACAGACAGTCTGATGAAGTCTCAGAGTTCCGTTTGATGTTTCCCCCCGTCTCATCATCGGACAGTATGCTTTGTGTTGCAGGGGGACACAGAAAGAGCAATATAGCATCAGGTCCACCATATGGGTATCTGATCTCTACAGCTTGGACCGCTCTGCCAAACTGCGGGAGCTTGGCTCGCTGCACGCTCCATTTCAAACACCTCAGATGTCAGTGAGTCATCGGGCTAAATCATGCCACGGATCCATGGAATTCTAGGGCAGGACTTTTAATAGTTGCCCTCACTACCTTGTATTCACTGTGTGGTGTCAAATTTAGCAGAAATACCAGAGAAGCATACTGTTTGACAATCTCTCCGATCTGGCTGACATATAACACTGTATATGAAGATGGATGGAATGACTGCTCCCGAAAAGTGAAGCTAAACTGTCTTGATCGCCACCTGGTGGCTGGCGCAAGTAAATGTGGGTTTACTGAGTAATTTGATGCTATAAAAACAAAACAAAAAAGTGGAAATGTCATGATTGACAGCTGAGACTGACTTGGAATGAGTCAAGCACGTGTATTGGCGGGAGCTCAATCCTGCAGCTTCATCCCCTGATGGCTGCTGCACAAACTCTGGCTCCAAATGTGCAAGATGGCAGCGTTCACATCCTGTATATTTTGGCTTCATTTCTGGATAGTGGGAGGAAGTGAGGACACGTTGTCCATTTTTATATACATTCTATGATTGCAACCTTTTTCCAGTGTGTGAGCTAATCGAAGCTAAACTGAGTTGACTTTCTCTTGGCTCCATGCTTCACGGACAGACAGTGGTATAGATCTTCTCATCTAACTCTTAAACAAGTGTATTTCAATCAAGTGGCTCCTAAATGTTAATTATTTCGGTTACACCTCACATATTGATTTGCTGCTCTTCTCTCGCCTTCGACTCCGTCTTGTGTCTTTATTTTTAAACGAACCGCAATTAAATGGATTTTGCAAAAATGTTGAACCCGCTCCATGAAGACATGACAGAGTCCACTGCCAAGGAAATGACATATTGCCTTTTTTGCACTTGTCTTATTCCTGTGCAGGCGATGACAGCCACAATCTGGACCCAGTCACACTTGATGGCGTGTAACTCCCTGTAACACTGGCGCTGATGATGTTGAATTGAACCCTCGCGGCAAATGCTCACCCAATCACCGCAGGTCATGAAGTTCCCAGGTGTTGACAAATTGAAACAATTACCTGTTTCATGACAGAAAATAGGGGGGAAATGAGATCGCTGAAACACGAGTGGTGTTCTGTCATGGTTTGAGTTTAAATCCATTTGAGCTCTTGAGTCGTGGGTAGACGTGTTGCCTTTGGTTCAAAGCAGATAAAGGCCTTATGCCGAGATGATCATGTGAAGGATCCTAATAGGTGCATGCGTCTCTTACACACACCGAGACGTACAGACATGGTTATTGAAGCTGAGTAGCGTTTTCCCGTTATCCCATAGGTGAGGTCCACTCCCCTCCCGCTCACACCCTTTGCGTTGTGTCAGAATTTCATTATTAATACATTGCATCAGTTCTGAGGGCACAGGCAGGGAGAGTGCCACTGTGATTCCTCATTAGCAGTTATCAGGAACATGAGCTGAGCCGAAACACAGGCTCATTGTGATCACAGATACTGAGACTGAGTGGGAGAGAGAGAGAGAGAGAGAGAGAGAGACGGGGGCTGGATGAAATCCCCCAGAGATCCCATCATATCTACAGAACGACACTCGACACGGGCCTGAATTTTAAGCATGTGCACACTCAGGCGCGCGAGCACACAGACGCCCACGACATTTGCGTGCTACAAGATTGTAAGTTGTTGTTGAATCGCTACAACTTTGTCGCCGACGAGAAATGCAAGCAATTACAGAGTGCCACCTCGGAGAGCGAACCCAGCGGCCCACCTGTATGAAGAGCAAATTGTCTCCCCTGGGATGCAACATGTTACACCACAAAAAAAACCACTTTGATTTTCTCTACCTGTCTATTTGTTGAACTAAATGTTCTCAGGGAATACTTATAAATACACTGCAATTCAGTACAATACACTTTGTAATGAGTGCTACCTTTGGGGAGCCTATAATGCTCAGTATGTCTTTGAGGCATTGATTTGGCTCTATTTTAAGACATTATCTCTAGATGTGATGATATTTCTGCCTCGTTGTCGGATCCCTTTTAGGAAAAACGTTTACATGCTTTTAGTTTTTCACCATCGTTGAGTTTTTTGTGTACTTCTCACTCTAAAATTGTCAGGTTACAAGTGATATCAAAGTGGGGGCGTTTGGAACAGATGTCAGAAGTGTTGTGTTGAAGAGATCAACATGAACGTCTACAGTAGAACTCATCAACGATACAGACTGTGTGCAGAATTTCTTCTTCCACGGCTGCTGCTGTGCACTTATGTCCTTGGCCCATCGATTCCACGGGGACAGGTAGACATGACAGGGTGAATACATCATGTTAAACCAGGCGTGAGAGGAAATGAACGGGGAGCGAAATCCCCCTTAGGCCAACCACTATCCACTGCGTTAGCCACTGCACGAGGTAGCTGGGTGAAAGGTAAAGCAGAGAGTGTGTGACTGTGTGTGTGTCTGTGTGTATGCATGTGACTATTAGGTTACAAAGTCAGGACATTGATGATCCATAAGGTCATTTTGTCCCGCTCTGATCAAACATGCCGACTCCACGTTCAGCCAAAATGGAAATACTACCACCTTTCTAGGGATCAGTGAAATTCTATGGGTGTGCTGAAACATCTCTCTCTCTTCTTTTCTCTTTGTGATGACTCATCTCCTTGAGTGATGTTGTCGAGGTCGTCGGTTCGCAGTAAACGGAAGAAAAACAATCTGGATTTGACATAAATAGATACATATATGGACACGGATGGAGCCTTCTGTCTGTACATATGGAAATTAATTTTGTCTTACAGATATGGACTAAACCGACAAAACTGAGCAGTACCCCCTGGAAGTCTTGTGGGGGCAGTAGGGAGGGCAGTTCAAGTGAGATGACCATAGGACATGAGGAAGAAATTTCAAGAATGTCATAACTTAGTGAGTCGGGAAGTTGGACCACCGCCGTTTAAAACATGGCTGCTTTTACCTCTTGTTTTAGAGGTGCATGACCTCCTTGTTTGTTGTTGTCAGGGACTCTTTAACTCTGCACTGCCCTCTAGTGGATGTATTGTTTAGCAATCATGCTAATAGAAAGGACGAATGGAAGTATGTGAACAGTCATGGTTACATTGTTTTGAAACTGACTTTGTTCTTTTTGTTGTTAAAGGCTTAATGAATGTACAATTAGACTTATTATCTCAACAACCACTAATCCAAAACACACTGAATTTCCTAAGGTTATCAGAAATAGACATTTCTAGATTATTAGTGGGATTATTAGTCAGATTTGTGTCACAGTATTGATTCTGGTCTAGCTGCCCATCACTAATGAATAGTGATTTTCTTGCAGCTCTTACTGTGAAATACTGTGGATGTCTTACCCTTGTGCGCACACACGCTTACCTGCACAGATTTGCCATAAATCACTAAACTCTCCCATGTCTAGTCTGTGTTAAGGGAGATAGAGGACACAAGCACTAAATCATCCACTCTTTCTATATATACACAAATTCCTAAAACGAGTTAAAGACGTTCACGCGAAAGCAGTAACTCGGTCTCATGTATGATCCATACGATACTTACAGGTTCTTTCCACTCACAGAAGCGGAGAGTCCGAGTGATAAATGGCGGCTCAAACGAGGTTGGACGTTCAGGATTAGCACAGTCTGTTCTGTTTCACACCGTTGCCAAAAGGAAAAACGGCCCCATCTTCACTGAGTGCCATCCCCCGACCCTAATCCAATCTTTATCACAGGAACAGGTGGGCCTTGGTTTCCACTGGGGGCGACTCGAAGGAGAGACAAACGTTAATAAATTGATGTATGCGATTGATGTTGGCATATCATAAAACAGATGTGCATCAGCAGACCACACCTAATGGCTGCGCGGAGGGTATTCAATCACCACTGCTAAGATGAGTCCTGTTCTTCTGCTTTAAATCACATATTTATGGATACATATTGATATTCCAGTGGATTCCATGTAAAAATCTAACATTTCAAATTACCGTATATTGAATTTTTCTTCTCATCCGTTCTTCTCTAACAAAGAAAGCTGCTCAACCAAAACATCTTTACGGAATATATTAAGTTAAAATACATTATACATGCAGCACTGCCTTGAGGTTAGTTGCATAAAGAAGGTATCTTGCTTTCCTGTTGTACCTCATTTTCTTTTCCCTTTTGTTTCGGAGTGAGAAAAGTTGCCTTTGAACTGAGGTCAAGAAAATTCCCATTTAATTGATTATTTGCACGGAGAGGAAAAAAAAGCAGCATTTAAGTTTGCCCTAAAGTGGCTGCGCATTGGAGAAGAGAGATGAGCAGATCGTGGTGGGGAATAGAAAATTGTTTTCTGCCATTGCAGATACAGTATCGACCATGTGTGTGTTTTTGTATAAAATTAAACGGGGACTCTCCGCCACGAATATGAAGGAAAAGCAGTCAAAAGCTAGAGGGTAGAAATGACGAAAGAGAAGCAGCGAAATGAACTGTGGGGTGTTGTACAAATAATTAACATTTTGGTTTAAATATACTTGTTTGACCTTTAGCCGAGAGATGGAGTTTCAAAACCATTCTTAGGGTCTTTCTGTTCAGCATGGAGCTTGAGCCAAGAGATAACTAAGTTATCTTTCTTATCTTAGTTAAGCTAATCTCATTTTACATTACAGAATAGAAAAAGGTCATAATGATAGACTGTATATAAATACTCCACATGCTCCCACTATCCACAAATGAAGCTAAAATATCCTGGATACCATTATCACCGTCTTGCACATTTCGAGTCTGCACAGTTGCAATCAGGTGATGCAGCCACATACATTTATATATGTATTGATGCACATATATATATATACATATATATATATATATACATGTTGCGTGGGGTGTAAACACGGTAAGCTGTGAATTTACATCCTGAGCTCACTGCTGGTTGTCTGACAACCAAACAATGACGATAAACTTCCATTAAAATTTAACAAGCTGGAGAAAATGAGTCACAACTTAAATTCAAACACTATTTATATTTAATGAGATGACCACAATCAATCACATGACATTTTGGCATAAGCCCATGTATAACCTATTTGTGTCGTAATTGATATCGATCCATGCCACCGTGAAACCACAGATTTAATGTTTTGACAGCAGGTTCCCCCATGTGAAAGCCAAGCTCTACTCATTCATTTATACGGACCTCCCCACACTCCAGTGTATTACAGTCGCAGGTGTTTGGCAGTGAGTCATTGTTGTTGATCAGATTCAAACAAAAGACTTATTAATCATGTTAATAAAGTCGTCTGACAGAGTTCAATAGGTCCACAACTTTATTGGGCAATTGAGCTTTCATCCCGCAAACAATAGCTTTGCATATTGCCCAGCGAAGGTGCTATTAGAAAACGTCGTTGCTGGAGTATTTTTCCCAGGGATGTGGGCAAAGCTGTTTACACAATGACTGACAGCGTAAAACTGAACATTTAATGGACCAGTATCACACCAATTAATATATCACAGGCTCCCCTTAACGAGGCTTTCTTAAAATGGCAGCGACCAATTAATCTCCCTCTGATCACAAAATATCATTTTTAATTTTTTGTCACTTCAAACGAATAAGTCTAATCTTTAACATGCCAATTTAATATTCTAAATGTCAACAACAAAAGGATTTATTGAAAGACTTAATCCCTGTCTGTCTCGGATTCAAACCGAAACAACGGAACATTAATCAACCGCATCTCGGTGTATTTTCTTCCACATTAGAGCCGTGAAATCCTCCCTGAGGCCATGTCATTTCATGAATGCTTCTTCCTGTGGATTGATTTTTGACACAAGGTGATTTGAGAAGGTCACCGACACGTGCAGACGATCCTCCGGTGGGAGCGGCTCCATTCTCCCAGTTCGTCAACCTCTTTGTCTCATCTCGTCCTCTTAGCGTTCGTTTCAACTTGGATCTGATAGTTTAAGGCCGACTCGGACGAGAGTTAAAAGAAAAAAGAGGATATAGAATTCATTTTGAAACACATAGGGTTGAAAACTAATGATCGAGCAATATAACATGTAGTCATGCAGGCATTCGGTGAAAGCTGATCAAGATGACATCAGACAAAGTGTTAGTTAGTGCTGCATGAACGACATTTAAAAACCTACCAACACCCATTAACATCTGGCTTTTACTGCAATGTGAATGGATGTAATCAGCATTCACTCCCGGGTTGAATTACTCTGCAGTATAGACACAGGCTTTCACCGGCTCCAGCTCAGGTCGGAAACACGACACCAAGGTAAACATGCTAATATCTCCTTCCCTATTTTGGCAGTCTAGATACCGATGATGCACCTTATCTGTGCATTGAACTTCCAGGCAGTTTTTTTTACATCTTAGGAACAGCGTGCGAGTGTCAAGCAAGATGCAACACTGGCAAGACAGCGAGGTGAACTGGCAATCCTTTACTGGCAATGGGAAAGGAGTCAAACGCCTTTTTTAATGGGTTTACCCATCTTTAGAAAACAACTTGCAATAACGTTCATTACCACGATGATGGGGATTATTCTATTATAGTGCCGTTTTGTTTTATTCAGTTAAATGTATTCACCTGATTTCTTTAAGGGCACCTCACCTCTTATGTTCAGTCTTTGTCCTTTGATAGAAGTGCCGCAGGTCTGCACCGGCCTTGCAAAGGCAGAGAGCAGCAACTAAGAGTTCAGGGGGGAAAAAAGGCGTGAAAGATTATACACTTCAATACAATTGATGTATAAGTTATAACCTCTAAATTATGCATTATAGCTGGTTTAGTTAATTGGATTTCTACTTCTTTGACATTTAAATGCTGTTTTTTTTGCCTCAAAATGTCAGATTTATTTTGTATAATATATTTTAAAGGCTTAACCTATAGAAACATCAACCAACTCTCACATTATACCTCCCTCACCGTGAGGGCTTTTAAGGGGGTAACATTTTTGGAGCCATATAAGCTGTGAAAGACGTTAATAAATCAGGTTTATTGTCTATTGAGCCGTTCCTCCCTTAACTGACTGAAAAGTGAAGTTGTGAGTAAAAGGTGCAAGACTAAGCTCTTTATCTACTATGAGCTGACCTGCTAGGGCCATGTTTATCAGTTTTAGAGGCACCGATCTGGATCAAATCCTTGTTAACTTGATGAGTAAGGTGAATTCCTTCAAGGTTAGGGCAACCTCTTTGTCCTACCTGGCTTGTTTTCCACCGTCTAATGGCCCTCAAGGCAATCAGAGCTTCGCTACTTGATGAAGTGGAGCCTGTTGTGAAGAACAAAGGCTTATTCCATCTTGGTTCTCTCTGGCTGACACCTCAGCTCCTTGGGGACTTTTAGCTCCCTGCCAGTTACGCATTCTTCCAGTCGTGCTGTGCAACCGTTAGGAGACTACGGGAGAACAAGAAGAAATAGAGAAAGAGAGGATTCACTTGAGGCCACGGCTGCTGACTGGAACCAAGTGATAGAATTTCATTTGACAATTGACTTGTTAGATTAATCTCACCCACTTGCACCGTGCACTGTGATACAACAGCTTCATTTGCAATAACTGGTGTTTGAATTGGAATAAAAAGGTGCCGGTGCACGACGTCAGCAGCCGTTTGAAATGGCCAACTAGTGCGATCATGAGTGCTCTTAAGTGGCGGATAATTTACACACATAGAAATAATTACATGGGGGAAAAAAACCTTCACATTAACGCAAAGGCTTTTATAAACTGCATGATCTGAGAAAAGGTCTAGATTCCCGTATTCATTCATGTTTTCATCAATACATCCTGAGACACTTTAAATGTGGTGCTTAGATTCCAGCAGGAAGTGGAACCTCAATGAATGGAGCACAAAGGTGGAACGCCTCGTGAAGGCTTCTGATTGGACGGTTGAAAGGAGATGGCTGAGTATCCAGGGTTGAGGTGGTGCAGGGGTAGAGGTGGGTCACTCATTGATGGTGGTACTGAACTGACGGCTGAACAACAGGAGGGAGGGGGACATTTTAAAAGTTGATAGCTTACAGGCGATTGACTCGAGGTGGGCGTGGCAGGCTGTGATTGGTTGAAAAGAGAGAATGAGCAGGTGGAGACTAGAGATAGTGGGAACAGTGTCCGTGGCTTAGAAGGCACCAAGACTTCCTGACTGAGCTTTCACTTATTTCAACAATCCCCCTGTGGTTTAAAAACTTAAAAATAAATAGTTCTTTCATATATTTTTATTTATACACAGCACCAACAGTACAGATTCCAATCTTGGACTCTTGTGGACGAAATGTGGTCTTGAAGTCTTGAAAATAAGCCTTCAAACATCCCACACCACAAATATATGTCACAAACTTTAATATGATAGCTCCAAAGCAAGTAAATTGACTTCAGTTGGGTTTACCATCCAATCCATCCCCAAAGGTGGAGGACCCCGTCAAAGAAAACCACCTTAAAGTAAGTTTACCCGCTCACGTCTGCTATCCGCCGCCTCTGACTCGGTGCCGTGCTGCTGATGGCGGCGTGTTAACTGACAGCAGAATCTGGAGGCCACGGCTAAAGTCTGTGCGCTCTCATCCAGCAGCTGCCAGCTGAAATGAAACACGTATAACATCTCAACCCGCCTGAGAGCATTTTCACTTACCCTCCAGCCTCAGGTAGAAGGACTCAAACTTGAGAAGCTACAACATGTTGACTTAGTTTCACTACACAAGTGATGGTGCATATAAAGAACAGGGGAAGCTCTCGCTGCACTGACATTATATTCAAATGCGACACAATCGCGCCTCGTCCCTCACACTCACGATATTTAAGAGTTCAGCGGTTAGCAGGGAGCAGGTGGTGGTTTTGGAGTGACAAGGCATCAGCGGTGAAATAGAGCTGGGAATTTCCTCTGGGACCGACTCGTGCATCATCGCGTAACTCTACCTGTCACGTATACTCTCCTGTTCCAGTCCGCTCGGTGATTCTCTTTTTTTTCTCTTGTCGCGTCGTCTGCGTTTCATTTTCTCCGCCGGCTTTACGTTAGGGGGCGATTGGGGACTTTCGGCGCTGATGAACGATAATGGTGAATACACACAAGCCATTAACCTGATTAATGTATTTAATCTGTACTGGTTACAAGGAAAAATAAGTGGAGGCAGATCACTGGTTGATCATTCAGTGTGAATGTGATGTTATTTTCATCTTTTCTCCACTCGTTCTTAGTCCCTTGTTCTTTTTTTCCCTCTGCATTGACTTTCATTATCTCTTTGGCACCACCTCTGGCAGATCTTGCCACTTTCTGTCTCGCCCTCTCTCCTTCTCTCCCTTTGGGATAAACACATTTGCAATCCACCTCCCTTGAGGAACAACAAACTCACCGGTCACCCATCATGTTCAGGGTAGATTCCACAATAGATTCTGCAGCTCTGCGAGAGAACAATCCCGCCACGCTGTGTTCACTTATGCAATAAGTGGTTCTCCCCGCAGTGGTTGGCTGCAGGAAGTGAATCTTTTACTTTAGGGACAGACGCGTGTCCTGTTGGATCAGAACAAATACACTGGTCAAAGACCAATGCAGAGTTAAACTCCCTTTCATTCCTAAAACATTTGGGAACGAGCGAATCTTTATTACGGTGAGAGGGTGAAGATTTTCAATGTTTTGCCATATTTCTGTTATAAATCAAAGAGAAGCGCTTAATGAAAAGCTAAGAGATCACAAGTCATTCAGATTCACCCTGAAGGAGACATGAATATATAACTAATTTCATGGCAGGCCATTAATTATCATGACACTGCATTTTAAATTATAACCTTGTGTCAGTCAGAGGATCGCCAGAGAGAGAGGAATAAATCGTTCGGGGACCAGAAATGTCAACACACAGTTTCATGGTAATTCATCCAATAGTTGTTGAGCTGTGTTGGTGGATTAACTGACATAGCAAACTTCCCTAATGCAAACTATCCCATGACTAAAATGCATGAATGAAAACAACATGTGGCCATTCAGTGCTAAAGAAGAAATGGAAGACAAAGTATGAATTGTGTTTACGATGAGGTTTCGTAGGTGTAACACAAGATGAGGTTATTCAGTGCTACACCTCACGTGACTGCAAACTGAATATGATGGTTTTTACCAAACTTTCATAACCATCATCCACAACCAGACATCAAGATTCCTTTTGTATCCTATGTCCCTTTTGTGCACGAGTGACTTCACTGCTAACGAGTACTTTTATCATCCTCCAAAAGGGAATCTGCTCCAGTGTGAGAAGTCTACAACAAGTGCTGTCACACAAAGGCAACCGCTTCTTCCCGAGCTGTGCAAATGCTTCAGAGAGGATTCGCGATTATGTCACAGGCGTGACAGCGGTGGACCATATAGATGAAAGCTACATATAGAAAGTGAATGAACTCTTATCACATCAGTGTGATAAGAACATTGGTTTGACGTGGGCTTTCACTTTTTTGTTGGTCCACGTCCCGTCCACTTACACGGAGGCGGCTGGATCTCTGACCTTCACTGCAGCCGGCCACCATGTGGTGATCGGGACACTTCGGCTTAACTAATCGTCCACGTTTACATATACAGTGTAGGCTGGGTATACAAAGTGCAGCCGTAGGTGTTTGTTTGTATTTTTGGAAAAGACACTTTTGATTTAAATGAGCTTATTAGAGTGAAAACCTCTTAAACATCTGCCAATTAAGAGCAAGGGAGCAATGTGGTAAGATATACATCCCGGACCACTTAGCTCTTCAAATTGGCTGAGTGGAGCCCAGTCTGAAAAGTCTGTTGGTATTAATAACTCCATATGGGGCCCATTGCTAAAAGTCAGTGGAGAAAAGGGTGAGGGAAAGTATCAAAAACAGGCAGCGCAGAAGAAAGTTTGTTAGGGGAGTTGGCCGGATGCTTTTCTTTTGGTAACCCAGCTGTTCAGGTGACAAAACGCTTTATCCAGGAGTCACATAGGTGAGATTTGAATGAGCGCAAAACTAAGTCATACACCGATCTTCACTTTTAGGCACATATATAAAGTTCCCTTTGTTTACCATTTCTCATAAAGCAATTTAAAATAAAGTAAGATAAGACATGGTGGGGGTTATGGACGATTCTTTGCATCTCTCATACATTACACAACTGACTCGTATTTCAAAGCTGCGGTACGGCGTCCTGTCACTGTCAATGTCATCACGCTACCAAGGACCTGCCAGTTCGTTGGTGCTCTACACAGCGATGTTACATTGTTCTGATGAGGAGGAGGTTAACTATTCTCACCTCACAACTGCAGTTGTCACTTCACTTGTCAAAAATCGCATCATTAATACGTAATGACTTTGCGCTAATGAGAATTCAATTTGTCCGTTGTTGTTTTTGGACGATTTTCCATTTAACGTCACCGTTTTGTTGTTGTTGTTGTTGTTTTTTTTTGCACAGAAATCTCTGAGCACATTCAGTTCAATACAGTTCCTAATTCATTAGCATTTCCAGGACCTGAGAGCACAATCACGTGGAGGTTTTATGCTCCTGTGTGAATTCCCATTGTTCCCCATCAGCGTGACTCTAATGATGATTGGACTGAATAATGTATTCAAAGATTTGCTCGGTACCTCCGAGGACACTGTTTACTGCAAATTGCCGGATGGGAGAGAAGCGCACACATGCATGCAAACGCACGGGCGGAAATTTGTGCATCTAAACCCATGAGTACATATGAGGTTGAAAGCACACATAAGCAACAACAAACAACAATGAGTCATACAAATGTCATTTGTATATGAAAAAACTCACATAAATTGAGGCCATTTTAAAAATACTGGACACAAACACCTGCTCTCTCTCTCTCTCTCTCTCTCTCTCTCTCTCTCTCTCTCTCTCTCTCTCTCTCTCTCTCTCACGCGCACACACACACACTGGGTCGTTCTCATTAGCTGCTCCTAATGAACATAAATTCAATATTGCTTATTAATGGATAAACAGACTAAATAAAGTAATCAGGCTTCAGTCTCTCCCGGTGAGGGACTGTGCATTTAATTAAAAACAACATCATAGGGTTATTAAGGACGAATAACCTTCGGATTATATAATTCTCTGTTTAGCATTTAAAAGAAAGAGGAGCAGTGGCTACAGAAGTAAAAATACAATGAGTTGCATTATGGGAAAGTGGAAATAGAGTAAGTTGAATTATGGGAAATGAGGAATCCAGCTTCGTCTATCGGGAGGGAAAGTCGGGTTCTGCTGTGATTTTGACCGGTGCACAGTGGCTCTCTGTTGGCACTATCACATATCACGTACACGCACATATGAAAGTGCAGGGTATCGCTAAAAACATTGTTTGTTTCTCTCTCCATGGCAACACTTTCCTGTTCCTGAGACATGTTCGAAATTTATATTTTCATGAGCGATGTATTTTCTTTTTTGCATTGCGTCGTTTTCTGGGCGTTTCCAATGCTGAAAGACTGGTGCACCCCCTTAATGGCTGATTCGATGGTAAGAGACATGTGTCAGCAGCTGCCTAATTCAGCTCCCCACGGACCAGTTGCTTGATCAATCATATTATACACCAGCTTTGGTAATTAATCAAAGCACCGAATAATAATGCCACGAAAAAAAGAAGAAAACAAGTTGAGACAAGTCAAGACAAATGACCAAATTAGTCACAATCAGAAGGAGATTCGTGAGAAGAGTCAGTGCATAAGACGAAGAATTCAAACACCAGGTTGAAGTTAGAACGTTTAACACCAACAATGAGCCAGTTTCTTCAAGAAAATGTGAACAATCAGTATAAACTCTTAAAGGATGTAATCTTTGGTAGGTCTTTTAACCTGTTATTAACTAAAAGTAACTTCTAAGCTAAAACAATCCATAGTCAACATTTGCTTCGATATGATGTTGATATTCAGAACCAGTTTCAAATATCTATGGTGAAGTTTACCACTTTAATTTTCAAAATCGTATATTGAATATTAATGTTCCTGTTGGTTTATGTTAAAAGCCTCCCAAAAATTAAAGCCAAATCATCATTATCGCCCCCTGGTGGTTTGGGCAATGAACCCTGCCTCCTCGGGTGGGCTCCATACTAAACCCACTTCTGCGCAGACTCTGACTCCAAATGTCTTTTCGAAAGCGCAGTATGACAGCAGCCTTACCGGGGATATTTTAGCTTAATTTCTATATAATGGGAAGTGGTGACTCGTCGTCCATCTTTATATTAAATGTATGGTAGAAATGATGGCGTGTTGCTGAATAAATGCAGAGGACAAGTCTTCATCATGAATTCTATACGAGCCAGATGTGCAGATTTGACCCCTTTGATTAAACCAGCAACAGAGCACCGTTGCAACCAATTGAAAATACTCTGATTTCAGAATGAGGAGGTGGTGGTTGACATTCTCTGTAATGTCAACATGGTTTTGCAGAGCAGAGCTGCATTTATATTCCTGTCAGACCTCTAAGCTGATGAAAATCAGGTGAGAGCTGAGTCCGGGAGATTGGCTTCCTGAAATAAGGGAAACAAATAGATCTACATGCTTATGACAGGAGTGAGCATGAGTGCTAACGCGTTCTAACAGACGTGCACGCAAGCTCCATCACACAAACACACACACACACACACACACACACACACTCAGATTATTCTCATTGCATACGAAATGGCATCAAAATGTTTGGCCGATTGGCGTAGCGTAATTTAGTGGGAGTGCAAAATGGGTTTTGATTACAGGCCTGTGGAAGAGTAGTTGACCCTTTTATCCAACGTGGAGAAGACGCAGTTCAATCCACTCCGTTCCTCTGGCCCTTTGCAGAATAATGAGCGCCTGTTCCCCTGGTCCTTTACAGAATAATGAGCGGCTGACTGAACCAGTGGCCCTTCAATCCCTGGACAGTTAACTTCTCCCAACATGAAGCACGGCTGGCACAAGGGTTTCGAAATGAGGTCTGGAAGTCCCATGGACCCTGTGTGCCATTCCAGGGAGTCAGAGCAGTACGTAGTGTTATTTTGCTCATTTCATCTGAGAGAAGGCTGATTATTATCGACGTAGGTCAAACTATGCAGAACAGACATCACCGCAATTATCCCCTAATTCACAGCCGGCATTTCACTTTGCATATGTGGCTATTTTAGGTTTAATTGTTGATATAAAAGTGTGTTATGTAAATGCATTAGCATAAATCTGTCACTGCAGTGGTGCAAGTCTTCACTCTGCTTGGTGCAGATGCACATGGGGGGGGGGTGATATACATCCCTGTCAGCAGTTAAATTCCATTTATCAGTAGTAGGTGGAAGTATTACGCCGAGAAACGTAGCAATGCACCAACTGAACGGAGAGGAAGAAGGAAATAGCATGATAGTGGTGTCAACATATTTGAAAAGTATTGCTTTCATGTGTGTTATAAAAAAGGAAATACATTTTTAGAATACACACATTTCCTGTCCCTCTTTTACTGACACTAACCATTCTGCCATTATCCGTTCTTCTTTTAGCTCAGTTTTTGGTCTCCACCAGCTCCTAAGAGAAATTTCATAATATTCACAGACTAGACACTGATTGTCTCTCAACTCTTCGGTTGTGGACACGTTATACATTGTCAATTAGTCCTTTGAAAATATAAAATGTGTTAAGTTGCTAGGCAGAATAGGAAAAACAAGCTTGTTCCTCCTCTGGAGTTTGTCACTTTTCAGCACTTGTCATCTCGGATAAAAAACCCAGGATGGCTAAATAAACGGATGATTCCTAATAACAGCAGATGCAGTTACCCACAGAATGTAGAAGCCTACAAGGTAATTGTTTCCCCTGGTACAGTCACTTCGGCTCGACCGTGACTTCTGTCTCTCTCGCTCTCAAGCGCAGATACTCAGGCGGTCAGGATGACAGATGAGAGGAATGGCCGAGTTGTCAGAAGCTATTCTCTACACACATCTGTCAGCTAACCGCTCTTCAAAGGCAGAGAGACGGGAGAAGATAGAAGGACGGGCGAGAACGGGTGAAATGACAAAGATGGAGAGTGTATGAAAATGAAGTAAAAGGGAGCGAAACGACAACACGGTAATGGAAGAGGTAGAAGATGGGAAGGAGAGGCCCTGGCAGAACAATGACGGTGTGAAAATAATGAAGCCTTTGTTGCCCAATTGAATAGAAACAAGGAAATAAAAAAAACGTAGCTTTAAAAACAAACAATACCTTTAGAGCGAAAAGGGAAACCGAGTGACAGAGACGCACTCGGTGGATAAGAGACGGCTCCAGGAGAGGTGATATACTTTCAAAGTGCAGCGCTCGGTCGTGGTTTGACAGTGTGTTGATTAAGCAGTGCCCTGACCTGTCACGACACTCAGTGAGGTTCGTGTTCCTGCTGCCGCTCGGGGCTTTCTGCAGCCACGCTACCCAGATTGAAGCAATTCTTCATCTCCGACCGGCGACCGGACACTAAAATGAGTGTTTATAAGACATAAACAGAGACACTTATCTGCCGAAACGCACCTTGACACAAAATGCTAAACGCTTGCAGCTCGCACGAGATGGAAAAACACTCTTTTGGTTTTTCATTGTAGATATTCCCATCGTGGATGCCAGTACCAATATAGCAGTCTGCCTGAGCAGTACACACATTAATTGAAAAATGAACATTACACGCTGGCATCTCTGTTTGGGGAGGCAGGTGGGTAGAAGTGATTCTGCTATAGTGAGTATAAAGTTGTCTTCTAGCAGTTGATTAGCGCGGCTCTCTTTTATCATCTGTCACATTACTTCAGTCTGCGTTTCCACTTCTCCTCCCGCCGCAGCCAAGAAATGCAGATTGAAACCATTCGTCATCACAACCGGGCGTTGGACATGTAATAAAAGAGCTGTGGCGCATTTGTGCTCATATTGGCAGGTTAACACGGTGGTTATTAAACATGCACGCTGACGCTAACTCAAAGTGACCTGACAGTTATGATAGATGTAACAGTTGTGTGTGATGAGGTCTTTTGGGGGAAGCGAAGTTTAGCAGCGTAGCATGGATGCAGTTGACTACCGTGCAGCACATATTCAAAATTAATATAATATGGAACAATTTACCATTTAAATGTCAAAAAAACGACTTAGCCTATGTATGTTATTTTGTTCACTTGTGTACTTACATTATCCACAATGTTTCCAACAATGTTTAAACCCTGAGAAATTTTCAATTTTAGTCAAAGTAAAGGGACGATTCGTCCGAGGCTTTTCCCTTCTCTTTTTTAACGTCCCAAGCAAACAACGTATTACGAATTAAAATCTCGATGCTAGCCACTTAAATGGTAGACTGATTATTCATTGCCGTTTGTTGCGTAAATTGATTAATACTTTAATACATTACCTAATTCGAAAACTTGATTTGTGCTGCCTGCAATGGTGGTGACGACAACTCCCATGATCCCGCGCTCTTACACGACGTCATCAAATCAGGTCTTTTGCTTAAGAGACCCCCTAGTGGCCAAAGTTACGTATTTTACTTCTTCTTTTACAGTTTTCTGCCAAAAGAGTCAGACCAAAGGTTTGTTACCACTCATGTCCCTGTGCTGTAGGTTTAATAGCATAAAGCTGCTGCTAACAGACAAAGGTCGCTCTTTGGTTTTGAAGAGATTATAGAAATTAGACGTGATGTTTTTGGCTGTTTCCCTCCGTTTATGGTCTTGAAATCTCGTTCAGCATAAAGTAATGAGATAGTGTTGGTCTTCTTATCTAACTGAATAAGACAGCACAGTTTATTTCTTTAATTTGTTAAATATGAAAATATAATATGATAATATCAGCTATTTATGTTTGAGGTTGATCAGCAGGTGTGGATCTCTCTGACGTATAGCCACAATATCCCGGCCTGTGATGTACAGATTTTGAAGCTTCTTTTCAGTCCCTACACTTTATAAAAGTACAAATGGCTGATCGCTCCTTCAAAGCTTTACCTCTGGTGAGGATAACGCTGATTCCTGAGGAGAGTTTCAGAGCCAAGGCCTCATGGGTCATTAAAATCTAAAGGGGTTTTCATCTTTGAAGCATAAATGTCCTCGGCGGTTTAAATCGTAACGTGCCGATCAGAATACCAACTGATCGATTGCACACACGTCATTCACGAGACCCACTACTACTACTGCAAAATACAACATCGTTACTTAGCGTGAATTCTATATTATAGAATTGTGAAATGAAAACAGGTTCATTTGAGCTCTATCACATTAAATATGAAAATCCAAGGCCTGGCGTTTCAACTGTGAATTTGTCCGACAGAACGAGGTCGGGGCATTAATATTTTCATTATATGTCTTCTCCCTTTCACATTTTCAACAAGTAAGCATGTTGTACGGGAGTGTGATGAAGAGAACAGGCCATGACTTACAGTGGCAGCATGGTTTGCTAAGCTCCCCCCCCCTCTGTCTTTATTACTGTAACACACCCCCATGGCCTTGTGCTGCCGGGCGAGCTCCATTGAGACCACAGCAGAATACAGTAATGAATTTAAAAAGCAGCCAAAAAATCTCTCTCTCACTCTCTCTCTCTGTCTCTCTGTCTCTCTGTCTGTCTCTCTCTCTCTCTCACACACACACACACACATACACACACACTATGCTGGCCTTAGGACTCAATTTCCCCCGGCAGCGTATTGAGTTGGAATCAGATAACTGCCAGAAAGTGTGGAAAACCTAATGCATATCAAGTGAAGAGGCATGCTGACATTCCCCAGTGACAGAAACACTGTGCTCTGTTCTCGCAAAAATACAAACCCAGCATAAAACTGGAAGACGCGGAATGAAAAGAAGGGAAGAAGAAGAAGAAGAAGAAGTGCGGCCGTAGCGGAGATGAGGAAGTGTCTGCTTTTCTCTTCCAGCAGACAGGAACCAAAATGGGCTTCACCGTCCACACATGTCAAGCAATTTATTTTGGGTCAGGCCCCAAAGGACAGAGGGTTTAGGTGTGCTCCCATACATCTCACGCAAGGAGTGGAGAGGTTTGATTAACACATGGTCCTGTTAGACTCAGCCCTTGGTGGTGCCACCTAGTGGTTCAGGGCAGTAAGGCAATGTTTGGGCCATTTGGGGGCTATGAATATCGGTTTTCATTCAGTTGAAACACGTAATCTGACCCTCTAGAACTGAGTGAGTAGATTTAAGCCATAGTCGACTTTTTTTGCCTTTTAGCTACTTTCTGCTCATTATTTTGGTTTTAGGTGCAACTTTACTCTTTTGGATTTCCCTTCAGCATCGCTATCTAAAAGAAAAAAAAGATGATGGAAATGTTAGATTTCATCATTTGGCCAGAAACACAAAACTGCAACTGGATGCTAATGTCGTTTTTCTGTTTGCTAGATGTGCATGTGTTCACTATTTAAACTTTTAAGGTGATCATTTGTCTCAGAAATCAGTATGCAAGAAATGTAACTTATTGTTTGCAGCTCACTGAGCTGGAAACTGGAAAGTGCCTCATTTCTCAATGGAAGTGTGACCGTGTAGTATCTGTTTGTGTTACACAATGGAAATCTCCTGGGTGTTTTCACTCAGTGCATTCTGGGATAGGCTCCAGTCTTAAAAAAAAGGGACTGATATATGAATGCATTACAGAATTAAGCCATTTGTAGCTCTTCTTTCTGTGTTTAATAGATGCACTTTGTGACATTTAAGGCTTTTACACCAATTTGCTTCTATCCTTATTACCATGGAAATTAATTAAACTTCGGCAACCTTCACTTTGCATGAATTTGAACCCCGCTAAGTGAATTTCAGCTCGCTGCGTTAAATTTACTGCTCAGTCCTCCTGGGCGCGGAGCGAAAATGATGATAGCTAGAGAAAAGGTTTTGCTAAAAAGGAAGCAGGGGGGAGCATTTTGAGTTTGGGAACTTCAAGCACACGACTCAAATGGGAGTTTGAAAACGTTCATAAAGAGAAATGGAACGAGGAAAGTACATAAGGACACAGGGACTGCGGAATAGTCTTTCCTTTGACTGTATAGTGTGTATGTGGCTGAGAGAGAGAGAGAGACTGACACTCTCCGGTACTTGTTACCCCACCTGTCAATTAGTTTTAATGAGTGTGCCTATTGCCTCCTGCTTATCAAAAACCTGACATACTGTATTGTTATACAGTACCCTGAGGAACACAGCTTTCACTGATTTCAGACTAATGGTATCCCACCAGGCACTTTGTTCCATTTTCCCTCAGTTTTTATTCATGCAACGAAGGATTTACTGCTTTTTCACCACCCTGCCTCATATTCATGCAAAAAACACTTAGGGACGTTTAACACATTTTTTACTGCTTAAGGATAGGAGTTATTTTTTTGTTTATGTCGTGGCCCCTGCTATGCATCACATGAGGCTTAGAAGACACTGGACTCAAATTTAAATGAGTATTATCTAACATTATTGTTCTCTTCCTCTGCATCTCATCATTAAAGTTATCTAAGTATCTTTCCTTCTCACAGAGAGGTTGTACTTAATCAGAAGCTGCTCAACACTTATTCTTTATTTTATACATCAGTGTATTTACTGACTTTATTCACTGATATAATTATACATTTTGCTTTTGTTCAGGTTCATAATTTCAATTTGGATCATTACTTGAAAGTTCACATGCTCTAGTGTTTAGAAAACACATCACTTTCCTCAGGCTGTCCACTGCTGCAGCTCCTCTCTTCAGCCTCTGTCTGAAAGACTTGTAGCCCAGTCTACTCTCATTGGCCAGCTGATGACACTCTGTTGTGATTGGTCAATAGATTCCATTATGTGTAGGGAAATTTCAGCCCCTGCTTTTGCTTGACCGCTAAATTTGTTAAAGGGGACGGGACAGAGCTGTTCCTCTGCGTAAATTAGGCTAATGTGGACAATTGTGATGTCATGGGACGTGTGACATCACAATGGTGCAAAAGTATCTGACGAGGCGGCTCAGGGGCCTCGGGAGCGGCAATGGGGGGTCAAAAAGCATCATTATGACATCGTCCATGTGTTAAGTTCTGTACTACCCACATACGCGTGTGAGTCGTCGATATCTGTGTATGCAGGCACCCTGTGTGGTATAGACAGAACTGCTGCTCACAAGGCATTATTGATAAAAGGGCACACACCACTGTGTCGTATCAGGCTAGTGCAGAGAGAGCTGCATTGATGAAGGCTTGGCTCTTTTCCTGTTTGAATCAATGCAGACTTTGACAATAAGCTGTGACTCCTGCAGGCGTTGAATCCGGCCATTTAAGGACAAATACGTAATATTCTGTGTCCGTATGAGTTTAATATCAAAGTAAAAACCACCAGTGCAACATTATATGTGTTTAAAAAAACTGTTTACTCTGTCAGCGGCGCTGTCAAGAGACGCAGGCTCCTCTCTCCTCATTTCTGTTGACAAAAACTTGTGATGTGAATCTGGTGAATCTTGCTCCAAATCCCTCTTACAGAACGTCAACACAGTCTGCGAGGATATTTGAAAGCTAAACCCCCAAAGTAGTTACAGCTCTGTAATAAATAAGAAGCAGAAGCTGATGACATAGTTGTTTGTACAAGCAAACACGGGGATGAACTAAACAGTGTATTTAAAAAAAACGTGTGTGGGGGGTGTTGTTTAAAATCTTTATTTATTTAAAACATTTAAGCGTTTTTGTCCTGACACGCTTGGAATTGCTTTACGTCTTTGTTTTGACAGGAGTGTGTTGGAGTGGAAATGCTGCGTTTTACTTTCCTCCCAGTTCATGCCTTCCTGCGCGGGGGGCTACAAGCGCCGAGCTTGTTTTGCCGGAGTGAAATTTCATTGTGTGTCGATGCATAAACTTCTTCTCTCAGACTGGGGAACCATTTGTTTTGGGGAGAGTGCAGTGGAATGGAAGACTACCTGTGAAGACGAGCAGACTCCTCCTCTTGAGTGGAGAGGGAAGAAAGTAAAAAAACTTGTTGTCTCCTCAAGGTCAACAGAGTAAAAAACAAACAAGAATAAAAAGAAACTGTGTGTTCACGCACTCTGCTGTAGGTGCAGGGCCCTTTGCCAGAGCTGTGTGGCTGCAGTATGAAGCATCAGTGTTGTGTGCTGCAGACTTCAGCACAAGCGGAGTGAGAGGTTTGAGTCGGAGCTGTTTGCGTGATCGTGTGTGAAATCCTGTATCTTCCCCCCTCAGGATCGGGAGACTTGTAACTGCAGCTTCCCATCACGGACTGTTTGCTTGTGATCCTTAACTATTTGGAAAGAGTTGTCAGTCAGACCGAGGACCTCTCTTTGCTAAAAATGGATTCGGTTGCAGTCATGCGCGAGGTGTAAAAAACGCACACGCTCAAGCAGGCAGATACTCTGACGCACACACACACAGACAGACACGCACAATTTCTCTCGCTCCCCGTTGCGGTTATCTGCCCTGCACGGCGTACGGTGCTCCTCCACTTTCTTTGTCCTCTCACCCACTTCTGCGCCTCCTTCCCTCTCTCTCTCTCTTTCTCTCTCGCTCTCGCTCTCTCTCTCTCACCTGGCTGTGGATCAGGGGCGCAGGGGGAGTGGAGGTACATTAGCGACAGAGTGACACGTGATAATGACTTACAACGAGATAAAAAGGCTTTTACCGCCCGGCCTTGGCAGACGGAGACAGCAGGGTGGGAGGAGGAGGAGGACGAGGAGCAGCAGCAGAGACGTTTATACATCCTTGCTCCTGTCATTACCTGCTGGCAGCACTTTGGCACTGACACCGCTCCATCTTTCGCTGCGTGTCACGACCCGGCAGAGAGAGAGGAGGGAGTGTTTCTCCACTTCCTGCCTCCCTGCTTGTTCATGTGCGTCAAATACACACCTCCATGATTTCACTACTTTCCTCCTTTACGTGTAACCGTTTTCTCCTTCCACTTATCCATCATTCTTGACTTTTAAGCAAACAATTTCTCTTTTCAAATTATCCTCCTACTAATTCCGCAAACGCCTCCTTCTGTGTAAATGCATATCTCACGAACATGGGTATAGTAAATTGCCCGAGATAGTGCAGTGCCAATCTTTTAGATTTATTCAATATTAATACAAATTAAACAACTAAATTTGATTATTTTGATTTTGCTATATCACACACATTCACAGGTTACCTCCGTCATGGCAACAACACTCAAAGAATCACTTCCTCTTCATCGAGTTGTCTTCAGAGTAAAAAACACCACGTTGGTTTCGTCGCTGCACTATCGAGCTGAATCGCAGAGCTTTTATTTTGAAAAGATGTGAACTCGGGTCTGTTTTCTAACTTCACTCTGCACCCTAGACTGTTTATAAAAAGCTCTGCAGACAATCTCCAGCGCACAAACAATAAAAAGTGACAGTATATTGTAGAACTGTTTGAGGAGGACTCACGAATGACCATGAACAACTCTGAAGTTGCTTCACTCAGGCCAAACAAGGCGTGAACAGGCACTGCCCTAGTCCTACAAACTGAAGCATAATGAAAAATCCAAATCAATATTAACCTTTAATATTCCATTAATGCGGTTTCAGCCTGATATTCATACAGTATTTTGAATTAACTCTTTTTTTGAGTTTTACAGATTACAGAATTAATTCTATTATTTAAATTAGGATTCTGAGGAACATCTTCAATTCTGTGCGTCTGTTGGCACTAACAGCACTGAGCCATTACAGCTGAAATGGAAATAATAGGGCTTTTTCCTGAGGTACAGTCTAATCCAGGTTTTTTGCAGATATCAAATGTAATTATGGTGTTTGCTCTCTGACTATGATAAGCGACGAGGGAGGAGTGTTTAAGGCCCAGTCAAGTGTGATCAGACGCCGAGCCTGAGCCGCCTTGGCGCCATCCAGTGTCTCTGGTATTTAAATTGCAAATTTTGCTGGAGGGTGTTCAAACCCAATTTATGTTTAAAAGGTGCATTTCAAAGCTTTACCTTTCTCCATCTCTCAGCGTGTAATACCTCAACTGCTCTCATTTTGCAGATCACAAGCGCACGAGGAGGGAAGACATCAAGGGAATTGAAATGGTGGAAATGCATACGGTGAATGGGGATACTCCGGTGTTGCGGCAGAGACAGAACAACAGACGGGCTTATATGTGTAATAGAGTTGTGTCGGCTAATGACAAATATGATTGCAGTTCGCAGTGTGGAGTCAACCCATGATCTTGGTGCAGGAGTATCACTGCCTCCCAGTCAAACAGCTCCAACAACCAGACCAGTTGCAGGAAGCATGTTCCTGAGTTTTGACATTATGATGTCACATTGAGGTTGACCTTTGATCGTCCTCACTTAGTTTATTAATTACTGAGTTATGACAAAAAACTGTTTTGTGAGGTCGCAGTGACCCTGACCTTTGACCTCCAAACTCTAATCAGTTCATTCTTGAGCCCCCGGACAGCATGACAACATAATGAGTCTGTCTACAGCTGAAAAACAGCAGAATAGCTACTGCAGCTAAAGCAGTTTTTATTCTAACAGTGTCCAACTTAATGATCATTTCAGAGGTTGTTTCTTTTCTTGAGCCCGTCCCGGTGGACAGATTTGAGGTATTAAAGTTATAACATTTAGGTTACAACTGTTTTTTTAGAGCAGTGTTTGTTCAACTTTATAGTCACAATTCTCTAAAACAGTTTAGAACCTGAACTTTATAACCATAATAAAATAAATTGCAAACTAACGGTGGACAACCAGCAATTCGGTAAATGTTCTCTCTTGGTGACACCACTGTTCATGTGTTTGATTCACGACTTGGCTCAAGCCGCTTAGTTCCAGTCAGTGTTGGGATGTAACAAAGAACATTTACTTAATTACTGTTCTTAACTTTTCGTGTATCTGTACTTTACTTAAGTAGATTTATTTTCAGGCACCTTATACTTTTCCTCCTCTACATATATCAGCAAGTATCTGTACTTTCTACTCCATTTTTTTTTATATATTATGAAAGAAATCAATTAGGAGAAGGGAATTGGTCCATTTATCCAATCAGAGCCGGCAGGTAACATAAGAACTCGCCTCCTGCAGCAGCAGCATCGTCACTAGGGAAGAAATATCTGAAATGGATTTAAAAAAGGACACAGCCAAGACTCAACCATGAACTTATAATACAATACATGTTTTCAGTAGCTTGATCTGTTTTATTCTTGTATTTAACAGAATTTACAGTAATGTAGATGATTGTTTCATTAGGGGAAAGGCTACACTCACCAAGTTTAACTTTTAATACTTAAAGTACATTTGAAAACAAGGACTTAATAACTTTTTACTTGAGTACATTTTTTTTTGCTTAAGCTCAATATTTCAGTACTTCCTCCCCCACTGGTTCCAGTTGAGGGTAAAATTAAATGCTATAAATACAGTTACATTTAGACAATGGAGCCAAAAGAAGAACCGAAACAAGTGAACACCTTTTGAATGAACTGCAGCATTGACTGAAAGCCTCATCACCCGACCACAGACGATTCAGCTGTTACACATCGATACATCACACATATTCCTGACTCTACATGCAGTTGTCTCAGGAGACCCAGGACTAAAACTTGCCTTTTATAATGAATGCCTCAGAAATGTTTTATTTTACTTCCCACTTGTTTGGACTTCTCAAAGTCACATTAACACAACAACAACTCTGAGTCCACAGAAACTCAGGCAGGCATGCTAATGCTAACTGTTAATTATCCCCCTGTTTACTCAAACAGTCAATATCATACACACACACACACACACACACACAACTGGGCATTAAAGCATTGTTGTCTACCTAATCAAACAAGCTTCCCCTAAACACATTGTGCCGCATTGTTCATCAATTACTCATTTGGTATTAATTAAGACCTGCTTTGTTTTTCAAAGTTGAATTTGATGATGGTGGATTTCTCCTGAGGCTGCTCGCCCGCCTCGCTTTCCCCTTCCTCCCCCACGAAGCTTCTCGCTGTGTCCTCTGCGGCGACACGACAAAATATGTTCCATTGGTGAAAAGCCTTTTATTTTTCTGAATGTTTCATCTGAGGAAAAAAAAGGTGGATTGGTTCATATAGAGACCAAAAAAAACCCAAACGTTACAAAATTGACGCAGCCATTCCAAGCGAATATATTTAAGATTAAATAAGTAAAAATGTTTCCTCCCTCATAATCTTTTAATCCCTTTTGAGAGATTCGGTAAAGGAACACATGCTCGCCGAAATACACCAGCACCGGGGCGATCACACAGCTCAATAATAGAATATATATATTTTTGAGGGATGAATACAAGAAGGATTTGAATATTGTAAACAGGTGCTGAACCGCTTCCCAGGAAAGGCGGCAAACAAAACACACACACACACACTCTGTACACGGCTCCGCGCTCCACATTCTATAAATACATAGAAGCCCGAGCCAAACACTAAAACATCATATGCATAAATACCACTCATCATACACAGAGATGGATGAGCCGCGCGGGCTGTATCACACCCCTCTACACTGAAAACTGCAGCCTGTCATACATTATGCATATGGAAGAGACATGGACCAGTGTTTTACATCAGAGTAAAAAGCAGCAGCTTGCATCATAACAGCAGCACAATGCCAGTGTTTATTGTACCTCTGTGGAAATGCATATTGTAAACTGAAGTGTGTGTGTGTGTGTGCGCATAGGTGAGTGTGTGGGAGACAGTAATCTGCTATGCAACAGTACAACTGATTTTCAGTCACATTGGTATAGTGTCTTTACAGAAAAGGCACTCAAACGCACGGAGGCAGCTGCAGGTTGCATTGTGTCCACTGAATATTGATCCACATCCTGCTCGTCCAGTATGCAGAAGGTGCTCGCAGATTTGCAAACACACTTATCCTGCATGATGAGTAAGATGGAGATTGGGTTGTGTGCTTCTGTTCTGCACATGCACGCATGTTTTTCTTTTTCTGCAAGTGTGTGTGTGCAAATCTTTTTTTTCTGCAAAGCTGCATAATAAGTGTGTGACTGTGTGATTGAGTGTTGCCTACTGTGTGTATCTGGCTTCTTGAATTAAATGGTTTTATAAAAAAAGAAGCGTCGACCCAAACCCAAGCTGTTCCATCACATTCGCACCAGACAGATAAAGTACCCGATACGGCATGTACACATTTTCACACATGCAGACTACGTGTGTGTAAAATCAGATAAGTGTGTTGTCTGCTTGCCTGATGAAAGTCAGTAAACAATGCAGCCATGTTGTGTACACCAGGTCCGCGCACCGTGAAAACAGACAAATACACAAATGGTTTCCCTCGGTTAATAAGAGAGAGAGAGAAAGTTCTTCGCTTGATTAAAAAGAAGATGTGTACCGTTAGCTGTTCAGTCGAGTGCTAACAGTTAAATACAAATTCTTCTGACGTTTTCTCCTGGCTTTTTGCTGCTATTGCCTTTGTTTTGTCACAGAAGCACAATGACTCATGGGATATGTTGGACCGGGGAGGATCCACCTGGTGGAACCTTTGCTGCTCGGGGGCGGAGGGACACTTTTGTCGGCCGCATTTGTCCGGAGCCTTAGAATTGGGACAGTGTGGTCACGCCACTTTGACGCAATCTGTCTTCAAATGCCGTCCCCGAATTGAGACACAGCCATTATCTAGTTAGACATTGCTGACAAAGAAAACACAAATAAATAGATAAATCTCGGAATACACACCGACTACTTCCTTTTTAAATAGCTCAAAGCAACGCTGTGCAATTAGCTCTAACTAACATTAAGGTATCAGGAATCACTTCTTCTTTGGTGCTCTAAAAACAGCATTTGCCAGTGGCGGTACCGCTTAACTGCTGTTTTTTGAGTGGTGAAGAAGAAGTGACTCCGCAAAAAGAAAACTCCAGTTTAATCTGGGTGAAACTAAAGTACTTTGAAAGAGCGGTAAATAGATCTGTGCTCTCAGCCCCGACTCAACATCTTCTGCAGAATCTGAGGCCTTTTTCTGACGCTGGTGTCGGTACGAACATCTTCAGAATATACTGCATGTGAGGTTTGGTTCAAAGCTTATCTTTTAAAATGCACAAACAGTGCCGAGTCTCTGAGGGTGCAGAGGATGCACTGCTTGTTCTGTCTGTAGCTGCTGATCAAAGCAAATCTGCACTTTTCTAACCAAACAAGGGGCAAAATTGATCAAAGATACAAATTAGCACTTTGGACAACAGGAGGCGCCGCGAGTCGCCAGTTCAATGCCTTTTCTATGGCCGGCGCACGTCTGCTCATTGCTATCAGCGTTTGTGTTACTGATTGTGCGCGTGTGATTATCCTCGTGCGAGATACACAGTATATGTCACAATCAAATCTGCCTCCCGCGAGCAGAGCCGCGAATAGACTTATCTCACAGAGCAGCACGCGCTCAGACTAATAACGGCCATCAGTCTTCGCAGTGTAAACAGCAGACTCTCATTACATCTGTGTACAGTATGAATGAGTGTTTATGTGAAGCTGTGTGTGTGTGTGCCCATAGCTGAGGTGTGTGTCTCATTAACAGTGTTGTTTACAGACAGGACTTGTGCGATGGCAAGAGACAAAGGATGAGTTCCAATCATTTCATTTTAATTAAACTGAGCCGTTCAGCGCCCGCTCTCGCAACACGCGTCTTCTCTCCAGTATTTCCGTCCCCTTTTCCCTCCTCCTCTCCCTCCTCCTCTTCCTCCTCCTCTTCCTCCCTCGCCCTGCTGATTTATTCCGCCTCACTGTTTTTTACACTATTCCTGCCAAATTCCCTTACTAGCATGTGTCCCCCCTGGCCTGGGGACCGGCACGTTCCCGGGCCTTGGCAGGACCTCTGACGGCCCGAGTGGTGCCAGGGAAGAGCCGATATGACTGGCAGCGGACAGGGTGGGCTCGCTCCAAGTCCATCACTACCAGAGAGGGGTGGCGAACGGAATCGACTGCATGACTACAAGCTCACTTGGGTGTGAAGCAAATGTCATCCCAAGCTCTTTTCATTCCTCCCTACCCCCCCCTTGTATTTCTTCCAAATGGCTTGTATTGGTTTTTGTGCTTTTTGCAGTTGACCAGTGCTTGTTTAGTTCTGGGCTGACTGTCGCCTATCTGGACTTGATATGAGGATCTTTCTTTTATTAGAATTAAATAAATACGATGTGCCGTTGATTGATGGAGACTGAGATTTTAAACCGAACGGATGCCAGCAGTCGGAGAGTAGATGACAGTTAGATGAGGACGTGCCTCTGCCCACTTTAAAGCTTTTACAATTGAATATTATAGAATAGAGCATAATAGAGTCATGTAGAGTAGAGTCATTGCACAGAGTAAATGAAGTTAAGTAGCAATCCTTGTTGGTGCTTCCTCACAATCATACAACAGTTAAAAAAGACAATAAGATATTAATGAATATAAAAATATATTGAAATTATTATGTAACTTCTGAAAACAGTGAGATGGCTTATGGTTGTAAAAGAGCCTCTTTAGTTTACAGTAAAAAACAAGTTTCTGTTGATTCAATATATGCATTTATACTCTTAAGATGCTGATGGAAGTCAATATGTAAATTTATACATATGAGGTTCTGCCGGATGTCAATATTTCATTTTTTTCTCCACTTCTTTAGTATTCTGCCGCGCTGAGGTCCAGACAGTCGGAGTCAGTGATTTTAAATGAGGGCTGGACTAAATTAATCGAAGTATTATCTAAACCACAGTGCGGCCAAGTGTAATAACCATAATCGCATAAGCTGCAGTTTTTATTAAAGGTAAAATATGTCACAAGGTACATGTAAGGAATTGCGACCTACACCTATACAAATCATATTCTACAGATGTAAGTGAACACACCAGATCATTTTTTTACAAAAAAATGAAATGCAAGATTTCCTGCTAAAAACATGACTCATATCAGAATACTATTATCCGTCCAAATTTAAGCAATATGGTTTTTTTGGCACATTGTTCAGCCATTTCAAGTACGTATTGAAATCCAGCTTCACTGAATTCTTTTCCAAAAATACGGAAAGTTTGGCGATAACGTTTGGCACATCGTCTGTGTCTCACCTGAAAAAAAAGAATTATGTGTAACACGAGAACACAAGGTTTAGTGCAGCCGAGACAAATCCAGTCTGAAGTTGTACGCCTTTTGGAAAGAACAAAACGCACCGACAAATCCTACTAAATTCACCTTGTTCCACCTCTTTCTCACCCAATTGTTCCAAAATACTCATACGGAGAACAAATCCTGCCAAAGTACAGACAGCCAGGCTGCAGGGAAAAACAAATCTGGTTGAAAAGAAAAGAATTGGCATGATTTTTTTTTACAGTAAATCCGTCCAAAATAAACACAGTGATTCTAGAAATGTGGCAAAATGCAACATTATACTATTAATTCAATTAAGTCAAAAAAAATTGCCAAAGTCAAAAGTGAAATGGTTTTTCTCACTTT
Source organism: Hippoglossus stenolepis (assembly GCF_022539355.2). NCBI lineage: Eukaryota > Metazoa > Chordata > Actinopteri > Pleuronectiformes > Pleuronectidae > Hippoglossus > Hippoglossus stenolepis. The sequence continues at coordinate 10,352,494 of NC_061504.1, forward strand.
TTTTTAATTGCTTTTGTTTTCTTCTCTTTTGGGTCAAGTCCTCAAACGCACCGTGCCGCCAAAAATAGTTACTAGGTCACCAAATCTGCATTAATCCACCACTGAAAATAGTCCCTAACAAATGCACTATTTACTTGTGTTTGAATTAACGTTCCCACATGTTTTAGAAAAAAAAAAACTTGACAAAAGAAGTATTTGTGACCTATTTTTGAAGGATTTACATATTCGGTACAGGAACCTTTGAAATAACACTTTGTTTTTAGTTATTTCCTCTAAATCGAGATGCAAAATCACGTTTGAACCAAAGCCACCCAAAGCATCGGAATAGATTAACTCATTTTTCTGAAATGTCTAAATAACCTTATGAAACCTCATGGTGTGCTTTCAGCTGTGTGTGTAGTGTCACCTGAGTGTCCTGTTGTATTAATGTTTGAGAAAAAGCCCCCCCGGGTTAAGATGTGACAACTTAGCTAAACATTTTGTTCCACATGTGGGCTCATTTTCTACTCCAGTGCAAAAGTACAGGCGCAGTGTAAAAGCCTTAATGCATAATTCACCGCCATCTGTCCACAGCACATGTTGTGTAATAAAAGCTGTGTTGTAGCCTCTTCTCCTCCGTCTTGTCTCCATCTCCCTCTCTCTCTCTCTTTCTCTCACTGCTGTGTACTTTTTTTCTTATTGTCTTTTTTGCTGTCTCTCTCTCTCTCTCTCTCTCTTCTGTGTTCGTCTGCCTCACACTCACACACGCACACTTCTCATCTTTCATTCCCATGCATGCTCTCTGACTCTTCCATGTATAAGATATCTTCTCCCTTTCTTTCTCTTTCTCTTTCTCCGTCTGCTTCTCTCCGTCTCACATCTTCTCCTCCTCGGTTCCCCTCCAGCTCGCTCTCTTTCATTACAGGGCTGTCGATGACTCCCCGTGTCACAGCACGACTTTACACCTGGGGGTCAATTAGCATTTTGCACAAACTCATCAGGCCTCTTGTCCTGCTCTGTGTGTGTGTGTCAGTGCGTGTAGGTGTGTGTTTGTGTGCTCTCAATCTCATCAGGTCTCTTGTGGAGGCTGACAGTGCGGTGGCCCTGTGAATCAGTTTCTTTCGTGGTCCTTATAGAGTAAGAGGCTGCAGAATGTGGGTGGTTAAGTGTCTCTCTGTGTGTGTGTGTGTGTGTGTGTGTGTGTGTGTGTGTGTGTGTGTGTGTGTGTGTGTGGGAAGCGTGTCAGCTTAGTGCAGAGCGAGAGCCCACTGTTTAGTCTTCTTCGCTGTGGCTGGTGCAGAGGCTGCTGCTCATAGTAGCTGAGCCTCGAGGGGGAGAGCAGGAGGAGGAAGAAGTGAGAGGAGGAGGAGAGGGGTAGGGAGGCGACATGGGAGGGAAAGAGGGTTAATGCAAGTTCAACAATACAAGGACGCAATATTTTGTTAGGTTTATAACTATGCAAGTAAAGCGTTTTCATTTTTAAGCAAATAGCCATTTGAACTAAATCTTCTTATCCTTTCATTAGGCGGCATTAATGATGAGTGATTTTAATTTGAAAGGTGTCATAAATCTCACGTCTTCTTCCAGCTGAGGGTTAAGCTCCAGAAACACTGGAACCAACCCATCACGCTCCTGAATCATAGCATCTGAAATAAGACATTCTGAGCTCCATTAGCATCTTAGTATAAAATGTTACACTGCAAAAAAATGAACTGTCAAATGTATGGCCGTACTGTGAAGATATAAGCTTTTACTCATAACAAGCACATTTGGATGTCAGTGCAGTAAAGGACTTAACATTATTTAAGTTAAAATAAGTCAGACTGTCATCAAACGTTGAAATAAAATCAAAAAAGACCAATTTCAAGTTATCTGTTTAAGCCTAATTAATAAAAAAAATAACAAAATTAATTAAAATACCACCTAAAGCGTGGTTTTTAGCAAGTGTTTTTTTTTTTGCATCAAATGAAGTTTGTGCAAACAGAAACAAATACAAAAAAAAGAATAACAATTGCAAAGGCGCATTGGACGACTTCTGGCCATGTGACTTAGCAACTAGGGGGACAGCGTAATGTAGAAATCAAGCTCAAAAAGGTTGAATTAATATAATAAGATAATAAAGTATTTTATATATTTGCATAACTTTATACACAAGCCATCCTCAGAGGGAAAAACATCCTTTTGCATCAATTTAAATGCATCAATTAAGATTCTTCTCATTCATATTTCCTCCCCAAAAACTAGATAGTTAACCTATGAAAATAGTCATAAACTGTTAATACAACATCATCAATACAATTTTAAATGTAAAATTACTACTTTGACAATAACAATGGCAGCGTGTACCTGTACACCTGATTGAAGATGAGAAGTAGAGCAGCAACTTTCAGCTCTGTGACTGAACAACAAACCCTTCATTGTTATCGAAGTGGAAGATGTGTTGTAATTCTTTTTATTCCGTTTCTTATTCCAAGCTCTTTTCCGTTCTTTATTTTTCATATAATTGCAGCCTGAGCCGCGCTCGGGGGGGGGGTTCTATGGGCGGGAGATGAGGTAATCAGGGACATAATGGAGAACCTGGTTGGTTGTGTGTGTTTGAATCAATTTCAGGCTTCAGAATGTTTTTTAGCATTGAACCCCATAATTGTCCTCACTGCGCCATTCAATAGCAACACAGCATGTGTTCGGTGGGCATGTTTTTTAAATTACGGATTTAACTTGCTCTAACTTGAACGTGTTTTAATGCCGTGTATGATTATGATGATGGCTTCGTTGCACAAATTTCCAGATTTCCTTTCTCCTTTGACGCTAACTGTTACTGCAACAAAGTGCATCACCAGTGTTTAAAGCATCATCTCCTTCAATACTCTTTTTGTTACGGCGGAGTATTAGGGCCATAGGACAAAATCGTAATTTAATGAAAAGAAATTCATAGTTTTACAGGATAACATTGTTATGTTGCAAGAGTAAAGTAATAATTGAATGAGAAAAAAGTCAAATATCTGTTTGTCTGAGTTACAACTGCGAAACCCTTTTGAATATCACGCTGATGTCACCAACAAAAACCTCGAAGTCGACCACTAACAAACATTTCCTCCTCCAATAAACAAGGTGATCCTCTGATATTCTCCCTGTAAAATGACACATAGCATAAACTACTACTCGTAATATTATGACTATTCCGAAAGCCCTTTTCTATTTTTAAAGTATTATTACTCTAATACTCCATGATAGTTGTTTTGCTCACTGTGTGAAAAGACATTTTTGGTCGATGACTACAGTCCCACGCCTACTGAGCTGCTTCTCCAAGGCTTATTTCTTGCTTCCACTTTTTTTCAATCGTAAATGCAATAAATGCACATGGATTTCATTTACCATTATGTGATAACCGGATAAAATGAGGGACAGAGAAGTGAGTAAGTGAAAAAGAATTTCATGTATCAAAATGTGGGAGAAAAATGCTTCTACAGGTTTTCTGACTCGTGGCAATTTGCTGCGAAAACCTTGAGAGAAATCGTCTCTCTGCAGGTGAGCAGTTTTTTTTCCTCAAATGACCCTAAATGACAATTTCATTCCTCATATTTGCACACCCCATTTTCCATGATTGTCTGATCGCCCTCCGATTCGATTTCCTCCCCGTTGTTCCCTCGACTTGGTAATTTGTTTAGTTTTCTCTTCCTTTTTTTCCCGCCCAGTCTTCCACATCACGAGGAAATACAATTTACTCTCCGATCTCCCCGATCTCCCCTGGCGGGCTCCAAACCCAGTAATTTAGAGCGAGGGAGGCCGGGGAAAAGTCTGTCGAGAAGGATTCATCTCCGCAATCCCCGAGCCTCACACTTTATCGCCAGGTCTTTAAAAGCATGTTTAATGCGCTGCCCCAAATGGAAAATTGCGCTTATAGATCACTCCAACACAATTCTCTGTCTTCCTCAGGCCAGTAGTGGTTTATCTGTTTTAGTTAAGTTGGTGTTTGTGTATGTTGCCTGCCGCTGCTGTGTGTAGGTGTGTGCACGTCCTGTGCGTGTGGACAGAGACGGATGGCTCGGTTGCTCAGGACCAGAGGGACATAGGAGCCTCAATAGGGTCAAGGAAGAGCAGACCACATTCATATTTAAGGCAGAAAGAACTTTCCAGCTTGTCCTTGCGCTTCTGCTGCACCTTCTCGTATTTGTCTTTCAGCAGGAAACCCTGAGAACTGAATTAAACACTTTAAAGAAAGATGTGAGGTTACATTTCCTGTCATTTTTTAAATACTGTCTTATGGAGCGATGTGGGTCTGGCCGGTCCGGAAGCTGCGAGCTGTGTATAACAATGAGGTATGAAGCCACATCCATTTATACAACCTGGTGTAATTTTAAGAGAAACATTGAAACCAGGTTGTCACTTCCCCCCCGACGCGGTGATGTGCCGCATGATACGGGTACTGACAAGGCTTCTGCTGCAGGAACCACAACCAGGAGTCTAATAGGGGATCATCCTGCTGCTGTGACAGCTTCCCTCCCAGTTTCATTATATATGAAAAGGAGGCAGGTTAGTGCTGACTGGCAAAATAGGATCCTCTCAAAAGCTCAGTCTTTAACACAAACGCAATACTGCAGTTTTTGCACATTTACACCAAGTTTTCCTTCATATTTAACATGTTAATTGTTGATTGATAGTATTAGTAGTAAGTCTATACGATTTACTCTTCACAAGCAATAGTACAGCTGTACATTTGACTGCAGTATTATTTAAATCATAATAATTATACATAATAATAATAATAAAAGATTAACTTTAATAAGTTGTATTGTTATGATGTAAAACATATATATTATAAGTTTAAGTACATCAATATTCATTTAAAATGTTTTATTTATTTGCCCAGCTTCTATGTATTCCTATGCTATATAAATACAAATTATTATTATTAGTAGTAGTTGTAGTAGTGGTAGAAGTAGTAGTTGTAGTAGTAGTATTCCACTTCACGGCTACTGATTAAACACACTGGTCAATTATAACATTGTTAACTCCAGCATCCCCTTGCATTAAATTAATTTATACCTTAAAACTAAAGGATTTTATATTTTCACCACGAGAAGTTTAGGTTGAGTGAAGTAATCCCATATCTTCTAGGTCCAGTCCGCCCATTTACTGTATGTGTATGTTCTTGTTTGTACCGCAGGTGATTTATAGACATGGAGACCGAAAGGTAAAGTTGTTGTGTTGTGTGTACTGTGCTTATGATGCTGTGTTTAAGTGCTAGTCGTTTTCTTGAGGCTTGTTTCGCCTCGTCTACGTCAGAGTATCTCATGTGTCGTTGTCTTGGCAATGCACGTCTGTGAATTTGGGGGCGGAGCTTCTGAAGGGTCATTTGAGGTAGCTGCGTGTTTTGCTGTTGAGTTCAAGCATCAGCAGTATTTGTCCATAATTGCTTAGTCCACCTTTGAGAGCGCTGAGGGTAAGTTAATTGTAAGTGGCACATTGCGATGCAGAACATGCAGGAGAAAAGAGTTGCTGGGAAAGTGAGAAACACTTCAGCTCTAACAGCTCATCTGCACGACCACATTCTGCGGCTCGACCGTGAACGCGACACTAGTTAACTTTCACTTCCGAGCATTTGAGGAATTTGGAGTGAGGGAAATGTCGCGGGGGGGGGGCGTAGCGACCCTCCAGAACCGACTGGATTCATTACATTCCTCCAGGACTCACGCTACTGATCAGTCATGTTCAATAATTTACCGTTGAGTCACCGTGTCTGGGAAGGTGGAGCCGTTACACTGTGTAATCACTTCCTGGAATTTTTTAGCAAAAGGGAATTTATGCCCAGTTACTTCCCTCCCCTGGCAGCGTTGTCATACTGTGAAACATGGCTGTGTTCTCCTTTTATTTATTTTCCCAATTTCCTTTCAGTCTATCCTTTTCTTTTAACTCGTATTTTTGGGGGGAAACCGCGCCTGCCTAAATCTTGTTAATGGTCCAAAGCTCCAAAGCTGGCAAGACGGGGTTTGGCTGAGGGAGATTGTTAAAATCAGAACATCCTAAAATACGCCATGTTTTAGGGATAAAAAAAAACAGGCTGCATCCTATCGAAGTCGCCAGGAAGCTGGAGTAAATGTAGCCAAGGGTGTTCTTGCTTTGGCGCTGCAGCATCCAACTCCAAAAAACCGAGATGGAGGGAGAATCGCAGCCGATTTACACACATGCATGTTTATAAAGACTACAGGAGGAAGAGGAGTAAGACAAGGGAAGACAGATCAATGACGAAGAAGAAAAAAAAACCGGGAGATCCTCGCAGCGTCTTTAAACTGGTGCTTGTTATGCAGACAGCTGCTGGTGTTTGATAACACAGTGTTGTTCGTCGTGCAGGAAGAAGCTGGATCTCCCCTGAGTGATATTACAATGCGGTATCGGGACACACTGGGATTATCAGTTTACAGTACTCTGTTTACGTACAAGTATAAAGCACTGGAAATTAGGTAAATGCATTTACTCCAGTTTTTTGAGGCACTTTACATTAATACTAGACTAAATATCGCTCCGGCTTCCTCCCACATTCCAAAGACATGCAGATGAGGGATTAGGTTAAACTGGCTGTTGGTGTGAATGATTGTTTGGCTCTGTGATAGGCTGGTGCACCTCACCTCTCGCCCAATGTCAGCTGGGATTGGCTCCAGCTCCCCCTCCACCCTCAAGAGGTTACAGATTATGGATGGATGGGAAATACTGTACTTCTTACTCATCTTTCATTGTACTAGTTCTTTTTCAGTCTGAGATTTAAAATCAGAGAAACAGATGACGAGTTTATGAAAATAAAACATATTATTAAAGATGAAGGTTCTGAACATTGTTGGCTTGTCAGGTCTTAAAATAGAACAATTAAAGGTTGTGGCATTTTGTCACATTCCAAATGCCAATGAGACATTTCCTCTCTAAACTTCTCAGATGATTTCATCTTAATAACTGAAGTTAGAGAATAGACAAAAAATTTGACCAGGTTTGTTCAGTTTTTCCTTTATTCTGATTCTTAAATCATTTCGCAATCCCTCAAATGTATCACGTAACCCATCGAAGGGTCCCACCCTCTTGGGAACCACTGAACTACACAGAACTACAACTGTATATAAAATCGTTAGTACTTCTGCCATTTTGATATTTTGACTTTAAAATTTAGCTGAAAATATCTCTGTACGCTTATGGTTTTAAATACAGGACTTTAACTTAGAGTAGAGTTTTATGTGGTATTTGTACACTAAGTATAGTAAGTGTCAAGTAAAGATTCTGAATACTTCTTCCCCTACTGCATTCCACACACTTCCATATGTTAAGTCGAGGAGTAAGTGACATATCATAGTGTGGACTTAGCATTAAAGTTAAATCGAGCACATTTTAGCATTTTCACATTAATAATCGAGGCTGTGTCAGACAAGCGCGCCGACACAAGCTTATGTCCTACAGCCGTTGCCAAGTGAATTAGTGAAGAAGGAACTTAAAAATGAGCTTCTTTTTTTACAAACTCAGCACTATAAGTTTTGTCAAGTGCAGCCAAATAAGTTCTGAATTCAAGATTGTTCTGTCTTTCAAACTCAGCATCTGTAATGTCTGCAGCAGTTTCTGTTTGGTGAAGCCTCCTCTGCTCAACCGCAGGGACGGTGCAGGTTCTGCACAATGAATATTGCAACTTGGCCTATCATGTCAAATTAACGTCCCAGTGTCAGGTCTGATTTTAGCCTGTGGTTGCTGGGTTAAATTGGAGAGATATTGCCTCCGGAGTGGCTCATGTATTTGTAATGCACACGCAGGTACACTGCAGATGTGGACGCACACGCTCTCCCTCACTCTTTCATCATCTGGACGATGGTTGTGAGCTGGCAGGACGGTTCGGGCGGTAATAGGGAACAAGTTGTGTTGGTGTGCGGCCAAAAGTCTTTTAATTTGAAGCAGAGGCAGCGGCGAGCGAGCTGCAGATGGCCGATGTGTTTATACTGAGCTTATCTGAAATGAATCCAAATCTTCACTCTCGACAGTCTGAACTGATTTTACACACATTTGGCAGCACTGGGTGAATATTAAATAAATTTAAAAAATATATATATATATATGATGCAAAATCCAATTATTCAAAATGAAGAAGCTAATGCTGTTTTAATAATATTTATTTTCCTGGAGGCACCAAAATATTTTGTTTACCCAGAATATCACTCAGTAGACGACAATCCGCACAGACCCAAATTTAATCAAGCTGCAGCAGATTCCACACACTTATAAATATCAGTCCTCTGAATTTGGTCAAAAAGTTAAAAAAATAAACGTGTATCGTCCAAAATTAGTTGTTTGCCAAGAGAGAACCCATCAAATTTTAGGGTGGTAATTTGTTTCTGTAGTTTTTGCATAATCCTGCTGACAATCAATAAGATGTTCTTTGACTCTTAAAGGTAATTTTCCAGCTTTTAATTAGTTTTTTGTACCGGTTATTCAAGAATCAAGATTCCATTTATTGTCATTTTCCAGAGTATTTCCATTATGAAAATATGAAATTCAGTTTCTCACAACCATGACACATCAGAAAAGAGTAAAAGGCAGCAATTAATAATATTTAAAACAGTTTTAAAACGTTTAAAGCGTGTTTCAGTCCAGACCAACTATAGTGACTGATTGTCAGGAGGAGGAATCAGGGTGAGTGAGTGTGTGTGTGTGAGTGTGTGTGTGAGTGCTACTTGCAGGTGGAAGTGGGAGGGGGCTCAGTCCGTTTATGAACTTATGAACTCGCTTGGGGGGGGGGTAGCTGTTCAGTCTCGTCGTACGTCCCGATGGACGTCTGGTTGTCGCCCTTTTCAGGCTTGAACTCCGGAGGATGTCTGTATAACTGGGAACAGACTTTTGCCTCTCACACATAAACAATGCAGCAGGAGGACCCTTTGACATTTGGTAAAAATGTTCCCTCACGGTTTCACTGATGACATTTCAGTGGTCAGACAACATCTTAAATATATCTCAAGTCTGCCTTTAGGGGAATTTCATCACTTATACTCAGATGAACTGATTAGATATTATTGCAAATGCAATATGTTTGGAAAACGCACTGGTCGGCGGAGGAATAAAAACCACTGGGCGGTAATTCTAGTTAATAATGTTTCATAACCACACACAGATTTTGTGTTTAACTCATCCTGCGTAACAGCTGAGTACCATGTGTTAGAAAATGTTAAAAACAATTATTGATGGTGTGAACAAACCTCCTGAAACAGCCCTCCCCCGCCGTTCTGAAACACTTCTTTGATGTCACTTTTGTCCATAATTATTGCGCTTATTTTATTAGTGAGCCGGAGAGCGCTTCAAAGTGCACAATCACACCGTGCCTCTGTAATCCTCGCCATTACAAATGACATTTTAAAGCGAAAAGACCATTCTTTCATATGGGCTAATTGAAACTAAACTTTTCTGTTTGCCTTTTTTTCTCTCACGTCACACGTTCCTTTTCTCTTTTTTTATTTTCTATCTTTCCCTTTTGTTTCTCCTATACTTTGCTTCTCCTGCTAGAAAAATACGTTTTTTTTTTAAGGAGAGTGGTTGAGGCCACACACACACACACACGATTACACACTGTTGTTTGGCGGTGCAGGTATCCCCGTAAAAAGCAGTGTTTTTAAAAGCACTCCAGACAAAACACTAAATCCACTTTTCGGATCAGTCACGACATCAAACACACTCCTCCCGCGCCACGCTCTAAGTCCTCCGAACTTTGTCTGCATGCGCACACAAACACTTTACGTGGTGAGTCTCCAAAACCCCCGGCCCGATGTACAGTATGTGGGCAGGATCACACTAAGCCTGGGTCAGAGCCGCAGCTTTTTGTGCCGCGCTCTGTCGGCGCAGAGAGCCTCTTGTGCAGAATGTGCGATGGTTGGTTGAGTGTGTTTTTCCCAGACTGCATCAGTAGTAGTCAAGCTGTCTGTCTGCAGGACCGGACTCTTATCTAATGTGATCATATGCAGAGTGGAAATCCCTTTTAGCCTCCCAATGAAATAAAATGAAAGTTTAGGAATTTGAAATACTGAAGAGTTTAAGTACAAATACTGCAGTAACCGGTCCCTGATGTAGTCGTCTCAATATTGACTCAAGCAGATTTATTACAAGGTACAGAACTGAAATGCAAAACCTGAATCTGTATCTTCCCTGACTTGTTTTATTTTGTAAATCCTGAAGCTCCACCGCATCTGACATGAGTCACTTAATGTGATTTTGAGGTTGGATACATCTGATTAAGAACATTTTTATTTGTGGTTATTTTATACAAACTTAACCAGAAATTAGGTTTGAAAATACTCAACTAATGACAGGGAGAAGTTTAAGATTAAATATGACTCATCATAAAAAAGGGAGATAACTGTTTTATTTAAATACGAAGAGGCACACTTGAAGCTACAAACTATCTACAGCCTCAATTTCATATCATGAAAAAGTGATTGAGTTGTAAAACTAGGAGATTTTTTTTGTCTTGCAATAGCCTGTTCCAGCTTCAGGGCCCACAAAGCAGTGGTGTCACTTTCATTCTGTACCAGGGGGCGGATGAAAACTCTGCTTCCTGTGGCGAAGCAAATCCGCAGCGTTGCTTCACGTGGGGTTCAACTTTGCAAAACTTTAACCAGCGACGTCTCACCCTCCCTCAACCGGCAGCAACGACTTGTGTGTGGTTGACCACATGTGGCAGAAGTTTTCATAGGGAGCCAAGATGGAGAAGACACTGATATTACCAGACTTTACGATGTCGAACAACAAGGCCGGCGTCTTCCTCTGTTCTTCAGTTTACATTCTCTTGCAACCCAATTACCGCCCGTCCAACGACCACAGCCTCAAACGCACTACAGACCACACACTGGATTTCCTTGTGTCACATCCAGCACTTCTGACATTCAGCAAGCGATGTCACGTAATTTTACTTTTGCAAGGTGATTATCATTCGCCTGCATTCCGGCATGTGTGACCGTCCCCTTATCCCTAATGTTGGCAGAGCAGGATCTACATATTTAAAACAATCTAACCTTATATAACCAAGTCTGTGTCATGTAGAAATTATTTTGACATACAAACATAACGATCGTTTTTTAGCGAGCAACTGTTTCTCGTGTCAAAATCAGGAAATAGTAGGAGTAGTCACCACTTTTACTCACTACAGCTTTATTAAACTTTTATGGTTATTCCATTCATTCAACTTAATCCAGCCAGTGATGACATTTGTCACTATAACGTAAAAAATACATAATTTAAATAAACATGATAAAGAATATTAGTATATGTACGTGACATGATTGTCTCGGAGACAAGGTTGATATAACCTGTAGATAAAGTAAGTATTAGAAAGTACGAGTATGTGAAGGTCACTGTCATATTGGACTTTGCACACATACACATACTGTATAATGAGCAGCAAACCCAGGTCACAGTCACACTGACATTTGCTGCATCGACATTTTGGAAAATATGCTTATTCACTTTCTGCAAGTGAGATGAGAAGACCGATAGCCCACTGTCATGGACGCAGCGTGACGCCAGAGGCAGGAGGTGATCGGGCCACTCAGTGCAGCCGGGCCCCAGACGTTTAAGTCTCCTCTCCTCTGAGTTCCTGGTGTAAGTGACTCGGAAAGTTAATCTCAGGAGGAGCGATGACAAGTTTCCAATTTTCTCCGTCGGCCCAGAGAGGAGATGTGGCAGGGATTTATATAGAAGGTGAGATTGGTTGAAAGGAAGGATCCAACCGAGGGACAAACACTGAATGCACATGAGAGGATGACTCAGACGGCGGCGTGAGGGAAATTGGACGAAGAGGAGAAAGACAAGAGCGAGAGAATAAGAGATGCGACGCTCGCGAAAGAGGGTTTTCAAAATTTCCGATAAAAGTCTTTTTTTTTTTAAATAACGCAGCGTGGGAGAGTCAGATAAAAAAACTGACTCTGGAGAAAAAACGGTGGAGATAACAGAGGAGAGAAGTCGCGGGCTCGTGGGGTTGTGTGACGGAGGAGAGAAAGAGGAGAAGCAGCGTCCTCCCTGCGCCCACGGGGCTTCATCCATTCAAAGGCCACTTATACGCAGAGATAAGCAGGTCATGAGCTGGATGAATCCCCCTCTTAGAATGTGTGCATGTTACCAGAGGTGGAGGTCCATTGTTCACATATTGTCACTCCCCTTTGTTGTGTGTGTGTGTGTGTGTGTGTGTGTGTGTGTGTGTGTGTTGTTCTTCACTCCTTCCCTCGCCCTCCTCTTCCTCCTCACTCTATTTAATCCATTCTTATGAAAAATTCAGTGGCGCCAAATGCAGAGCTGTCATGCTGCTGTATATTTGTTAAAATAGATCCAGCCCGTGGCCTTATGAATAAGTCATTTGAACGACAATGACGCAGACTATAAACTCCACAAATAAAAGAATGAAATCTTTATTCCCTTTTTCTGTTGTTTTTGTGCAGTAAAAAACATGTTTAATGGGGCTTTTCTGTCCAGAGTGATGAGAAGCTCACGTGGGGAACACATCCTCATTTTCATATTTCTGTGTGTCTTTAATAATGTGATAGAAGAGTGAATGGGGCGTCTGTGCTGGAAGCTGTGGAGCCTTATTTCTAATGAATCAGTGACACAGTGTCTAAATACTTTGTTAACTGAGCTCTATTCATTCAGTTGTTTCACCAAGATCTAGATTTTGTTTTTGCAAGAGACCTAAGAACTAATTAGAATCACATCACACAGCACAGGCGCGTAACAAAATATTGGTGATAAGATAAAACAAACATCTCACATATTTGACAAATAATACAGGATGCAATAAAAACATACTGGGACCAGTAAGGCCCAACAGTCGCCTTAAATCCTATCAAGCTGCAACATAAGAATAAGCAGTGTCTCGATTTGAAGACCAACTGCGTCAAAGCGGCGCCACTAGACGGCCCCGTTTCGAAGGCTCCTCCTGAAAAAAATGTGTCCTTCCATCCCAGAGAAACAAAGGGTCTAATGGTTGGATCCTTTCCGGTCCAAACTATCCCAGCATTCATTGCGCTTCAGTCGCAAACCGATTTTGAAAGAGGTCATGCTGCCGGCAAGCGACGACACATCCGACGTTGGAGTATCACGCTTCAACTCAACCGAACAGCCAACGGTACACGTGTTGAAAAACACAAGGGACATTAGAACTTTTTCATCGTCTCCAACTCCAGCTCTGTTGCTAGGAAACAGCAGGAAGGGCGGGACAAGCTGACAATCAGTCGTGCCTCTACACGGTCTTCCCGGCCTGTTGTGGGCCGGGAAGACCACATTCTCCAAATCCTCAGAAGGATGCAGCCCCTGAATTGAGACACAGGTATAGATCAGTCCTCTAAACATGCCAGATTCTTTTTAAATATCAAGATCCATGAATTTTCCCATGGGGAAAACAACAGCCTATATAGCAAAGTTAAAGAAAGTGAAAACAAATCCTGAATATGCCCATTTGGCTTGATCGGCACTAAAATATAAAGGGTTCTTTGTTGACACGCGTCGCATCCTTCCACCAAATGTCACAGAAATCCGTTAAGTGCTTTTTTTTTGGAATCCAGTTGCATTACTGACACCAGTTTTCACTTTTTTTCAAATCCTCCCACGTCCTTTAAAAATATCACATCAGAGGAACAGATGCTCATTTGTGAGAGGAAACATTTCTACAAACTTTCCAAATATGCAAAGTGAGTTTTTTCCACTCGGGGGGGGGTTCAGGACCTGGCATGTGCTTCCATGGCAGTTCCTCATATTCAAACACATGAGCCCATATTCATGTTTTGAGAGTTTCACCCTGATATCTCAGCGGAGTTGAAAAGAAAACGTGTTGTAAACTGAGCCGATGCCCTCCTCACTCTACCTCACGTCTTTGAGTCACATACAAGTTTTGTTTGTTTTCACTTGGCTTGTTTTAAAAAAGTGGAAAAGTTGTATCCGCCGAGTAATGATGCCTGAAATGGGCGACGGTGTGCTTCAGTCGCTCAGCGTTGCCTGTACGTGAGCCTCTCAGTGCGGGGGGCTGACAAATGAAGAGTGCATTAGAGAAGACAGTCTCCCACCTCATGGTGACCCAGAGACAATCTCTTTTTCTACTCCCTCTTTCTTATACCTTAACTTGTTCCTCTTTTCTTTTTTTCCTGCAAGTGAAGTTACAGCAGCTCCATGTCGTCGCGGTGAAACCGATGCAGCCAGAGGTTCAAAGTGCCGAGAGAAAACTCCGGCAAGAAAGTATGAGGGAGTTTGAAACGTTTCTAGTTTTCAGCTGTTTTGAATTGGGATGTATATTCCGGCGTGCATGTTTGAAATCGACCTAATAATTACACGTATGTATTATTTACATTTTGAACTCATCTGCCTTTTCCTTTGACTTCTATTATAAATATTGAGGAATCCCATATTTTATATAGCAGCCATCATGACCTCATCTTAACGGACATCTGACCGCTGCTCATCCAGGCGCCCATTCACATTTACTCTCACTTTCCACTGATGTATCGGACAGTCGCCTCCCCTTCTCTCCACCACTCCGTAGCGCTCCCTTTGTAGTCAATGGACCTTGTGGAGCTCTGAGGGTAGATGACTCAATGTGGATTCCCAGAGCTTCGGGGGGGGGTGTGCATGTGTGTTGCGTGCATGTAAAGGTCAGTCGTGTCCCCCTGGCTCCTGAGCACCGAGGGTTATAAGGAAGCATTACTTATTCCATTCACAATTAGAAGCCAGCCCTCCCCCTCTGTGTGTGTGTGTGTGTGTGAGTTGCCTCCCTCCATCCCCCTCACACTTCCTCTCACCCTCGTACACAGTTCAGATTTATATCTTCCTCCACCTCGAACGGCTGTAGTAAAAATAATTAGCTCTAGATTGTTAATATTCCACATTTTAATCCGTTTATACGCTCGCCTTCGTGATGAACGACTCGGAGACAGGCCGCAGCTGGAAGTGAGCGACAGTGCCCGGCTTTTAGTGGGCTGACATTTCGGTTTTTAAAAAGGAGATGCCGCACTAGTGCTGCACTTTAAGTCTGCACTTAATGACGGCCTAATTAAATGTCGATGGGGCTTTGTACAAGTACTGACGCAATGCTTGCAGAGATCCTGTGACCTCGTCACGGAGCAGAGTGACGGGGACAAAAACACACACCTCCCTTCATCTGCACCTCCGCCGCTATCTGGTAATTAAATCATGAGACAGTGAAATTATTAAATCTCCAAGAGATTTAGATTACTGAGCAAAGTGATGTAATAAGAATGTAATAGATTGCCACTATGAAGTCATATCCTCAGTGTCTGTTATCCCCATTATCTACGAAATGGCAGACTTCCTCCTACTGATTGTGAAGTTTAATTTTTGGGTTGGGTGGGTGGGTGCATATAGTGCAAAGAACAGAGGCTCATAGTGGTGTATTTACATAGCAAGACATACTTACTTAAAGCTATATGTGTGATTTCTACTCTGAGATAGGGATATGTGAGATCGCAAATTTTCAAGTCAGGACATTTTCCCGGATTTTTCCTGTCAGCCCCCTAATTGAAATGACTGGAAAATGTCCAGAGTAAGTTCATGTGAGAATTCACAGTGAACGGTTGTGTTGAGATGTTTCTAACACGCCACAGTTAGAAACTGGAGAAATAGAAATATGTCAGGATGAAAAAGAGGAGCCATACACGTAGAGAATGCTGATGAAGACGTCAACTTGGAGAGACAACGAGATTCGAGAGCCTTCGGCGATGTGCTGTAAACAAAACCATGTATTCGAGATCAGTCTCAATTTGTTACATCAAACAATCCCTCATGTTTTCACTCCATTTCCCATTAACAACTTCTGCTGTGACTCCCCTCAAATACTGTATATACAGTACGTCTGCTAAGGAACATCACACTGTTTATTAGATGGAAACAAAAACTCCTCTGTTAGTCATATCAAAATACGGCGGACACACACTGACAATAAGAAAATGAAACCCAGCGTGAGTAAGCGAGCTGGTGCGGGTGAGAGCGATAGAATATTGCAGAGGAGGATGAAAGAGGAGGGGGGGACGACAAGAAAGGGAAATGGCGACGCAGGCAGCCGACAAAGAAAAACAGCAGGAATTAAAATGTGAATAACACCAAAATAACGAAGGGAGATGAAACAATAAGAGAATTGACACGAACAAGGAGGGAAAGTGATACATTAAGGCTGAGGAGACGACAGCCAGAAAGTTTTGAGTGGGAGGAAGCCTGCGAGGGGAGAAAAAAAGAAAAAGGAGAGGAACAGTAAATTTCTTCCGAGCACTGTGTGTTACTTTGGGCTAATCCGTACGATATGCAAATTTGGCTTTTGCAGTTACAGTGCAGGTAGAGACGGATGCACAAAGCACAAACTAGCGTAAGCAGCCATGTAGGAGTGCGGGGGGGGGGGTTACCAGGCAGTGTGGTTATCATGTAGTGGAGGGCTGCCTGTCACTGCTGGCTGGTGAATGGCGCCGCCGCTCGACTGCACTCACTCCCCGCAGAATGCAGGGGGCGGGGTAATGTTGTCATGTGCCGACATATTGCATGTTGATGCCGAAGCATATTGACTGCTAATGCCATCCCTCGCTTCGGGGGAATAATATTATCGAGAGGGGGAGAGCAGCAGAAAATAAAAAGAGAGGTTGAGATATAAGCGAAAAAGGGGGGTTTATTGGCGAAAAAAAGAGAGAGAGAGCGGGAGGAGGGGATGATGGGGGTGAGAGGTATGGTTGTCGGAAAGAGAGAGGGATTGAAGAAAGTAAAAAAATTAATAAAAAGAGAGAGATGTAGGGGAGATGAGAGAGTGGGGGACGAGTGGAGCTGCGACACTGTGTTGAATTATAAATGTGTTGGAAGCAAAGCATGGTCTCATACTCCGAGATCGCTGTGCCTGCAGTGTGGGTGGTTCATTGATGCGATCTGGCATGCAGGACACACACACACACACACACACACACACACACACACACACACACACACAATGCTGTAATAAAGACTCCCAAGCACTGAAATGCATCCACAGTAAATGGTGATCATCTCGTGTGAACGCGAGGCTGTTTCACCGTGTGTCTCGAGGCTGACACTCTGTGCAATGAGGTCATTTTTTGATTTTGAGGAGGATTATTCAGCTGGTTCACGCAACAAAGAAGCTGAAGTTTGATTTAAGAGGAGAAGAAGATGACTGTGGTGGGAGCTCAAGACGCTGTGCAGCTTCTCTCCTCCACACACACACACACACACACACACACAGCACCTCACTGGGCTTAGTGGACATGCTTTCTACTTTTCACTCACTCACTAATGGGATTCACTTACATGTTTAAACTTCATCCGTATTTTTGCAATACTGCCCCCACCAGTAAGAATCGCAGCATTGGTCACTTGTTACTTAGAAGAGATTGTGTTTACACTGTCAAGACAAGTGTCCTCCTGTCGTAGCTACAGCCACTGATGTCCTCTCTTCTGTTTTCCTCCTTGAACTACAGAGAGTGTCCAGAAAATTAGGTCCGGAGATTTTCAGGAGTTTGCGTTTCCCATATGAGGAAAAATACAAGATGCAGTACACGATATAGATTTAAATCAGTTAAAGTAGCACAGACAGAAGTAGTGTAACATTGTTGCACTGTCACAAAGAGCAGTTCAAGTTGCATGTGTCAGTAATGTGTGATTTTATTTTTGAACCCATGACGACAGTTATTCCCCAATTATCAAGCTCTTCGTCAAATTAATCCGAACAGAAGCTGCTTTGTGTAATTTCTGTCAATTTTAGCTTTGATGGTTCACTCATTCTGACATTTATAGTGGAGTTTGACATTTTCATTTATTTATAGTTTAATTAATTCCAGTTTCTGCTGTGCAGCCCATTCATAATAGTCGATGTAACTGTAAGGACTTCTTCAACCAAAGCTTTAGATCTTCTTGATACTGTTTCCAGGGTGCATTCAGAGTTTGGTTAAGCGGCTTCCTCCCTTTGTGCAGGCTGGGCTGCAAATTAGCCTTAAATTAGCCTTATCGGAGAAGCACTTTATTTAATACATTGAACACTTTCCTCTTATATACACTTATATTACATTTTGTGTGCTGCTGACGAGGACTCCCTGGTAGATGTTGTATCTCGGCTGGACCTTCCAGGATAAATCAGGGATAAATAAATTAAAGCAGATAGATAAAATAACACAAATATTAGCACTGGACTGGATTTTTTTCCAGCAGCCTTAGAGGGAAAAGCCGGTTATATATTGCATTGAGAATTTTTTATTCAGATTTTAACAAGACTTAAATGGGCTGGTAAAAGTTTATCACTTGTTATTATCACACCTGTAGAAGAAAACCAGGTAAAAAGTGCAAAATCTGTATTTTCATCCACTATCACAGGGTCTTCATAAACCTGTTAAATACAGTAGCTACAGTGATGTGAATTCAAAGGCATCTCACACACACTGAGAAGCACAGACATGCATATATGTGCAAACTGCTTCTCAATATTCCTTTTCCCCTTTTAAATGACGTCCTTTAAATGGTCAATGAATTGCACCTATGTGACAAATCTTTACAATGTGTACTGACTGTGCAGCATCAGGAGCAAGCAGTGGTTAGGTGTCTTGCTCAAGGACACGTCGGCGCACCCTCTGGAGTAAACCTTCCGTTCACTAGACAACCACTCTGTCCCCCCGAACCGTGCCGCTCCCCTACCTGCTGCTTTGAAGATCATTAATGGCTTTAATGTTCCTTTGAAATTGGCAAAACATCTGAACTCCTGCATGCGACAAAGATGACTCAGCCCGTAATGGTACGTGGGACGCTTTAATGCAAATTATGTATAACGTCTGCTTTGACATTTTCGTCTGAGCTATTCATCTTTTAGTCGGTCATGGTTAAAATGGATTTCTCCTCAGCTTTGGTCAATTAGAGAAGGGAGGAGAAGAAATGGAGAGAGAGATAAAGACGAAAGTTTAAAAAAGAGAGGAATCAGAACATATGTATAGAGCGGTGGAGATAGAGAAGGAATAAGGGCAAAGATAAGTGAGACGAGCTAGAAGAGGAAAGGCTAAAGGGAAGGGGGACAGTGATGGAGTCTGATGTATAATCTGACCCAGACGTGGTGACTCCCAGTGGGCACAGCGTGGTGTGAACACAGTCCAGATACTGGGAGGAAAAGTTCAACAGATACGCTTTAATGTTTCTGCTGACTCAGCTACTAAAATAGACGGCTTTCTATGATGGCTCACGTGTTTGTCATGCGAGAACACATTAAACACAGCATGTGAACCTACACACACACACACACATACACACACATGTAAACTCTGCATCCATGCACGGAAGCCTATAAATAGCGATTGGGATTCAGGCGCACATATAACACACTTTGAAATGTTGTCTCTCACACACACACACACACACACACACACACACACTCAGCAGGGAAGCTTTTCTGCGGCGTCTCCAGAGGGAGCCGAGCAGCGACTACAGTGTAATTAGGTCTTGCTTGGTCAGGAGTTTTATTGCAGGCTGGGGACTTGTCTGGGCTAAAAAAAAACATAACTTCTCACAGAATACCATTAGGCAAGGAAAGGAGGCATCATGGCTCATATCATCCAAACAGAGCAAGAGGGTGAGGGAGTGTCTGGATGCAGGACGGATGTTTGTACAGCTATGGAGACAATATTGTGGGAAATGTTTGGATGTGGCGAGTGACGCAGCTGTTTTTGTCACTTTTCTCATGCGTTTAGTTGAAAAAAACAATATAGTAAAGCTAAATATAAGCGCTGAAACTTAGGCATGATGGCTATGAGGGTTATATTAATCCAGTGATGGTCGCCTTGTTGCCAGTGCTCCTCTTGTTGTGGATACCAGTGGATATGATGTGCAGATCTGTATGAAGTAAAATATTATACACAATAATAATATTCATTTTATGGAGGAAGAGAGGTTTTTGTGGTCCTGTTTTTTATTTTTTAAATGTTATTAAATATTGGACGCACTTTTTAATGTGGTAGGAAGGATTTTAGTTTTTTAAGATCTCAATGATTTGAACTATGTTGACAAAATAAGGACAATAATGAAATAATTAAAAGACAAGATGTTGTATCGGGACAAAACTTTTACCTGTTATTATATTGACCCCTTTAAATATGCTTCATTAAAGCCTGACTAGTGTCGCCCAAACTCAACTGAAATATACCCAAAATTAAGTTTTAAGATTTCAAAGTAGGGAAAGTTGAGCCCGACAGAAGTTAACGGAATCAGGGAAGAGGTTACACTTCTTAATTAAAATCATGGTCTTTCCCAGCAGTGGGAATAAGAGAGTTTATAATGAGAGGGCAGCGGAAGGTGAAGCCATGTCTATTAAAAGTGACACTTGCCTCTGAGGCTGCACTGGAGCTGGACAACATAGAGAACCAGAAGAAAGGATCTGCATGAAACAGGCAAGAGTAAGAGGTAATTACATTTTGTTCGATTGTGATAATATGTAAATGTGAATCCCTGCAGCAAAAAAAAAAACTTTTCAAAACTTTATATTTCCTGAACTTGTAGAACAAAAAAAACCTGTAGTTGTTGGATGTGCAACAGAATGGCAGATACAGACACGACTTGCAAACACTTTTTGTAGCCAAATAAGACTTTCTGATTTTGATTTAAATCCCCCCACTCTTCTGAGATCTGAGATATATTTGAGTCTGTCTTGCATGCACAGTGTGATTCTACCCACAGATTTCCAGCGATGTTTTTTTGGAGACTTCAGGGGATTTGATTCCAAAAAGCTTCAGCTTGTGTTATTTGGCTTTGGATCATTCTCCCGTTGTAGACGACAGCCCGTCCTTTCACTTTTTTCGACTGACTAAAGGATATTTGCATCCAAAATTTGCTAATATTTGGAGGAATATATTCTTCCCTCTATCCGTGCAAGGTTTCCCGTGCAACTGGCTGCCACAAAACACAGAAATGAGGATATTTCCATTTTTCCACTCCATGCTTATCAATTGGAAACATGTTCTATTCATCAGATGCTGCTCGTTATTCCATCAACATGGTGGTTGTGGCCAAAGAGCTCAATTTACCTGATTTGTCCACATAGCTTGTTGCTTTGCAGAATTGTGAGGAGGTTGCAGGGGAAGTTTGTTTGAGTGTGGATGAAACTGCCTTTCTGTCAATACTGTACATGTTCACATTGATTGTATCAGTGTCGTGTGCATGAAATAAACCAACTAGATACAATTATTTATTACATCTGCCAGGGAGGTTATGTTATTACCCCTTTATTACCCGGTTGGTTGGTCGGTCGGTTGGTTGGTTGGGTGGTGGTTGGTTGGTCTGTTGGTCCATATGGTTGGTTGGTTGGTTGTTTTGTTAGAAGGATTTCCATTAAACTTGGTGGAAGCAAGGGACCAGGACGAAGAGAGAACCCATTAAAATGTTTTGTGAATCTGGACAAAGGTATGGATCTCAGAATTATTCATCCCTTTCATTAACCTTGTGAGACGGGGCATTTAAGTGTTTTGATTAAAAAATTCTGGTTTACTTAGGGGACTTTAAGTGTGTGACATTTGTTGCAGCTTGATTGAATTTTAGGCGACCGTTGGTCCTTGGGGGCGGTCTGCGCTCTGCTGAGAGCCCTTCTAGTTTAATAACATGCATTGACCTTGATGATTAGAACAGTGTCTGGTTTGGCTGCCGGATCAGATTCGGACGATCACCCATGTGCAGCCATCATTTCTATTTGTTTGCGTTTTGCATTTGGTTACATCACTGAAGTTGTTTGCCAACACTTCATGCTTGATGATGCTGAAAGAGGCGTCCAACTCTCAATCCATCGTCCTCAAGGGTTTGTTAGAGGCAGAAATCATTTAGAGCTGTGCAACTACAATAAAACTCTGTGTTCTCCATACAAATACACAGTGTTTGTCACTGGGTATTACAATATGCTATCATAATACATCACACAGTAATTATTACAGCAATTTAAATGCTCATTACAATTTGTCCATCCTCTGTGGAAGCTGCAAAATTCCACAACTCAAACTAGTATGTTTGGCATTAGAATACAACATGTAGTGCACTGAAAGTTGTTTCATTTCATAGTAATAGTTTACTCCCAACACTTTGTGCCTACACCACACATTCATCTTGTGCAGAAAACTCATTAGCACTGAGATTTGATGTGCACAAGGTCTAAAGTTTATCCGTGTGCTCTCGCTCACTAACACACAGTCACGTCTTTGTGTCTCCGAGTACTTCTATGTAATCTGACAATCGTATCAAAAGGATAGCATGTAGAAAGATCTGTATATGATGTGTCAGTTTCTGTGAAATGCAAAGTCTGGTTTCCTTTTGTCTGCCTCCAACATCCCATGTGGCTTTGCATCGTTGTTATTAGTAGAGAGAGGCTCCTATAAATAAGATGACAAACCGACACCAGAAGTCGACCTCCTCCTCGCCGCCTAACAGCAAGTTCCATGTTGTTGTTGTGAACTTATTAACAAGCTGGTTGAGCAGTAAAGCTCAGCAGCGGATGGATGCACCATTAACATCTCTGATTAAATGGCCCACTGATTCCTCGCCGTGTGTGGACACAGGCGCGGCGTCTGGAGCTGCCCGAGTGCACGTCCGCGAGCGAGTATAATTGCGGCTTTAGAGCAGTTTTCCCTCCTGGATACCGGCTCTCTAAAGAGTAAAAAAACAGATATTCAAGATGAACGTCGATGATTGGATGCACAATCTCCCAGAGTCTGCATAATAGCTCATTCCTCTGACCCACTGACTCTATCAACAGCACCGGGATCACTTCGATTTCCGCTTATCCAAGGTTGTCAACACTCCAATATTCCTGGGGGGGGTGCTTCAACGCACAACTTCTGACCCTCTGATGAGCCGGTAATCCTGTTATGCTGCCAGAGATGCACTTCTATCTAGGCCACAGAGTAATATAGGTTTAAGAGGGAGTCAAGAAATACTGTACCACAATATGAGATGTTCTACCGTACATATATAAATCAGAATTCAGTTTTAGTCCAATGAAACACAGAAGCAGCTCTGAAATGGCACTTTCCCCTTTTAAATCAACACATTACAGGAAGTTTATTATGTCTTCATGTGAAGTTTTAAGATAAATAACTCAGTGAGTTTAGTTGAGGTCAGTTCATTGATGAAACTAACATTTGTTACATCTGTTTAAAGGGAGGGAAATGTTACTTTCTGACCAAACAACGTATTATTTTCATGTTTCTTACGTTTTGAAAAAACAAATGCAAGTAAGTAAAGTACCAAAACACATACTGTTGAGTTCCATACGTTGTATTGCATCAATTCAAATGAAAATAGTACCAAAACCCTTCTGAACCCAAACCTTAACCATTTAAGATTTGAATCTATAAAAACTTGAGGGAAGTTGTGGCAAAACAAAACAGAAATTTGACTGATGAAAACATGAAGACAGAGCGGTGGAGGAAATCCTTTTTAAAATCAAGCTAATACATATGGTGCCAAATGTAAAGTTAATAGACATATTGATTATCAATATCCTTCCCTACATCACTGCTGTTACAGCTTCATATGTTTTTGAACAGCTGCCTCCTTTAGTTTTTCAATCAATCATTGTCACATGGCTTCGGGTTGAAGAGCGAGACAAGCTGACACATTTCATGTCACACATATGGAAATCGATCCAGGAGCAAAACTCGGTTCAGTGAAGTGAAGTCTGTTATAAAAACACAATCTGCACAACATCCCACGGTGGATGAAGCCGCTTGGCAACAACACCGAACCCCACATCACAGCCAGCGGTTGGATTCCACTGCCTCGACCCATCCTGGGTTCCATTCAGATCCTGGAACGCTGGCACCTCGCAAGTGTTCTCGCATTACACAGCAACCGAGGGATCATTCAGTTTCTTTTTCACGTACACAAATACAGACGCTTCCCTTCTTCTCTGTCACTTTCTTTTTCTACGACGCTCCAATCGTCTTCCTCTCTCGCTTTCACCATCGCTCACACATTCAGTGACAGATCCCCCCCCCTTTCATCTATGTGTACGTGTGTGTGCATGTGTGTGTATCTCTGTGGATGGTCCCAGTAATAGGATTGGGCAGATTATGCTCCAGCCATTGTTGTAATGTCCATGTTTTACAAATCTCTCCCTCTTCAGAAACTCTAATGCCAGCTGCCTCACAGTGGATATAAGCTGATGCAGCTGTTACAGTGAATCCTCTCTCTCTCTCTCTCTCTCTCTCTCTCTCTCTCTCTCTCTCTCTCTCTCTCTCTCTCTCTCCTCTTGTCCCCCCTCTGTTCTGTCTGCCGCTCTTTAGGTTTATGAAGACTTCCAAGTCCAAAAGACAGACTAATCAAGTTCAAATCTGTCCCCTGGATCGCAAGCACAAGCTGGTCAACGTCTGATATTGCTGCCCAGCTCCTGAATATGAGAGGAACAGGCACTCGAGCAGTTTTCAGAAGCAATTTAACCGATACTCTCCCGACAATTTGATATTTATTGGGATATTTAATTAAGAACACATCCATCTGGTGTGGTTTATTGCTACCGGGGCGGTTATGTCCCGATCATATGTGCTGATCAGGAGAATGTTGTAACATTTCTGCAGCCGCAATAGCTTTTTTCTGTTTACCTGCTTCAGCTGGGCCATGATAAGCTGCTTTCAGACACGCACACCACGACGCAGATCCCCCGTGTTTTCTCCCGAGGAGGTGCATGTGTGAACGCAATCCACCTGACCTCCTTGTATAAAGTAGAGAGAAGTCGATGTGTGAATTCAGCAGGGGATCCTCGGCTGGAGTCATCGATGGGGCGACAGACGCAAAAATGAAAAAACAAAAGAAAACAAATAACGGATGTCAAAATATGTCCATGGAAACTGCGCTGGTTGGCGGAGGCATACAACTGCAGAGTGGTGATTCTAGTTCATCATTATTATCATTTATTTTTATGCCGTTGGTTTAGTGAAAGAAACACAGCGTGACAGTGAAACTGTTTTTTTTTTACTACCACAGCAGGAAGAGCCAATTCCTCAGCTTTCACTCGTACTGTTAATTAACTCGCATGAATTTATCTTTTGTTCATCAATATTTCACAGTCGTGGAAAAAACAAGGAGATAAAAGAAAGTGCTGCTTGGCTCTGATGAAAAACATGAAATTATCTTTCTGGTGATGACTCATGGAAATACCTGGTTTGTCTGTTTCTATAGGAGCCTCACGCTGATTGTCCTCGTTTCCCTAAACTTTTGCAACAAAGGTGCAAAGTTTGCACGGGTCATTTTGCCCCGATAGCCACATGTATGGATAATACAGCAGGTTGAAATATAACTGGAATTATCTTTTAAATGAAACATTGTTTTAAGATAGTCTTTCTACAAGCTTTTTGCATAATGCCGTTTTTTGGTTTCATTTGTGTCTCACTGAAGTTGACACACTGTATGACTCACACACACACACACACACACACCTCCTCCACTTTGCTTTGTATTTGAACTTGCTACATGCATAGTCGTCTGCTCCAGTTGTGATTAATGATTAAACGTCAGAGGCCGTTTCTACTCTCTTAGCTCTTTTCGTTCCCAACCAACCTAGATTCTTGTCTCTCACATTCCCGACGCATTTCACTTCTTTTCTCTGTGTCTGTCTCTTTTTTGCTTAGACTTCCTCATCACGTATTTCCCCGACTCCCCCTTTACTCAGATCTAGGAGATACATGTGTCTGTTTTGAGGCACATTTTGAAAATCACAGATGCTCCATCACACACAGACACAGAAACAATACACACACACACACACACAAGCACACCTCTTCCAACATCTCCAGTCTTCCAGAGAGTAACCTCTGATGGATGACTGGCTGAGAATAAAGTGCGACACATCTGCTCTGTATCACAGCTTTGTGTATAAAGACATTAACACAACTCGTAGACATAAATTACTACCTGAGTGCACACAAAACACACTTTCTCTCTGATACAGGAAAAGAAAAGAAGAAAAAAATTCAATACCATTTCTTGGGAATTTTCAAGTTGTATATTTTAGAGTATTTTGTTCTCTGTTAGTACAATACACTGTTTAGTTTCCTCAAAGCATAAAAAATATGGGTTTTTCTTAGTGTATAGGAGTAAGTACAGGTTCATACTGGGCAGTTGCCAGGTGTGAGCTCTTGTGCTGTTGGTGAGTTATGAGCTATGAGCACTTTCCCCCCGTTCCATAAAATAAAAGTGCATTTATTTTTGCCAATCTGGCAGCTTCAGCTTCAGATGCAGAAAATGTAAGAACAGGATATCACATTTTTTATAAATCCTGTTGGGGAAACTCAACATTTTCTTGCTCTTCCGTTTGTCTTTCTCCCAAAACTCACAACAAACAGGTTTCAGTGTGCAGTGCTGTGCAATTACAACCGCCGAGTTTCTCCATACTTCGGCAAAATGCGTTTTTCGAGTATCGAAACCGTACAGTAAACAGGATTTAATGCTTAGGTCCCCTCAGAAAATCCTCAAGACAAAGTACGTTATCCACGGATGGAAAAGGAAAATGCTGCAGGTGCCAGAACGTCATGCAGTGAAATGACACATTCAGCAGTATGCAGGGAAGTCACGTGCACAGGCAATATCACATGCAAAGCTTCCACCACACAGAATAAATCCTCAGGCTCCGATGGACTCACCGAGCTAACTGTAAGGTACTTCTTAAAAAGACTAGTATATTTATAAAACTCATTTACCAGGTGCAGTTCAATGTGAGTGCACTGTGGCCAGTTTAGTTAATCTAGAATTTGTATTCAAGTCAATATTGTGGTAATATTGTGTGTGTGTGTGTGTGTGTTCACATTCACAGATTATTTTTAATATATTCACAAATATCCTTTCTCCTGCTCTTTGCTGCTTCATGTTGTACAGTGTTGCTGGTGGGTAACTGTTAATGCACCTGTTGCACAAATCCCACTCTGTCCCGACAAAATCCTCCTGGATCTGTTCCGTCTTTGTGCTTGTTTGTTTCAGCACAATCCTTTCTAGTGATTCCAGTGTCGGCACGTTTGAGTGTGTGTGTGTGTGTGTGAGTAGTTGATATGCGAAGATTATTGGGTCCAAAGAAAATGCCAGAATCATCATTTTAGTTACACACTGCGATGAATTCATGTTCAAATGTCTCTGTGTTCCGGCTTCATGTTTGTCATTTGCATAACATGTGGAGCATTTCATGGCGTAACGTAGCGCAACATGCAAAAACCGCCTGTGTCATTATAACTCAGTGCGTGTTTCATCTGATCATGGCAGTTAACATAACGCAACACACGCCGCATATGAATGTGTCTCCTCACATTTCCGTCCCCTGTCCCCTCCCACAGTTCTCGGCCTTGCTCATTAGCTCGTGTTATCTCATTATCTCCGTCCTCAATCAATCAGCCTCCCTCTCTCTCTCTCTCTCTCTCTCGCTCGACCACCAGTCCACCCGTCAGCAGCATCACATCGCGAGCCCGTCACCGTCTCCCTTTCCCGACGCTCACAATCCATCCTCTGCCCGTCAGTCACAATGCTGTTGTTTCGGGTAAATAAACCGTGCGTGGGCGTGTGTGGATGAATTTGTTTCCTGGTGTGTCCTTCACGATTTGTTTTTTGTTGCCCCACACACGTGTCTTTGGTAATGCTTTGTGAAGGCGTGATCCCAGTTCAACTGGGAACTCAATGGAGCGTGAGCGAGCCTCGTCGCGACAAGCATAGGTCAGGGTGAGCACGTGACCCACAAAACACACTTACACACACTTACACACACCCAACACAAGCTCACAAGTGCCATTGCTCCCTCAGGTGTTTGTCCAACAGCTGTTGATGAATGCAACACTGGCTACACAAATAGACAGTCATAGAATTCCTCGCTGTTATTAATGCACAACAGAGATATAACCAAGGTTCGCTCTTCCAATAACAAACCGTTACCCCTCGTGTTTCCATGGAAATACATGTTTATGCTTCACCACTTTCCCCAAGACCTGGATTTGTCCTTTCTTTCTCAACGGCGAGTGCAACACTGCTTATACTGTGATGATCCCCCCCCCCCAGCCTCGCACGCACCCGCCTGCGAGCGACGCCCAACAAGCACCACCATACTCACTGAACGCACACTGACTCACAATGATCCGCCAACACACATGAAAGGTATCCACAAAACGTACCTGCCATCAAATAGAAAGAAGTAACCGCAGTGAAAAGCCACAACACTAGTATTGCTTAGTATCCTCAAAATATGATGATATATAATGATAATAATGATTGATATTTAAACTGCTTTTAATATTGTATTATAAATATGATTATTAATAGTGGGCATCACAAACTACACTTCTGCCTGCAAGTCCTTTAAGTTCATATAAGTATGTTAAGTACTGTTATTTTTTAACCAATCCGCAGCTGTATTCTCATCACATTAAAATATATATGAAGATGTTATTAAAAACATTTTCTATTCTAACTGTTCTGAGAATAGAAAAAACAGCAAATTGGGTCTTTAAACAAAAAAAACTGCTTGTTTTGCTCGATCCACTTTAAAAAGAACACCTGAGACAAATAGATATTTTGTTTTGTTCACCTAGCTTACACTCACTTCACTGGTCCCATTGTGAGCAGGTGAGGCTGCACCACAGTTCAGTCCCCAGAGATTGATAACAAAGCCTCTCTGTCTAAAGACTCCAGTAAACTTGGCCTCAGAGACGGTTTTTAACTCGCTCGGCTGCTCCGGGCGCCTCACGGCCGACCGGCGATGCTCCACGTGTTGTTGGCCTGTGATTAAAAAGCTCACAGTTTACAGCCAGATGTGTGTTCGTGGGGGACGACCGGCAAGCGTTTGGTATATTTTGGCACGTGAATGTGTGTTCTCATGTGTAAGTTGCTGACTCCACGTGTTTGTGTGATCTCTCCAGGACAAAAGAACCCGTGTCCTCGCCAGTGCTTATGGGCAGAGCCGTGTCGAGTTGTCAGGTAGGCAACCGTGTGTGTGTGTGTAATCGTGCCATGTCCCTGCAATGTCCCGGCACGAGGAGCGACGCGGCAGAAGCCTGTGTCATCTAAATGGAAGAGGACATGTCTGTTTTTCGCTCTCCTGTTTCTTCATCCTCCTCCTCCGTCTGTCTCTCTCCACGTCTGTCTCAGCTGAGAGGTTTCACGATTCTGTGTCACCGTCCTTTTCTAAGCTCTCGTCGCCGACAGAAGTCTTTTCTCTCCCGCCCTCTTTTTCTTTTCCCTTTCTGCTATGTCTCACTTTCTGACACGAGAAAAATGCAGCAATGAGCGCACTCAGGACCTGAATCAGCAGACGGTGCGGCAGGAGACAGAGGGACAGAATCAGCTTGGCACAGGCAGACAGGAAGATAATGAGAATAGATGGTGGCAGACGACTCACTGTCAGCACACACACACACACACACACACACACACACACACACACACACACACACACACACACACACACACAAGAGAGAGAGACAGAATGATACGTCGCAATCAAGCATCTCCGGCTGACGTGTAATTGTGTGCAGGTTTCTTTCTTCCATCTTCGTCTCTCAACCTTTCCCTCCTCTCTCCTTCCTCTCCCCCTATTACAATAAAAAATACGATCTGGCAGCCATGAGCTGTACATTACACGGGAATAATTTATGAGCGGCAGTAACACTGCGTTGAGCCTCCTGCAATGTGTTGCAGAAATGCCCACTTGTTGTTGCCGCGCCATTGTGTCCGCTGAACGAGTTTGTCATTATTAGCAGATTGAGACCCACTAGCGCTGCTGCGAGTGCCAGCGAGCCGACTGCCAAGATGCTGTTGTTCCGGAAAAACAGAAAACTCAGCCAGAATTAATGGAGTTTGACTGCGACTGTTCACAAAATATCAAAAATATGTTAATGCAATATGTTAATGTGGCCCATCAAGTCTCACCTTATATTGAATCATCGTGAGAAAAAAATATTCCACATTTGACAACTTGTTTCTAGCCAGGGGCGGATCCAGGGGTGGGGGCCAGGGGGTTGCAGTGAAGTGCCCCTGTCCCTTTTTGCTTGTGCTTGAACAACGAACAGGTTTTAAATATATTCATTGATTTGTAGCTTTGCTCAAAGTTAACAGTAAACAAGGAATCATTCACTGAATCAGGAATTGTTCATGGGACATATTAGTGCCCCCCCCCCCTGTTTAAATCAGGTCCCATGATCTAGAGAAATTTAGATCTGCCACTGTGTCGTCATTTGTCCTCTTGAATTAATGTTTTGGACATGAGGACCATGTGCTACAGAGTCGGGGGACCTGAGCCGCCTCCTTAAATCAGCCTTAACCTCCCGGTCCCAAGTAGAGTCAAGACGCCCACTCGCTGACCTGGAGACCATCTCCCCTTTACTTTCTCTCAAACCTAATTGCCTTCATCACTGGCGTCTGCTGTTGCCCTCAGCACCTGGGTGTTACACCGCTCATAGCGCCTCCACCCCCGGGGCCTTTAGAGAAGAACACGGGGATCCCCCTCCTGTTTCTGATAGAGAAGCTTGGATTGGCTGGAACCATCGTAAACCAACGGGATCAGGAAGTTGATCTGAAGCAGCTTGGCTCCCTTCCAGACCGCAGACTAAGTAATCCTGTGATTAGTGGCTCTGCTGCCACATCCCCACCATCCCGCTGGCAGATTCTACCCCCGTCTCTGCTGCTGCACCAGGTGACACCTCAGTCGACACCACTGCCTCCTTTGGGATTTCTCACAAACGGGTCTTGGAATGAAACCAAACTCCTGGTTAACTCTTGTCTTGGAGTAGAAGACAGCATAAAAGTTGCATAACTCAATCTTTTAAAATCTAACTTTGAATTGTTACCTCTCTCAGCTGAGCTTTTGTCAAAGTCTCACTACAAAATAATTCTATTCTCTCAACCAGTTTTAAGTTAACTGGACAAAAAAGTGAAGCTGCTTTCAGACGTGCACTGAATGCCAAACAGTTTCCTGAGATCAGACTATATGAGAACTCAAATGATCAAGTCAGTTTTCTGGATGATTTGCAGAACTTTTCCTTTTGTAAAATGTCTGAAAAACGTCTGAGTGATGCCATGTGAGAATAAAGCAGGAAAATGTCTGCAAGACTGTGAATGTTGGAGTCGTTTCTAACATGAGATGGACAAAAATTTAAATAAAAATTGAAGTATAGAAATATCTCGTCTTAGACACTGAGAAAGATGTTAACTTGTACTGTAAAGAAAGCCACAGTGCTCTCTGCTGCAGCATGTCAGGTCCCGCCTCCTGCTTTCTCTACCCAGACACCCTGACCTGAATGCTCCAGAAATTAAAATGTGTCCGACCCAGACAATCTCCTCCTCTTTTTGGGACCCCTTCTCTGAAAACAGCTTTATTCGACACATATCCCTCTGTGGGGGGATTCCAGATTGCTGAGCAGCTCCACGCCTACACCCTCGTATATGTTCTGTACGTGTGGGGGAAAC
The DNA here is from genome assembly GCF_022539355.2 of Hippoglossus stenolepis. NCBI lineage: Eukaryota > Metazoa > Chordata > Actinopteri > Pleuronectiformes > Pleuronectidae > Hippoglossus > Hippoglossus stenolepis. The sequence goes on from NC_061504.1 coordinate 10,383,916, forward strand.
ATTTGTGTCAATCTAAGGTTTCCGAGGCTGACACACTTGGCACAGAATCGACTCTGGCCTCACATATCATCATTAGTGTTATTAAACTGAAAATCTCGGATGGGATGTGCCCACCCAGGATTACACTGTGTTCCACTACTGTACTTGACTCCTCTTCCCTTTATCATCCGCTGATGATTTCTCTCTAAGCGCTCCTCTTATATAGTATTTAAATCATTATCCAGTTCACACGGTGCTTTGCTGTGATTTAATATCAGCTAAGAGGCGTAAAGCAGAGCCCGAGTGCTCGTTGCCTCTCTAATCATTTAATGTTTGTGCCCTGATGGGCAATATAGTTTGAGAGGAGAGGTTGAATAGTTGAGCCACGCGGTAAAAAATCTACAGTATCATCATAAACAAACAATATCTCCAGCCAATCAGGCACAAGGGATTGGACAATCCTGTTATTGTTTTTTGCACCTTGACCTTTGACCTCTCAAATCCAATCAGTTAATACATGAGTCTAAATGAACATTCGTCCCAAATTTTAAGGGATTTTCTCAATTCACAGTGACCTTAAACTTTGACCTTTGACCATCAACATCTAAACAGCTCATCCTTGAGTCCAAATAAATGTTTGTACCAAGTTTTAAGAAATTTATCTCAAGGCCGTGAGACACTTTATATTTGTGATACACCTTTCAATGTGTTTCAGCCAATCAGAGACGTTAGCAAAACATGTAATTAAAGATGAAAATCACAATCATCTGTCTCACGTATACTGAAACTAAAAGTCAGTTATACAATCATTGATTTATTAACTAATGTAAAAATCATCATCAAGTTTAAAGAATAATATTTTGAGTTATACATCAAACCTGAGGATTTACTTTTCTCTTCACCTTGAGTTCTTGGAAACTGTTTCTCTATTTCCTTACAGTAAATACACTCAACTCCTCGACCCTGTTCACTTCACATTGAACCAGCTTGAGTCCTGATTGTTGATTATAAGCAAAGGGATGAATCATCCTGAGTACTGACTTTTATTGATCATGCTCCTTGTGCAAAAATACAGCATTTCTTCTTCTTCTTCTTCTTCTTCTTCTTCTTCCTCTTCCTCTTCTTCCTCTTCCTCTTCCTCTTCTTCTTCTGGGGGTCACGTAACAAAAGCCAGAGACGAGCACGTCCTCAGACGAAGTGATGAAAGTTTCTGACGGTTCATCCTTGAAAGTCGGTAGAAAGGGGCGATTTGAAGAGTGGACTTGTCGAGCAGGGAGAATAACACATAACTTGATAATTGTGCGTGTTGTACATAAGTGATGGATGGTGAGAGCAGCCTTGGCTTTGCACAGTAGAGGTGTCGCCTCTTTTCTCTCTTAGTGTGAATGAGAAGAGGAAAAAACAGTTCAGTCATGTTGCCGTCACACTGAGCACCGGGCTCCTGTTTATGGTGTTTTATAGAGAGAAAATCACTTTATTCTCTGTGTGTGTGTGTGTGTGTGTGTGTGTGTGTGTGTGTGTGTGTGTGTGTGTGTGTGTGTGTGTGTGTGTGTGTGTGTGTGTGTGTGTGTGTGTGTGTGTGTGTGTGTGTGTGTGTGTGTGTGTGTGTGTGACAGCAGGTGTATTAAAATCATATCAAAGTATTGAGGGGAACTCTTTCGCTCTATCAAACCTATATTTTCTCTCTTTTCTCTCTCTCTTTCTTCCTCTCTTCCTCTCCAGTCCTGCTCCTCTTCCTCCCACAACCTTTCTTCTTCACCTGTTTCCCCGCGTGAACAAACAAAGTCTCTGCTTCACGCGGCCCTGCGGAGCTCTTACAGCAGTAAAATCTTCACAGTGAGTTTTTGTGACTGTGTGCGTATTTGTTTATTCAGGTTTTTACTGCATGTGCTCTGTCCCAGTTCCCCCCCCGTGAGGAGAACTTTTATCTCTCTCCTCTTTGTGTCTTTTCAGTCACTTCTTCGATCTCCTCTTGTGTTGTTTTTTTTTTATATCCACCGCTTTCTATTCACGTCTGTTTGTTTTTTTGCGTCCTGCTTGTTTTATGCTCTAACTTTCAAATTTTGCCAGCAGGAGTATCGGTGGAACCCCCGCCAGCCTATTCAAGCTGATATTTAAATAACAATATGTGGGGTGTTATTCATTTAGAATGGGGTGTGTTAAATTGTAAAATTACATCTAGATCAATTTGAGTTGTTGTCATTGTCGTAAAGGTTTGAGTTTACTGTTACCGAATAATTAATACGAACCAATATTTGGTATCTGCCATAGTGATTTATTTTAAAACATGGACGCAGCATGAAATAATCTTGATCATCCGATTTTCTGTTGTGACCAAGATACATAACAAGAAAAACATCAAAACCTTGTGTGTTAGTTTCTCAATCTGCACATTGTTATCGGTCCAGCTGTGGCGGAAAGTATTAAAAAAGTATTTTTTTTAAATCTCCTAACCAACTGACGAGCTACAATAAAGACTTTATTTTGAAAAGATGGCTGTTATGTATTCATGGCCATGATTTAAAAAAAAGATTAGAGCAATTTAGGAGGTAAAAACCTGAGAGGATAAAGCTGAGTGATCTGGAGAGGAGACGAGCGTCATGTTATCATTTTCGCAAAGTGATGGTTCACACTAGTCTGCACACAAAGCACACTTTTTAACACACAGTTGAACAAGATGAGTTTTTTAAGCTGACAAACTATATTTTAACAACGCTGCACCTAGAATAACTAAAGAAGAGGCATTTCAGTGCTGTGATCGCTTGTTAGCATCTATTGATACAGTTTATATCTGTTGTACCCTTCACATTTCATCAGTATCAGTTTCCTTTGCCTCTCTCCTCCCTTATCCCCCTCTTTTACCTCCACCCTCCCTCTTTTCTCCTCCCTCCATCCCCTCTTTCTATCTCAGCCTCCATCTCTACCTCCATCTCTCTCTCTCCCTGGGGAATCCTGTTAATATTCTCTAATTATGCCGCACATTATGCACGCGCTCTCCCTCTGTGAATTACGGGGGGGAACTAAAATAAGTTATCTCAGAGAGGCCTTTAATCGTCCCAGCTTCGTCTTCACAATCTGATCCATGTCTAGAGAGTTTCTGAGGCTGAGAGCAGTTGGTGTGAAGAAGGGAAAAATAAATGTTACGGTGTAACCACGCGTCTGGGAAATGTAGATGAAATTCCGTCTAGCTCGGAGGTGATGAGTTCTACGTACGGACGACGTTAGATCGGAATCAATTCATATTTTTGTGTGATTTTAAAATGCGTATTTCTTTTTTCTTCCCAGCACATTGTCACCAAAAAGCTCCCATGGGCCACATTTAGAGATATTTGTTTATTCCATCAGCGTGTGACCTTTTTAAAATTGACCTTTAGCGACACACAGAATGTCCCAAGTGCATCTCGGCGCTGGGCTAAAAAATGATGCCATGCATCACAGTAGCCTCGCACTCCATTGAAATTGCCCTCTTTCATCATCGCTTGTGCACAAGGTCAAAGTATTGGTGAGTGCGGCCATTACGGGTCGTAAGGAGATGCACTTGCACTTTGACAGCACAATTACCCCATGAGATGTGGGTGACTGTGTTTGCCCGGTGGCTCTCGCTGTTTATCTTTAAAGACTCGGTGCACGGCTCATTTGTCTTCATCAGCGGTTGGACTGCTGTATGAATATATGGGACATTTGGAGGAATAAGAAATCTGCAGTTTTTGTATTGTTGTTGAGGAGATTATTAGGGAGATAATGGTAAGTCAAGTCAGAGGCATATCAGGGTAAGACTGTAGACGTTTCAGACTTGACCCCCAGAGGACGTCCGCAGAATTGGATCCGTACTTTCTCCGGAGTTTGTCTTTCACACATATACAGTGCAGCAAGACATTCTCTTCTCAGCCACGTCCACAACTATACAGAAATCTCTGCAGGCTTTCTCCGGCCAGTCCCCTAGTGAAAAGTCGACAGGAAGTCCGCAGGATCTTTGGAGTTCAGTGCATGTCTGAAAACAGCTTATGTCCAAGTTGACTTTCACAAATTGTAAAAGCCTTTGTTTTGGCTAAATCACTCATTTGAATTCACCACGACCACCATCTGCCTACTCCTCCGTCCAGAACGCCCCTAACTGCCTCATCAGAGGGCTCAGATACAACTGTATATTTTACCATCTACATGAGACACTGTTCAAATGTGGAAATAAACTGAGCATGAAACATCTTTATTCATCTCCTCGCTGTAAAAGAAAAACTGATGACTGGATCACATTTTATTTTTTACGAGCCATATTATCTGAAGGGAAACAGCCCAGACACAGATACTAGTTTTCTGAAGCTTCGTCAGTCGGCACCTTATAGCAGCAGGCCATCTGCTAATCATGACGAATGACTCCTGGGTGTCTCCTATACACTGTGTGTGTGTGTGTGTGTGTCTGTCTGTGTGTGTGCTGGATGATGAAAAGAGAGGAAAAACTTTATTCGCAGATGAAATATAATCTTGAATGTTAAAATCGTATTCCTTCACGTATTAAAAACACAATCTCACAGATGTAAATGTCAGTGCAGTACCTCTGCAGTATTTAAAGGAAAAAAACACACAAATTAACTGAACTGCGTTGGAGTGAGTGGAGCTCCATCCGCAGTGCACCTCTGTCATTTGCTATTAACACTAGACTGATGCTTAGGGGAAATTCTGACTCCGGCTTGCCTGTATTGTTGTGAAGCAATTAACTAGAGTTGCTCCCATCGCTCACAGTGCGGCCCCTTTGTTAAAAGTTTAAATGTTTTCTGGCGCTCTCGCACGACACAATACTTTCAGTGCTGAAGGGGAAGTTGCAGCAGTGCGACCTTGATATTCAGTGAAAGGATGAAAAAGATATGTAAGGAATATGGCAGCAGCAAGTGGAGTGTATATATATATCCCCACCAAGGTTCAACATATGCCCATAGGCCCCTAAATATACCAGATTTTCTTTTTAATCAAGATCCATGAATTATTTACTGGGAAATCTGGGAAAATGTAAAAAAAAAAAAGCCTTATCTCACTTCTAGAAAGTAAAAACAAATTCCTGGATTCACCTCCTTTGTTCGGATCTGCATCAAAATTCACTGGGTTCTTTCTTGACCCATTTCGCTTCCTTTCTATTTCTACATAATTATAGTCGTATACTATAGTATCACTGTGGTTAGCAATATGCTAATTATCATATGAGGTGAAGGAAGGGAACTAAGAGGGTGTTGCAAGCAGCATTATGTCTTATGGTTTAATGATTCACGAGAACATATGATATGAAGGTACAGCATGATAAGCAAGAAGTCCAATCAGCAGGAATCATCAGCTCTAGCAGGCAAAAAACATTTAAACTCAAAAGACACTCTCTTGCAACCTCTCTCTCTCTCTCTCTCTCTCTCCCCTCTCTCTCTCTCTCTCTCTCAGCCTGCAGCCGTGTGTTTAGAGTGGGCCACACATTCAACACAAACAAAGTGTAAACACGTCAATCTAAAGAAACACATTTAGTCGCAAACAAAGACAAGGTCTCTTGTGCTGCTGCAGTGCATCAACCTATCCGTCATGGTTAAGCGACTGGTAGCGTCTCCTGTAGCCCTGATGCAGACCCTCCAGAATCCTGCAGTGTGTGCATGGCAACAGCTGCCCACCAGACCCAGTACAGCCAGTGGTAATTACAGATGCCTGGACTTGACGGCCTTGGTCGTGGTCTGACTCCAAACAAAGTTGTTTTCTTCCTTCAACTGATAAATCACACGCTCGGCAAATAACCAAAATCCTCAAGAAGTTTGTGATAAATAGCCTTATATCCCAAACTGAGGAAAAAGAGCCAATAACATAGATTAGCAGCAAATGCCCCTGCTATGGGACAACGTTGCCAAAAAATCACGTGAGACACAAACTTGCAAATGTGTGGGTTTTAATAGGAGTGCAGTTGTACATCCACAAAGTTTCAAAATAAAGATTTGCCCCTTTCAAAACATTTTTTTCAATGTTTCATCTCCCGACGGACGTGCATTGGTTTTCAGAAACAGCATTTGCCAGGTTTCAAACCTGGAAAACAAACTGATTCACTCTTCAGAGACGACTCTGAGAATATGTTGGAGAAAACACACATTATGCAAGACTTCAAAGTTTAGTTTCAAGACTTCAAAACCTTTTTTTATTCGATTTCAAGCCTTCAAACACTTTTTCTTTTTCAGTTTCGGTAATATGACATGTTATTTATCCCATGAAGCAGCAGCTGAATAATTTTAAAATCAATCTCACTAGTGTCCTGTGTGGTGAGGAATGAATGGCAAAAAAAAAAGCATGTCCACATCTTCAAAAGTTGTAAATCCACAAGAAATAGACTCTTCACGATCAAATCCACATGAGCACAATTTGAAAACCTGTTGGACGGTGAAATTTCTCCTAGACGACTCAAAGCTCTGGTGCAGGAGTGGGAGAGGGAAAGTTGACAATAGGAGCCTAATTGGAGAGTTGTTGTGATTTTTATTGTAATTGGTCATGGTGGCTTTCTGCAGGGTGTGTTTTTACACAGCCAGACCCAATCGCCCACCGAGGCAGTGTCTCCGCACAGGGCCACAGATTATCTGCTCAGCTCAGGCCCTAATTTGTAATCATCGGCCTTTGTGGCCACCAGTGTTTTGGCTTTAGCGCGGCTAATACAGGGATCCTGATTATTTACCCCAACCGTTTCCTGGTCGTACAAAACCGCCCCCATTGTTTGGTAGCTGTGTCCCGTGGTAAACACAATAGGTGTTCATGTGGTGCGTACCTGGATTATAACACAGCCTCTCCACTGTATAATCAGAATGGATTTTCAAGCTCCCGCCGCCTCGGCCGAGGAAGATTAATACAGACAGGCGAGGGGGTTGTGAAAATATGATTTACTGAAGTGTACGTTCTGACAAAGTGGGGGCGTATGTAAAATAGTGTTTTTCCATTTCTTTATTGTGAAAATACAGGAGTCAGAAATTGTGCTTGTGCGCGCTTCACAGATGGAAACGGCCCTGTCAGTCAAAAAATAGAAAACGCTGCTTGACTTCTAATTCTGCTAAAACTCACCGTCTGGCAAACGCTGGTGTTATCTTGTTATTCTACTCAGACTGACAGTGACTTGAAATCCCTGTAATTTAACATATGAGTCCATATTTAAATGTGTGATAATGGTGGGTGAACCATTACCAGACATATCATACCATTACTTCGAAGAATCCTAATTGTGTCTGATTCTTTTTTTATTTTCACTGCCTGACTGTGAAGTGAACACGAGTCACATCTTGACTTCATTCAACTCGGGGGGAACTCAGGGGTTAAATCTTTTATTAACAGTGTGGAGCCGGATTTGTGCATAATTTACGTTCGCCTCGGAGCGGGCGTTTAGATCTGTTGGTTACGCTGCAGTCAGGCCAGAATTGAGTTAATTCCCATTCGCCGCAATAATGTGAATTCTAAGGACTTCTCGCTGAGTCACCGCTGCGCCTTCTTCTAATGGTTCTCCGGCAGAAATGAGGTGTGTCATTACGAAACAAATAGACATGGAGGACGGCGGCGTTGGTGATCAGCGATGCTTCGCTTAGCCGGAAGCGACCAGACGTCCTTATTCAACGAGAGATTGGCAAATCAAACAAGTTTTTCGTATTGCAAGACTTTATTCTTGTCCCCCGGGCAAAACTAAACCCAAAGTGGGTTATTGACGCCGCGCTCATCCATCACCATCGCTTTGTTTCCCATCGATTGCTCGACTCTTTTACACGCCAGCCACGTGTAGAAAGACAACGCACACACACGAGCAGGCGAACATCTCCGCTGCGTCTTCTAGTCTTTTCATCCAAGGACACACACATACTCACGGGAATCCTGGTAAAAAACGCACACTTGTGTTCGTAAGCCGCACACAAACACACACACACACACACACTCCCACACTCCCACACCACATCTGTCTGTTCATCTCCAGCTCGCCTCCTGTGTACAATGTATTCCCCCGAGGGGCCTGGATCGCATGTCATCGTGTTCGCCGAGCTCCGGCGTTCAGCTTCATAAAGACTCCGTTTTGTTCCACACGTCACAACCCATGTTGCGGTGTGCCGTGTTTCTTCTCCTCGTAACTACATGAAGGGATATTCATGGAGGCAAAGACCTTCTTCTCCCTGCAGTGCACTCTCCTCTTAGTTCTCTACACTTGAACATGTGTTTCTGCTCACTGTTTAATCACTCGGCCTCATGCATGTGTGATTATGTGCGTTTGAATGTGAGACACGACCGCTTATCGTCCGTGTGAATTTGAAAGTAGCATGTTACATGGGGGGGGGTTGTTGTCGGTGTGGAACTAGATTGTCCACCAGAAGAAGAAGGACGATTTCAGACGCTTGTTTAATCATATTTTCACTCGTCATTTCCATCAGGAGAGACTTATCGATAAATAAATGAAAATAAGTCAATTAAAAATGTAATTATTGTGAACAGAGGAATAGACTTTGGCACTAAGACCCCAAGAAGAACTCAATGGAAGCCGTCCTATGAATGAGGTGCTTCGGATAGAAGGAGCCTAAAGTTGGGAGGTCTCATGAAGGCTTCTGATTGGACGTTTAAAGGGAGATAGAGTTGAGGTGGGTCAATCACTGATCACTGCACTGAACTGACGACTTAATGACAGAAGGGAGAGAGAGAACATTTTGAACTCTGTCAGCTTGCAGGTGATTGGCTGAGACTGAGCGCGTCAGGCTGTGATTGGATGAAAAGAGAGAACGAGCTTCATTTGGTTTGTTTTGTTGGACTGTAGATAACTGCACTTTTATTGGGCAGTGAAAACCTGCATTAGTCGAATCAGCAGTTACATCTTATATAAAATGTTTAATAATGTTTGCTCAAAAATAAGTCTTTGTTTTTTATTTTCTTTGACCATGAATGTGCAAATTTTCTCAACATCGACATCTTTTACGGCTCGGTCCAGAGAGCAGGGACGTGACACCGTCGGCTCACTTGAAATAACATGGTTGCCTTGTCATGTTTCCATGTTCAGTTGACCATTGGCTGATTTGGGGGCGAGAGGCGGGATGTGTTTTATCTTTGGCGTTACGGCCCAGTACTCTTCGGGATTCTCCTCCATTATAGCATCTGTGGATAAGCTTTTTTTTATTAGTATTTAGCTGCTGTCTTATTTGATGTGTGAAACTAAAGTGTGTATTTGCGAATCAATCACGATCATAACAATCAACTTTTTTCACGTGCGAATAGTCATGTGACCCACCACACACATCGCAGAGTTCTGATGTTATTGAGGTCTGTTTCCTGTTTCCTGCTCAGCTGACCTCCCTTCCTGCTTTTGAAATGTGAGATCACTGCTCTGCACATTATTCACTGTTTCTACACTTTCACTGATTCCTTCTCAGTTTCTGTGTGTTTGTGTGTGTTTGTTTGTGTGACTGTGTGCATATCAGCCCCATAGCAGAGCACCCTTATCACGGAGCACCTGACACCTGCACAGTGACAGAAAAAGATTCCTCAGTGTTTTTCTATGTGGGCTGCCAAAATAAATTATATGCATGGAAAAACACTGAGTGTGTGTGTGTGTGTGTTTTTGTGTGTGTGTTGCCATATTTGTGAGAAGATGAGGATTAATTCAAACATGGTGCAGTTTTGTGACCTTACATCAATGGTATTAACGAGTTGTGCAGCAGTGACGACTCAGTGTCGGTGGAGGCTGCCTGACTCGTCCATGGGCAGGTTGCACTTTATTCTTTCATGCAAGTCATTCATTGCTTTTCCAATGACTTTGTGGTTGGTTTATAAACCATTGTTCATTATTACGTTTGGCACGAGGATCAAAGCGACTTTTTCTTTGACGACACACACACACACACACACAGATATAACTTTTTAAATGGGTTTATATATAAAAGAGCACATTGATATTAAAGAACTTCAAATTTGACAAACCAAAGGTGTGAGAGTGAACGAGATGAAGAAAAAACCACGTTAAGCAAAACACCAGACTTGGTAAGTTGATTATCAGATATTGCCAGGATGTTATTTCATCCTCATTTGATTGAAATGGACAGATACCAGAACCATGAATTTTTATGCACACCACACACTGCTGGATGTAATTTTGGCAGAGAAGGAAGACGGTGGCATTGGAATACAGTCTGGTGCAGATATTCCTGAGGAGAAGTGATATCCCCTAAAAACAGGAGTCGGTATAGAGAGAAAAAAAATACTGAAATGAATATGATAGAAAAGGGGGGAATGTGGGGAGCGAGAGGAAGAAAGAGAGAGATAGTCGAGGTGTGCAGGGAAACTATCTAACGTGTCTTATCTCGAATACAGAAAATGGAAAATTAGAAGAGAAACAGGAGGAACACACTGATGCAGGGGGTGAGAGAATGAGGAGAAATAGAAACTGCACTTTTTAAAGCTTAGCACATAATGCCCTGCACACACACACACACACACACTCTCTCTCTCTCTCTCTCTCTCTCTCTCTCTCTCTCTCTCTCTCTCTCTCACAAACAAACAAACAAACAAACAAACAAACAAACACACACACAGCTCCCATCTTTACATCACAGTGGGGAAAAAAAACGACAGGCAGGGGAAGCCTTACTTATGTAATCCAGTCCCTCAGTTGCATAAACACGCTGCTTTTTCGATGCAAGTGTGCTTTTTGTCTGTAAATTCGATCTTCTGAAGATGCTCCAGCTCAACCCTCACATCCACTGGCTTTAAACGCCTCTGACATGCCAGGCAACGGAAGTGCCACAGCGCCATCTGTGGGTTGGAAGAGAAAGAAAAAGAAAGTGATGGCACTGCAGCGGCGGAGCAGAGCTGTGCACCCAGAGTAGAGGATGTGGGGGAAAGTCCTCCCAGATGAGTGGCACTAAACCCACTCTCATCCCGTCTCCTCCCAGCCATTTGAATAATCCCTTCAGATTGGCTAAATAGGTTTATATACATCGTGAGCCTCGGGTATATACTGGCTAAATTAATTTGCTGCAGCTTCCTCTGAGCTACAGTCCAACCTCTGAAAACACGTTGTCTTGAAGTGGAGGAAGAGAGCGCTCTCGTGTTAAGCTCTACTTTTAAATGGTTTCGTTTTGGGTGTCTTCTTTTCAAAATGTCCTCCTGCAGTTTAAAGTAGCACACACTAAGTGTTTATTTCGGCTTTTCACACCAGCTCAAGTACTTAAACTGGAGTAATTGATCCCAGGGTTCAAGAGCAGCTTGAATTGAAGTGTGCACCACGACTGCAGGTGAAATGGTAGAGATTAGAAGACGCTTGTTATCGTCCCTGAAAGAAGAAACTCTGACAGATCATCATCTTCCTTCGTTCTGTCTGATCTCTGGAGGTTTAAACACTTATTCTATTCTCTTTTTTATTTGTATTCATTCTTTACTTTGGGCTGCTGCAATAAGAAATATCTGAGTTTCTCCCATGGGGAACAAGAAAGGATGATGTATTTTTTTAATCTTTTCTTATATTCAGTTATTAGATTGTTATCGATGCATCAAGTATTAGTTTAATACGGTTAATGTGGAGCTCTAGTTTGTATGCAGTTTAGTCCATCGGTTCCCAAAAGGGTCCGATATCGTCCAAATGGGTCGAAAACAAAAATAGAGGGATTCTAAAATTGTTAATGGAGTAGTAGAGGCAGCAATGTGTATTCATAACTTGTATTTTAAATCTTTTTCTCGAAACTTTGCTAATCCTTTTTGTGGAAAAGAAAATACTCAAGTACAAGCACGGCAAATTCGTAGGAGTATTGTAGCAAATGGAGCCATACAGTTGTTTTCTACCTCAGACTCTCTCACTCAAACATTTACTGCAGCATATAACATGTTGTGACCACTGTATTCCTTTGTTTTCATTCAGTATAATCCCTTCTTTCTTTCTTCCTCCAGTACATTGGCAGACGTTTGTGATTCCACTGTCTGGTTGAGTCTCTCAGTCCTGCTTCTCTCTTTCTCAACACCATCTCCAAAACCCCAAACTCAATTCCTGTTGTCTCATTTCCTGTTTCTTGACACCCCCCATCCCCTACACACACAGACAACCCCCCATCCCAGTCTCCCCTTCTAATCTTCATCCTTCCATCATTTATCTCTCCATCTCATTCCCAGCTCCCTGAGGCTCTGAAGGATTTATCAGGGCGACGGAACAGTTTGTCATTCGTTTTACAAAGTGTGCAAACACAACCAGATTCTCATTAAACTTATTCAATATCAATGAGTCATAACGTACCTCGCTGCTTTTCTTGTTATTTTTTCATCACAACAATTCTTGTGAAACACAGTATTGACGGTAAAAGCTGCAATCTTGAATTCCAAACGTTGTTACTGTGTCAACAACTGCTCCAATGCATTAGCATGAGCACTTTATCGGGTACATGTACAAACACAGTGAATGAATAAGTAAGAAGTTAAAGAGGCCGAGGCCAGTTTTTGCAATTATTCGGTTATTTTCCTCTTTTAAATTTAAATGTGGAAGACGAAACATGAACACACCAACTACAAAATCCCCCAAATTCTGCTTTAGCCTCCCCAAAAAGTAGAGAAATGTACTTTCAAAGTTCTTATTCACATGTTGTGTGACCTTAGCTGACTTGCTTTCAGTAGCCATGGGGTCACCTGGTTTGTTGAAAGCTGGAGGGCGTGTGATGTGCACAGCTAAGGTTTGGTTCACACAGAGCTGTGCTCGCTTGATGGTCGGTAAAACGCTCTTTCAAACTGAAATTTTAATGGAGCAGGGCTGATGAGCAAAAGTAATAAGTGATGTAATAATCTAAGAATTGATTGCTTGTAGGTTTTGTAGCATTTTCACCAACACAGTTCATTTCACTTTGTGGACCAGTTTGACCAGTGTGGTGTGACGATGAGACTGCAGAAGGGGTGGCGGAAAAGAAAAAAAATGTGAGAGCAGGAGAAACATGAATCCAGTCAAATAAACCTGAGAAAACTGTATTTTGTCTTCGCCTCTCTTGGACTCATCTCCAATATCTCAGCCTTCAATTTCACAACAAAATCTGGCAAACAAAAAACAGCAAATGACTTTCAGCTTGAACTGCTTCTATACCTTTTGTTTTTAGTTTTATTTTTCAATCTTTTCAAATTTAGAGACACACTCGCACAAAAGGAAATAATTCTATTCCTATAATTTTGACATTGATTGCTTTTATATGGATGGCAATATTCCAACTGTTGACCCTGTTCTGAATAAGAAATTATTTTGATTATTATGTTTCCATGCGTTGCTAAGAGATACTCAATTAATTCTATTGGACTTTGCGGCAAACTTTATAATGTGGTTAAGACGTGTACGTGTCTACATAATGTGACTAAGGTGGGAATACTACACATTTGATTTTTGCTAATGACCTTATTCAGGTTCATTTAATCAGAAAATGCTGTTTACATGGCAGCATCTTATTCAGACTATTGTCTTAATCTGACTATTATAAAACGATTGGTGTCCATGGAAATGTAGCAAATGATTCATGATGATTTTGTTTCATTTGTAGAAGAGCCTCCTGCACTGTATAGTCGACGCACACGTGCACACAAGGCCACTGCACGGAGAGCGACTCCCTCACTGGTCAGTTACTATACGAGTGTGCTGATGTGCTGAAATTATTGATCCGGCAAATAGGTTGAAAAAGAACCCGGTGGAGTGGAACACAGACACCTACAGGACCGTCACCCCCTGCTGTGCCACACACAGATATGCATTCAGGCTCTATCTGCTGCGAGAGACTCAAAATGAAGCGTGGACTCCCTCACAGTGTGGTTTAAAAAGACAATCAGTCGGTTTTGTACTTTATAAAGTCAAATCTGGTTTATCAAGATACGCACAAAGAGGATTTTGGAGATTATGCAATCAATTATTTATCCTTTGGTTCATCACCACTTTCTACTCTCACATATTCCACCCTCCCGTCCTTCCCCTTCCCCCTCTGACATTACACTTTGAAAAGTTTTTGTTTCCTTCTTTTCCATTCCAACTGAATTGCTTCCTGTCCGTTGTGAATTAAATCAAAATGAAAGCGCCCTCTATATTTTTTTTTTCCCTCCTCACAATTTAAAAACCAGTTAGGAAGTTATTCACTCCCCGAGTTAAACAATAATTCAATCTGCCGTTTTTTCTCCTCCCGTCCCATCACCCACAGTCCTGCGTTATTGCATTCTGCTCTATGCTCTTTCTGCACAGCAGTGAATTATCTTTTGAACAGAGCTGCAGCCATATTTTCAGATCATGAAGGTGACAATGGAACACACACACACACACACACACACACACACACGAACATGCAGTGTACTGTGAAACACTCCTGAAACACTCCTGATACAGAGACCTCCATGTGTAAGTAAATATGCACACACACAGACTCCCTATAATAACCTTGTGCAAATAAGTTGACACCACACAGGAGTATAATATGAGCACTGGCACACATACACAACGTAATGCTTTCACACACACACACACACACACACACACACACACCCACACACACTCGGAGGATGAAGACAGTCTGATAATTGCAAACAGGTTTCAATTGATTTACTTTATCTGTGAGTGGACTGAATTTCTCTCCCTCCCGTGTTATTAAGACAGGAGATTGAAACCAGCTCAGATATCAAGGCTGAGACAGACACTCTGATTGTCTCTGCCACTTAATGGGAGGCTTGCACACACAGAGAGAGAGAGAGAGAAACACACACACACACTCTCACACACTTCTTTTAAACGAATTTTCCAAGAGAGGCATCTGAGGACCGGGGCTGAGACGGAGAGAGGGAGAAACAGAATTATTGAAATCAGCTTTTGCACGTTTTCATTTGTGTGTTCAGCCAAAGCATTCAACTTCATCCTCCCTTTCAGATGAGAATCAAAACTGAACAGTCTGACGAGCGGTGGAGGAGCATTTTACATTTCTCAAGTTTTTCGCCACTTGAGGTGAAATCACACAGGAGGATTTATTCAGCAAACTGCGATAGCTGATGTAAAGCGTGTGCCTCCTCAATTTGGATTTTGGCTCCAATTAAGTAGAGTGTGGGATTTTTGTGGACGTTATTTAAAATCTCGGAGCAGGGCGCCAGGAAAATTTGTGTAATAAATTATATCATAAATTTTTAATACACTTCTTTTACTAAGTTCAGTTAAATCCGAATTTTCTTGCTTTTTACAGGCGGCAGCAACGTGTGTGTGTGTGTGTGTGTGTGTGTGTGTGTGTGTGTGTGTGTGTGTGTGTGTGTGCGTGTGTGTGTGTGTGCATGCATGCATGTGCTCGTGTATGCATGTCCCACAGCCATGAGTAATCTTTCTCGTTCCAAATGTCATACGGTCACAAGACTGCATCGTGATAGGGCAACATCTTCCATCTGTTCCTCTCTCTCTCTCTCTCGCTCTCTCTCTCGCTCTCTCGCTCTCTCTCTCTCTCTCTCTCACACACACACAAACCTTCTTGCAGTTGCGATTGAAAACACACTGCGTCGTATTTCCAGGTTGTTCTCTCATCACTCTTCATCAAGCAGCATACAGTGCCTTGCATAAGTATTCACCCCCCTTGGACTTTTTCCCATTATGTACTGTTACTAACTGGAATTCAAATAGACTTAAATAAACTTTTTCCCGTTTGATCAACAAAACATGCATAGTACTTTGGAGGTGCAAAATAAATTTTATTGTGACACAAACAATAATGAGAACAAAAAAGTTGACATCTGTTGGGTGCATAAGTATTCACCCCCCTGTGTCAATACTTGGTAGAACCCCTTTCGCTGCAATTACAGCTGCAAGTCTTTGGGGTATGTCTCTACCAGCTTTGCACATCTAGAGATGGAAAGGTTTGTCCATTCTTCTTGGCAAAAAAGATGAAGCTCAGTCAGATTGGATGGAGACCGTCTGTGAACCGCAATCTTCAAGTCTTGCCATAGATTCTCTATTGGATTGAGGTCTGGGCTTTGACTGGGCCATTTTAAGACATTAACATTCTTTAATCCAAACCATTCCTTTGTAGCTCTGGCTGTATGTTTAGGGTCATTGTCCTGCTGGAAGATGAACCTCCGCCCCAGTCTCAAGTCTTTTGCAGACTGCATCAGATTTTCTTCAAGGATTTCCCTGTATTTGGCTCCATCCATCTTTCCCTCTATTCTGACCAGTTTCCCTGTACCTGCTGAAGAGAAGCATCCCCACAGCATGATGCTACCACCACCATGTTTCACTGTTGGGATGGTGTGCTCAGGGTGATCGGAGTGGGGTTTCGCCACACATAGTTTTTGCATTGAGGCCAAAAGTTCAATTTTGGTCTCATCTGACCAGAGCACCTTCTTCCACATGTTTGCTGTGTCTCCCACATGGCTTCTGGCAAACTCCAAACGGGATTTTTTATGGATCCCTTTCAACAATGGCTTTCTTCTTGCCACTCTTCCATAAAGGCCAGATTTGTGGAGTAGACGACTAATAGTTGTCCTGTGGACAGATTCTCCCACCTCAGCTGTGGATCTCTGCAACTCCTCCAGAGTAACCATGGGCCTCCTGGTTGCTTCTCTGATTAATTTTCTCCTTGTCCGACTCTTCAGTTTGGGTGGACGGCCTCCTCTTGGTAGGTTTGCGGTTGTGCCATATTCTTTCCATTTTCTTATGATGGATTTTATGGTGCTCAGAGAGATGTTCAAAGCTCTGGATATTTTTTTATAACCTAACCCTGCTTCATATTTCTCCACAACTTTATCCCTGACCTGTTTGGTGAGCTCCTTGGTCTTCATGATGCTGTTTGTTCAGTAATGATCTCCAACAAACTCTGAGTCCGTCACAGAACAGGTGTATTTATACTGAGATTAAATTGCAGACAGGTGGACCCTATTTACTAATTATGTGACTTGCAAATGTGACTTGTGAATGCAATTGGTCGCACCAGATCTTTGTTAGGGGTTTCACAGTAAAGGGGGTGAATACATATGCACTCAACACTTTTCAGATTTTTATTTGTAAATAATTGTGAAATCCATGTAATATTTCCCACTTCCAAATGATGCACTATTTTGTGTTGGTCCATTACATAAACTCACGATGAAATAAATTTTAATCTGTGGTTATACCATGACAAAATGTAGAAAAGTCCAAAGGGGTGAATACTTATGCAAGGCACTGTAACTAACATCTCCCTAATTTTATCGATGTCGAGTCCTTTAATCTCAAAGGTCACATAGTTCATTAACTCATTCATTTGCACTGGAAATGGTGAGAAATGGTGTCTCCTGTGACGTCTGTGGTCACTGAGCCGGAGGCTGCATGAGAACATGAGGCAGCTTTGGGAGAGAGAGAGACGAGAAGGAAACACAAGAGGAGGTCCCCATTCTAATATTTTGGGACATCTGCTCATTTGTTTCATTGCTCAGAGTTAAATAAGAAGTTGGGTTCTATGTTAGTATGAAGTTAACAGCAGCAGAAACTGTGTTCCAGACGGGTTCTAGTGCTCTAAGGTTAGAAAGCCAATCAGCCATCCATCCACCCATCCATCCACCCATCCATCCAACCTTCTATCCAACAATCCTATCCATCTTATCCATCCATCCCAGTCTTAATACTAAGCTAAGCTAATTGGCTGCTGGTGTTATATCATATTTACAATACAGGCATGAGTGGTATCATTATTCTCATCAAATTCTCAGTAATGCACAGTTTCCCAAAATGCTGAACTTTTCCTGTACCTGTGTATTCATTAACATGCTGGCAGTCATTTCCAATCTCATCAAAATTCATCTCAAGTATCCTAAATAGCCCTAAAATGGCCTATAAGTTATTCATAAAGTTAATTTAATAGGATAAAAGGATGAAAAAAATGGCTTATTTAAAGGCACAGGGAACCTTTCAGGGTTGAGGCTGCGATGGGTCTGGTCAGACGCCAGCCTCATCACAGGGGAGACTAACAGCCATGAGCAGTAATTACCACTGGACAATATGCTGCCCATCACCGGCCTCATGATCAGGATCTGTCCTCCAGCTGCAGTCGATCAACAAGTCTAATGTAAAGTGGCCTCAGTATTGGCTGATGCACATTGAAACAGCTGTTAATGTGCAGCGGCTTTAGCCAGGGAGGAGGCACATAGAGAGAATAAAAAGCAGAGCCCTTTGCAGCACGTCAAACTTATTGAATGTTATGCGGAAAATCACTGCGATGGTTATACGTACACTGATGTTTGGGAAATTACACATCTGTTAAACGCCGCGTAATTACCACTTAACCGCCGAACGGCCTCTGGCTGCCACACGACCACGCTGGGAATGAGGAGGACACAGCCAATCACGTCGGACCTAACGCCACTCAGAGAGCCGCTGATTCAACTGGCATTGATTGCCATCGGGATTACGACACACCTCCTGCATTGTGTGCCGTTCAGCGAACCTGTCGTGGAAAGGTCATCACTCGGAGGAATTGTTTGCGCGCATGTAAGAGCACTCGGGTGGAGAGAACAATCAGGGCGACGCAAGACGACCCATTTGGACGTTTTACAGATTGGAATTTGCAAAGTGTTTAGAAGAATAACGAGCCTGAAAGCAGAGGAGTAAACTGAAATCGAGGCTGCACTCGACATGATGATCACTTGGACTCAATTATCATGCAGCAGCTGCACACACACACACACACACACACACACACGCACACAAAATGTGAATCAATGATATCAGCACCAACACTCGTGACACATTCTTGACGAGCCATCACCAGAAAAGACGGAAACGCCACACAGAGAAGCCGCTGTGTTTAATTTTGGATAATGACTCCTCTTCCAGTAAGAGGCAGCGCCGGGCCGAGCGCTCAGCGTGACGAGTGCTTAGACCTGATTTGCGTGCATCAGACTCCCACGCCGCCTCGTGAGGATCTGACTCAGCCGCACAACGTTTTTCCTCCACGTGTCCATGGAGGCCACTTTGTAAAGAACAGTAACGT
Source organism: Hippoglossus stenolepis (assembly GCF_022539355.2). Classification (NCBI taxonomy): domain Eukaryota; kingdom Metazoa; phylum Chordata; class Actinopteri; order Pleuronectiformes; family Pleuronectidae; genus Hippoglossus; species Hippoglossus stenolepis. The sequence goes on from NC_061504.1 coordinate 10,402,845, forward strand.
GTGATAAAAGCCACACGCTCGTACTGTACCAGTGACACGGCTCCGTCGTGTGTGTGCGGCAGGTGTAGGGATAAATGTTGCCCGGCATCTGAAGCACCTAAAGGCTGCAAAGACCTGGACTCCTGCTATAGCCACTTATCCCTAAACGCCCCTCAACGAATCTGACCTTTCACAAAAACCCATTTCACAACCAGCACCAGATGTCAGGAGCCGCTCGCACTTTTTTCTCGAGGTGTCGCTCCTTTCGTTTTGTCTCTCGCCCCGACTCCCCTCCTCTTTCCTGTCTTTATCACCACCTGTGTCGCATGTGTTGTTTTCAACTCACATCCTCGCCACCTTGTGTTTTCTCCTCTTCACATCATCCTTTTACTCTTTCTCTTTTTTTGTGGCCTCCTTTCATTCTAGTGCCTAAAGCACTTCTGTTCATTTCGCTGACATTCAAGTGTCGGATGAGTGCCGGTTCAAAACGACCCAATCTGACCTTCTTTTGGTGTGAGGGGGAAATTGCTAACTCTTCTCTTTGTCTCGCCTTTGTTATCTTTACTTCTGCAAGTCTCCACTATCTCGTGTGTGTGGTCTTTTTTTGTAAAGGCAGAAGTATGCATTACCCTGCGAACTTAAAAAAAATGTGCAAAGCTTCAATCTTTATCCCAAATTCTTGTGCTCAGATTCCAGCAGACATCACGGAGGAGCTAGCGTCCAACTTCTTACAACTTCTGATATCGACTTGATATTTGGCTTTTCGGTGTAAAATGTCTTTCTTTGAAGAGCCGTTAATCTGCCAGAATTAGGCGGCTGCAGTGACACCAACAACATATCAGCATTCCCCAGTAGTAGAGTTTTCCGCTTTAAGCACCAAGGTGTTTTATGACACTCCACCATGCAGATGGGACATAAAAAAGATAAATTAACAGGAATTATTGCAGAATTCAGCTTTTTAGGATCCCGTGTAAGATTTATGTAATCCGACAAAAAAAAGTTCCCCCATAGATTCATGTTGTCTTGTAATGGCTGCGGCTCTAACATTACCTCACTGGATTTCCTTTATTTTATACTTTAGTTCGGCATTTAATTCACTACTGGACGCAACTGGCTTTTCTCAACATGGGAATTATCCCTCTCACTGATGGAATCATAATCTCAAACTTGGTTATGGTGAAGAATTTTAAGGTTTGATGAGATTTTCCCAAAAAAACCCTCCTTATCCGAGCATTTTTTGTTATTTTTGAGTTGTAAATATTTAGGAGGTTTTGTTTTAAGCAGCATTTGTTTATTTATTTGTTTGTTTGTTTGTTTGTTTGTTTGTTTGTTTGTTAGCAACTGAATTCCATGAAATATTATGCAGGGGTGAGGCATGACCCAAGGAAGTTTTGTTGTGGATCCATATCACAACATATATTTTTCACTTTCTTTAACATTGCGAGGGAGAGAGCCTCTTTCAATAATTCATGGATCAGGCATGTTTTGGGGACTGATATTTATGAGTGTGTGCATTTTGGTGCAGATCCAAATAAAAATCAGGATCTTGTGAATTGAAATGCGGTTTCATATGTTTATTTGTTTGTTAGTTAGAAGGATTAGGCTGAAACTACAGGATGTATTACGATGAAACTTGGTGGAAGGATGTAGTCCCCACTTCCACCAACCCATTATACTTTAGTGGGGATCTGGATACAGGAATTTTTTTAATCTGACATGTTTGCGGGACTGATATTATATTGTGTGTGCAATTTAGTGCAGATCCAATTCAAGGGGACCGAAGTTTGCAGTCTGTGGTCATGAAAACCTTTCAACCTCCCATCTTTTCCCTCTTCTCCTTCCCTGAATCTCCATTTTGAAGCTGCTCTTTTCACATTCAGACCTGCACACGTTATTATCTCGATTTCTGTCCTGTCCAGCTCAGACTGCAGATTTTTGTGTTTCTCTTTCGATCTCTTGGCTCTTTTTCCATGATACTTTTTTTTTTAAAGCCTTCTGGCCTCTGAATCTGACCTTGGCATCTTCTGTCTGTCGAGGCTCCACCGCCTCTGAACCTCCGCTTCTACACTTCACCTCAACTAAATAACTTCTCACAGTTGGAAGGACGACGTAAAAAAAAGAATCTGTTCGTTTTCCTTCTGTCTTCCAGCAGCCGCCTCTGCACTGCGGTGACAGATGTTTCACAGAGGAGAGAAGGTTACCCACAGCTACAGCACATTTGTCGGTTATTCAGATTGCCGTGCGTGTGCATGTGTCAGCTGGGTGAAGGCTGGTTAACAATGTGACTAAGTGCCCCGTGTCTCCTCTCACTAAATATTTGAAGAGAAGCAGCAGAGCTAGATGCCTTTTTGGGGGCAGCATTGTAAGAATGAGACTTTCTCCTCTTTTTTTTTTTTTCTATTTTTGTTCTTTTTTTTCCTCATTCTGCTTCTCTAACACTTTACCTCATCCATCTTTGTGTCTCTTCTCTCTCTGGCCGTCTCCACCTTTAACGGCTGGCCTGTACAGTGTGATGCACAACCTAATGAGTGTTTTTTGCAGACGGAAAACTGGGAGTTTGTATCTGGTGCAGCGAACAAAACACAAAAAGCCCAAAAAGACGCGATTTGAAATGGGGAATTTATTGATCAGAGGATCCAGTCGAGGTGAGGGCTCTGTGCTGGATTTCAACTTTGGTGAACTCTGACATCCAAATTCACACCTCCGATCAGAGCAGGCGGTTGCAGCAGCCCTGACCTTTGAGTAGATGGCAAGCTGGAGAGTCCAAAATAGAGGAAGCAATGTTTTTTTTTTGCTGTGATACACTACTCACCTCCCGTGACACAGTGTGTACTGTTCCACAAAAGAGCAATGGCTTGGTTTCTGTTGAATAAACTGTGTGAACTCACTGTTGGGTCAGTAGTTTGCTGAGAGGAGTCATAGCGAATGTCTCTTTAGTGGCGTGAGACTATAGCGTAGACTGTATATAAACATGGAAGGTGGTCTCCACTTACTCCCACTATCCAGGAATAAAACCAAAATGTGTCCAGGATTGAAACACTGCCATCTTGCCCTGAACACATCATTTGGAGCCAGAGTCTGCGCAGTAGCAACCGGGAAATGACACACACGCTTGACCACTCACTAGTTAGACAGTCTCATCTTTCTCTGTCTTTCAGTTGGATTAATCCGGTCACACACTGACAGAAACCGTCCTTGAGAAAAAAATGTATTGACATGTATTTTGACTTTCTAGTTTGGTCCATGTCCCATCCACTAACATGGAGAAGGCTGGATTTATGACCTATACTGCAGCCAGCCACCAGAGGGGTAATTGAGACACTTTGGCGTCACTTTAGAGATAGATGCTCCCTAGCGATGCTAGCAGCTCTATTAGAATTCATAAGCACCACAGATTTCTATATTTACTGTCAATCCATCAGAGCTGTTAAGACATTTCACTCTGGATCAAAGTGCTGGTGCAGATCGCAGAGCCGCGTTAGCATTCACGTGACTAAAAACAGGCTGCATCTGTTATTGGTGAGTGCTTCTGACTTTCTGGATGTGTGTCTAGGTCAAATGTAAACGATTTGTAATGTATGTGAGCACAACCTTCTCAGCAACGCACATGTCAACGTGTGTGTGTGTGTGTGTGTTCAGGTGTGCAGATGCTGCAGGGAGGTCGCACGTGGGTGTGAGTCAGAAGCAAATTGACCACTCATTAATCATGTCGCTGTTTCCTGTCAGTGCTCTTCAATTAGCAGGCCACACACACACACACACACGCGTTAGGTGGAATTTCACAAATAGCTAATGTTTAGGCCCCAACTCCCAACAAAAATACAGTTTTGTCATTTGTCTGCAAGGAAGCCGTGTCACCAGATGTCGATTTTCAGGCCTCAGCACGGAGGGATCAGTGTTCTGAGAGAGAGAGAGGGAGAGAGAGAGAGAGAGAGAGAGAGTGCAGGACTGCAGCCAAAGCAGAAAGGCGAAAGATGGAGCGAGAGATAGAGGGAGATAATGAGAGAAGCTGGAGAAAGCCCGTAGATACTGGAAGAAAGATGAAACAAAAAGAGGGGAGCGAGGGAACAGAGATAACACTACGCGGGAACAAAGAAAGTGGGAGGAAAGAAAAAGAAAATGGAGCAGGAGAGAAAAAGAGTCGGATGGGCAAAAGCCTGGTCCGAGGCATTATCAGGCATACGTGCGTATTCAGCCATAAATCGTTTTATCAGAAAGCGTTTACTGTCTGTTTTATGAGGCGGCAAAACCAAAATCTGATCCATAAATTGAAAGCAGGATGTTTCACTGTTGACAGGTTCTCAACATCTCTCTCGTTTATTTAACTCATGGAAACTTTATGTCAAGTGTTTTTTATTCATATGCCCCAAAATCACACGTTACGTAGCTACTTAAAGCTGCATCCATAACACTACGTTATCGTTTGAAAACATCATTTTCAGAATAAAACGATCTCTGCTCACAACAGCATTTTGGCTCTGTGTATGTCACGTACACTGGGTTTGTTGCTCAAATAACGGCTTGTCTCTTACCCATCATTGTAAAAATGCAGAATTTAACTGCCTCACAGCTGTTAGCAGAGAGAACAGGGTCAGCAACGCTTTAAATTAATTATCCATGTTGCGTTCCGCACTGGAACTTGTTTTCACACTTGTTTTCGTCTGGCAGAGGGTCATGTGACAGGAGCCTGACGAATCACCGAAGGCTAAGTGGTAACTGAATGCGGGGGCAACAGCGTTTCAAACTTAATGGCTTTGTTTTTTTCACTTGCCCTAACAAAAAAATGTAACCTCACTGTCAGTACCTTCACAGATATTAAAGGTCATATCTGCTTGTTTTGCCAAATTGTCGACCGCTGAGACTCTGGGGACATCCGCTGGGCAGGTGGGGAACAGCAGGGATTAACTAATATATTTTGGGATTAAACAAATAAATTCTTATTTCTCAACACTTCTTTTTGCTGTTGCTCTCAACAAAACTCTTCGAACACAGACAACACGGTTTCTGAAAGAAGACGTTTGTTGGTGCGGGAAAAGTGTGAAAACATGAAGTAGCAGCGGTTGGATCTGTTTGGATACGCCTGAAAGTAAACATCGCTTTGTCTGAGAGTCTCATGAGGAAACTTCTCCTCCATTTCTCCGTCTTTGAAAACTGTCAAAGAAGCACTTGCACTTTTACTCTACCTGTCCACCTGTCGCATTAAAATGCACTTAACATTTGCACGAAGCGTGTAATTTCCTCTCTGTTGTGGATATACGACGCCTCGTTTTGTCAAACCCATCACATCTTGTTCTGTATGCTGATGTGTGTGCACACCTTAGTGGGATGATAGCACCTGGGTTATGTGTTTGAAAGCCTTTTTTACGTCTTTTTGCATGTTTTTGTTCATTTGTGTAGATGGTTTTTCAATGACTCGCTCAGTTCTGATGTGTGTCTCGACTCCCACATTGGACCCAGCTCCCTTTTGCTTCTTTCTTGTCAAATGTAAAGTGTAATTTGTCTCTTGTGTGGCGGGGTTTTTTTTCCTCCCTCGTTTCATTAAAAACACTTTAAAATTTCCATCCATCCTGCCCGAGCACTGCGCTGACATGTTTGGTGTCAGTAAAAAAAAAAAAAAGCTTTCTTACTGTGTCACTCAGAGGCGTCGTGCTGTGACAAATCTGACAGTCTGGCTGAGCAGCTGAGTGGTTTGCTGACTCTTTGCCTCTCTGACTGATTTATGGACGGATGGATGACTGGCTAGTTCTCACACGGGGCCGACAGGCAGATTGACCGTCTGCTGTGTTGACGCGGTGATTGACTGGACGTAAATCTGACTTTGTGTCCGTCTGGGTCATTGACTGACTATTTCACAGGCCAAGTGACTGGTTATGTAGTTTGTGTGTCCCAATCGGTTTTCCTTCCACTCACTATTGAGAAATGAAGCCAAAAAATCCCACATACGGACACCGCCATCTTGTGCATTTGGAGTCTGCGCTTTAGCGATCGGGGATGGAGCCGCAGTAGCGAGGTCCTGACGATACGCATGCTCGACTAATATTGAGTCAGTCTCAGCCGCCAATCATGAAATTTCCCATTTGTATATCATCACTCTAAAAGGACAAACCTCTGCCAAGTCTAATGTCTTATCTCCTTTCCCATTCATTATCTAGACTCGCTGCTACAGTTTCATAATGAACCAAAACATTTTTTTTACTCATAATAACACAAGAGATCTCTAACACGGTGTTTGGCTCCATTGCTGCATTGTACAGCTGTGTGCAGCCCTATTTGCCTTCATCCATAAAGTTGTTACCGTCCACGCAGACAGTCAGACCTCATCGGTTTAGCTGCAGTTCTCTGCGTACCCACAGGTGGTATGCAATGCCATGCAATTCTCTCTCTCGCACAAGAACTTGTCTTTCATAATGATGTTTGTGCACGTGCACCCCTGCTACCGCCAAAGATTGAATGAATGAATTTCTCTCCTGACCCATACATACTCCTTCCTCTAATTTCTATGGTAATTTGTCCAGTAGCTTTTCGTGTAATCTTGCTAACTGACAGAATAAACATAACGTCCTTGGCAGAGGTAATTAAAACTAAACTAACACTTCGACAGATGTGACCTTTGACTTTTCAGTTTAGTCCATGTCCCATCCACTAACCCATGATTCTGTTTGATCGATCCAATCTCACACTGACTCTTAACTGATTGCTGCCAACATGTTCCTCACAGAGGTCAAGTTAGGGTCAAGTTGCATTTTGGAGACGAGGCGTTCACTAAAAACCAGACAGGGGCCAGATTGTCTCTCTTCTTATTCCAGTAGCAGCTGTCTTTCTCTGGGTTTTCCCTCACATGTGACTCCGCAGCTGGGGCTTCATTAAATTATACGGGCATTAATAAGTCCTGTCGGGGTCAGCCGGAGTTCACATTTGACAAAGCAGCAGCTCGCAGAACTGTTTCATAATTTCTCTGAGTGTGAAGTATTGAACCACCACCAGGCAGAAACACCCGAAAACCAGGCATAGCAGCATTTAAATGAGATCATTACGGGGTTAACTCAGTCAGATAGAGAGAATGGAGATGTTAAATTTAATTATTTACAAGTGTTTGTTTTTTTGAGTCTTTAAAAAATGGTTTCTCTGTAACATTAAACTTGCAATAACAGATTTATGGTTTTACCACTCGGGAGCAGCAGAAAGAAGCTGTAAACGCAGCACTTACGTATATCATCATTGTGTGAGTTGATGTGGTGAACTTTTAAACCCAGTCATTTGCAGTTTGTTAGTGATGATCTGATGAATGTTACGTGTAGTTTTTTATTCTCTCTTTAACTCTGATTTCTCTCCTTCTGTGCTGATTAGCTGTATTTATTTTAGTGCCACTGATGATGATGATGATGATGATGATGATGAGAATGATGAGAGTAAACCAAAATATTAAAGCTGCCTGCATGAAAAACTAAAACAATGAGCTGAAAGATGATAAACGTCTCCTTAGCTGAGAGACACTACCAGAATTAGGTGATGAATCTTTAATGTTGATGCCGGATCAGGAACGCCGATCCAGTTTCTTTTTGTCACTTTGCAACATTTTCATTGATTTCTTGGAGAATAATTCATGGATCTTGATGAAAAATCTGGCCCATTTGTGGGATTGATATTTATGAGTGTGTGCAATTTGGTGCAGATCGAAATAAATAATCAGGATCTAGTGAATTTAAATGTTGGGCCAATTCATGTTCTCATATTTTTCAGTGTGTCATCAGTGATCAGATTGAATCGTGAAGGGTTGCATGGAGGTCTGTGACATCAGTGTATTCTAAAGGAACCCCCACGTTAAAAAACCTAGTGTGTTCATGTCAAAGTAACTTTCTGACTGATCCCAGATGTCTTGAAACTGCAGTTAGGACGTCAGCTGTTGTTTGTGGTCACAGAAGAGAGGGATACTTTCACTCCGGCTGAAGAAAGATAGAAATCAACTCCATCATCCTTTCACCTTCACATTCAAAGTCTCCTTGCTTCTTCTCCCTGTGCCCCATCTTTTGTTTTGTTGTTAACCATTCTTCTCTGCTTCTGTCCTTAAAAGCCCCATTTCCTGTTACTGTACTCGCCCCTTTCCCTTGTGTTTATTTCTCTTACTGTATCTTTTATTCACACACCAGTCGCTCTCTTTCTATTTTTATCTTCACACGTTCATTTTTTTCAGCAGTCGTCCTCTGCCTCTTCTTTCTTCCACTCTACTCTTCTAGAACTATTGGTTTTAGCGGAGGAGTGGGTGAAGGTTGAGAAGGTCACTGTAGAGATAAGCGCAGCTTGTATCCGTCTGGCATCACCCCCCCCCCCCTCCAGATTGGTTTCCTCCTGCCCTCTAGTCACACCGATGCATAATTCATCTCCCGCTCGCTCTTTGTCTTTAATTGTCGATTCTTGTTGCCCTCTTTCTCCATCCTTTCATCTCGCTCCTTTCTATTTTTTGGCTGTCTCTGCTCCTCTTCTCACAATCTGCTTGTAATCTATCAGAGTTTTTACTCTGGGTCCACTTTTTTCTCTCTTTTCATCTTCATCTGCTCCCTCCATCTCTTTCTTCCTCTCTGCCATTTTTCATATTCTGTTTTGCTCGTTGCCTCGACGCTCAGTTCTCAGATGCAGATAACAAGTGAGGCTGGAAGTGCAGATGCAAAGCTGTCGGAGAGAGATTGTGTATGAAAGATAAACTCTGTGTTTGTGTGTGTGTCCATGCTGGCTTCTCTCCCTCAGTGTCTATGCCTGTTTCACTATAAACTGCTCTACAATACCATAATATGCATATATGAGGATGGATGAAAATACTGCTCCTTAAAAGTGAAGCCAAAGCGTCTTGATTGCCCCCTGGTGGCCGGCTGCAGTATAGATCATACACAATGCCTCCTTTATGTTAGCAGATGAGACGTCAAATATATTTTTTAAAAGATGGTTTCTGACATTTTAGGTAGTGTTATTACACTGTTGTATGTTCGTGTGGATTTTTCCAGTAAGTTTGATTTTAATTTGTTATTTGATTCTGTAAAAACAGTGAGACTCAGAGTGAAACAGTGCTTTATGGTGGAGTTTTTGGGTAGAGGAGGAAGTGTGGGTTGTCCACAAAGCAGATGGTCGGCGGTTTGATCCCTGGCTCATCCAGTCCACATTCCAAAGTGTCCTCGGGCAAGATACTGAGCCTCGTGGTACAAGGTCGACAAACAGCCTTACCTGTGTTCGACTCTACGATACAGAACCCAAAACACTTCCACTGATAGATCAACAGGGCAGGCGATAGGTAAAGCTGAATGTTAGCGCCTTCTGCTGGATCATGAGGCCAATTACTTCAGATGGTCTCCTGTGCTTTAGATTGTATATTTAGAATTTGAATAGGTCATTACAAATTCAAATATGAACTTTTCCCCCTGCTGGATCGTGGGGACGTGTCGCCCGTCTCTATACACAGTCTGGTGAGTTATCTGCCCCCATGATTATTCCGCGTTTGCATCATCACCACATCCCTCCTCTAGTTAGCAGAACCTTCATTTCAAACTCGACTCTGTTTATTACATCCTAAAAATGACACCGGCACTTTACAATCTGCAGAAGAAACTGTTTCTGTACAGTGAACTACAATACACACACACACACACACACACACACACACACACATACCCCTCCTGAATTGCTCCAAACAAATGAGTGTAAATAAGGCTGTTTGGGTCTAATTGTGGTACTTCATCATTTCTCCGCAGCAATAATTATTGGACTGTTTTTTTTTTCCCTCTTCTTCTTTTTCTTGCAGCCCGGCTCAGTGCAGCAGCGACTGGTTGAATAATGCATGTTTGTTTGTTGGTTTCATTACAGAAGCAGATGTCTCGGCTGGAATATTGGAGGATTTCAGAGCGTTATTTGGTTTTCTTTTGCGATGCGCTCTCTCGTGGCCGGAGAAATGATGAGCACTTTGGGCTCTTTCAGCTCAGTGTGAATGAATTCCTGAGACGCCGCTGTACATTTGATTATAGCTCTCACATATACCAAGCAGTAGTGACGAGGGAAGGGCGGGGGTTGTTGTTGCACAGCCAATATGAATCCAGCCTCATTTCCGTGTTGCTGGTCTTCATATGTCATATCAGCCTCAATGTTGTTTCATCCAGGATTTAATAATCTGCACTGTTGGCGTCATTTCTCCACAACTATCACATGCTTGAGCAACGTGACAAAGGCTCGAACACAACAACCGTACATCAGGCATCTCTACAACACACACACTATTTCCCCATTTTAACACAAATGAACACAAGTACACACGGCGTCTTTCTTTTTTAGTGAGAAGCAGTGTCTGCGGCAAACTATCAACGTCTAAGTTGTAATTTACGTTTTCTGTCGCTGTGGGGATTTTTTTCCCGCTTCCATGAACCTGGTACATGAGGCCTCAGTGACCTTTTAAACTCCACTCGCACTCCTCCAAACCTTGTAAAGCTGTAATTGTATTTTGGTCGTTTTTTTCCCAGGTTATGAGAAAATGTGTTTGCTACAGTGGAAATATATGAGTAGTTGCAGCCCTGCTTGTACAGTCTACATCCCTGGTTCAAACCATCTCTGTTAATCAGAATCTCTTCCTCTTTAGCAAGTTGTCTTCAAAGTAAAAGCTCAACGTTCGTTTTGTCTCTCCAATGCTTTATATCGAGCTGGACTGCAGAGCTTTTATTTTGAAAAGGTGTGAGGCTTGTGTCGCTTGCTAAACAGAACTCTAAAATAACACCACTTCTGTAATTCATTCAAACTTCCAACAAGCCCCAGATGTGAACAGTAATAAAGCAAATTCTGTTTCATTTGATGAAAAACATTGACTTAAAAAAATCCTCATACGATCAATCAGCATCACCACAGACCGAGCAAACAGCCCGTTCCAAGCATTCATGTTCAGAACAGACACTGCACCAAATTATATGAAACTCCAAAGTTCCCTCGAGGCCTAAGAGACCTTCTTCAACCCGTCTCCTTGATTATCATCAACACCTATAGGCCAAGCTGAAGCCTGGAAATGTGTGTGAATATTGCATTATGCTTGATAATGTCCCAAGGCACCTCTTTGTGTAAACATACGCTTTAGAAATCCTCCGGAATACGTAATGGTTTGGCTGTAAGTGGTGCCACTGCAGACACCGGATGATGTCAAAAGTTTGATATCTGGGAGATAGACACAATAGATGCTTTTACTTTGAAAAATAAGCCAATGATACTATGACTAAAAGGATGTTTTGTGGAAGGAAAATCAATCACAGCCAGCTCCTCTTCACAAAAGATGAAAATAAGACCTTTCACAGTCTCAGAAACTAATATCAGCTTCACATCTGACTCACATCTCCTTAAAAATCCAATGTTTTTACCCGAACAATATCAAATTTTCTGTCTGTGGTCAAATAGCTAGTTAGGTTCACATTCCAGCACTTGTCGGCTGTAATTGCAATAACAGTGGAGCTTGAAATGACATGTTGCCTGAAGGGAAAGTGATCTCCATAGAGGCCGCAGATGTGAAAGAGGTACACATCAACATCACTAATATGCAACACACAAGGCAACCACTTCATCATGTTTTTAAACTGGTTTTGCCTGAAGCGGTTTAATGTCTTTCCGTCACCAGCCACGTTAATGTCACACTGCGAGTATTTAAACCTGTGTGGTCAAAGCCAGGGGGCAGCCTTCACAGAGAGTCAAACTACTGCAGTGTTTATATTTATGAAATTACAAAGCTAATGTGTGTGATGAAAAACCACATCTGTCAGGAAGGAGTCATATATATATATATATTATCACAAGTCACAATTAAATCTTATTTTAAATTAATTTTTCCAGAAGTAACACATTTAATTGTGCTGTACACGTTTCCTTCGTACAATGACAGTAAAGGCTATTCAATTGTATAACGGGACAATTTTGTCACACTATAAATCCAGACAGATGCTAACTGCTCCTTATTAAAAGCTGCTCCTACATGAGTCTGGTGGAAATGCAGAGTTGGCAGTTTGAGGCAGTCGGGGAGTCGACAGTGAGCACGGCCGGGCGCAGGCGTAGTTAGCTTCCCCAACCCGCCGTCTTCCTCCACGTCTGGGTCACAGACTTCTCCTCCTCCTCCTCGCTAGTTGGAGGCTACAGGAGTCCCAGTTGGTCTGTTATGAACTGTGGAGTCAGCACCTGCTCCACACGCAGGCAAAAGAAAACGTGTTTACACGTCCTCCCATGTCTAAGGACAGGGTGTTATCCTTGTCATAGCCTGCACATGCTTACATACACAGATGCTACTAAACAGCGTGTTGACAGACGGTGCACACGCTCGTGATGAGGTGCAGTCCTTTGGCGGCAGGAATTAATGAAGCAGCAAATAAGGGCACGCTGAGCCGCAGACTCCTCCAGCTCCTGTGTGTCTTTTGTTTCCTCGACACTCTTCATTTATTTTGGTTTGACTCCAACTTTGTTTTTCTCTGAATCTCCGACATAATTCTATAGCCTTTACATCTCTTTATAATATATGTATACATGTAACTATATCTATCATCTATCTATGGACTATATGTCTCATTTTAATATACATACATGTTACTTGATCTCATTATTCTACAGCTTATACGTCTCTTTTTAATATATGTAATTTAGCTTGTTTAAACCTCGGTTAAAGCCCAAAAAGAGGAATTGTTCATATAAAAGTATATACAAACATATAGTAGTTTGGAATCTGTTTTAGACTTTTACATCTATAGTAGACAGTGAGTAGAAAGTTTCTTCTTTCCACTTTGTGTCTCCATCACTTTATTGTTACTCACAGTCACAGCACAGCATGTAAGAATATATATAATGTGCGGCTGCTTATTAGAAGATCCCCCTATGGCCAAGTCGAAACTCTGGGATATTTGGTTTCCTTCCTCCGAGACCCAACGCTGGTAATGATGAAACTATATAGGGAACAGGCACATGCACACACACACACACACACAGACACACAGTCATTAGAGGGCAAGGATGAACATGCACCTACAGAAACAAGCCAGAGTAAAAAAAAAATGCATGTAAATGCACAGAGACACAGTGAGAGCAAACATGTGGGAATTTGTATTAGCCTGGAAATAGCAGCCAGTGTAGTTGCATCATTTTAACTATTAAATGATTTCCTCCTTTGCAGCCACGGCTTCATTTTCTGTCCGTGTCCAGAGACGACTGTAAATCAGCAATATCATTAGAATACACATGTCAGTGTGCATCCCCCTGATCAGTGACATTTTGTAATGATTATGTAGAAAGTGGATGAAGCTGTTGAAAATAAGCACCTCTCGCTGGCTCTCTGTTTCTCCCTCTCTCGGTGCCTCACTGTAAGGATAGTGACATCTGCTGGCCACCTGAAGAACACTTTATTATTCCAACCCCACAAAGTACACAGTCACATGCAGACAAACTTCACACTTCCTTAAAAAGACAAATCCCTCATTTATCTGCTCTGAGAGGTTTGTGAGAAAGAAAATGCACCGAAGAAAAATAGATGATTTGCAGTCGGTGCTTCTGTTTAGCTTCACTGCCCCGAACAGGAAATGGTGTTCCTGCTGTGTTCAAATAGCCTGTGCACAATATCTCAATCATGTGTGTTTTATCAGATTATGATGGAAACTGTGTGATGTTCTTTCAGCGTCAGGCTGACCATGGGGGTGATGGAGCAGGGAGGGTGAAAAGACAAAGGAGGAGCGTCAGGGGGGGTGACAGGGCGCCGCTGTGACCTGAGTTGCGTGAAATGTCACCTCTGAAGTGCAGCGCTGCCGAGACAAATACTGGAGCTCGCACAGGGAAACCATCCGACTGCACAGGCACACACACTGTCGACTTATGGTGATTGCATAGGTTGCAACAGAAACACACTCATCTACACAAAATATCAACAAGTTACCATGCAACAAAATCTACCCAATGAGTTTTGGCATAAAGACGTCAGCATTGGGCCTAAGTGCTAACACTCAAAGTAGCTAATGATTCATTTAAATAACTTGATTTATCTTTTCGGAAATTCGCTTGGACAATGCAACAGCAAGAGCGGGACAAGCTGGTGACGCAAATCAAAAAATCCTCCATCTCATTTCGGCTCAGCCTTAGCAGACTACTCGGCCTAAATTGAAGCTCAATCATCTTGATCGCCTCCTGGTGGCTGGCTGCAGTCTGAGTCATAAATTCTACCTCCACCATATTAAACCAAAACGTCAAAGTACAGGTACCATGGCTGCAGTCCTAAATCGCCACTGCACAGACTCTGGCTCCAAATTACATCACCGGGGCAAGATGGCAGCACCTGTATGTGGGATATTGTAACTTCATATTTATACAACAGGTGGAAGTGGAGACACATCTTTATTTACAGCCTATGATTTCAATGTGTCTCTGTCCATCCACACTCACACACACACTGATACTATCTCTTCTAGATACCACGCAGTAAATATGACCAGGCACGTAGAGGAGGAAGCAGAGTGACAAACACTGAAGCTCTGGAAAAAGCAAACAAACATCAAAGTTATCATTCGACCATCTGTCAGTAAACTGCTGGAAACCTTCCAGTTTACTCACAGGAGAGCAACGCAGGCTGAGACCATCTCTGTCTCACCTTCGCTGACACAGCACTTCGTCACTCCGCTCTCTAACGGGCCACTTCTCATTGATTTCTGCTCTCGGTGCCATTCAGTGGCATCGGATGATTAAGAAGCTCCTCGGAGCACTTTAAACTTCTCTGCACTTTCCTTTAGCTCCGCTCAAGCACTTGGTAAATGCATTGTCAACCAGCAGAACAGCTGTTATTAGCCCGGGCCTGCGCGCTCAGCTCATTTCTTTTCACTCTTTGTATAAAGGACTGTCACACCTGGCACTCCTGAGGCTCAGCAGCCAATATCTTACTGCGCTTGAGGTAACTTCCTCTTTCAAGTTGTCGTTTCCATATCTCTTCCTATCGATGGTAAGAAGGTGTCACTGAACCCGAGCTGCTTCATTTAACCAAAGAAAACTCAGCACAACTTCAAACACGGAGTGATTCGCTTCCTATTCTCTCCATTATACACAGCACTTAAAAGTCATGAGGCATCTCCACCCTGAAAACTATACTTATTCCCATCCATGTGAATATATCTATTTATCAGTCTAATTCTGTAGGGTCCCGTGTTCCTGCCTCCTCCTCCTCCTCCGGTACATTGCTGTAAATATGTTGTGAGGTGATTAAACGTCAGGGTCAAGAGGTCGAATGTTTCTGTGGCTCCGCTCTCCATGAGACTTGTTCATCCACTTGGAGCTTTTCAGGATCAGTAGCTGCGAGACGACACACTTTACTGTAACTGTATCTCTGTAAGGGTCATTTACTGCAATCATACAGCAGAGCCTTTAACTAATGTGGTGAAGAGTGGATGCCGTGCTGTTCCCACGTTATTGAATTTCTGTATGTTTGAAAGATAATAAACAAAAATGACTAACTCCAACCCTTATTTATTTTAATTTCATATTTTTTTAAACATCTGTAAATTCTTAGATTATTTTTCATATCTGCCTGGTGTTCTTGCCACTCTGATCACTAGATGGCAGTATCTGCCTGTGTGTTGGCCACTGGGAGCCTCCTGAAGATGTGCTGACACCATTCAGAGATAATGTTATTCATTATAAAGGGATGAAGCCTAAAGGGCGATTAAGTCTTTGCTGAGACACGAATACTGGACAGAAAGAGGTGGAGCTATAGCCACAAACAGATCTTTACGTCTCAGAGACAAAAACAGCTGTTTGGTTATAAAGTCTCATCTTTTCTCCTTATATTCATTGTCCATAAAGCAAATTTCAGTGTGACATAGTCGTAAAAACTGCATCTAGAGGTTAAATAACTGTTAAAAACACCACATCTCCGTTGATTTATATAGAAGAAGAACTTTCAGAGAAAAAAATGAATGTTAATAACTTAGAGGAAAAATTGTATGTGTTTTCTTCACTGGAGCTTTGTGCACTTTAATCATTTCTATAATTCATATAAGTGGGCTTGTTAATGGGTGTGTGCGCATGTCTATCTGCAGTTATGAGGGCCAATTTTGGTTCTATGCCATCGTTGTGACGACATTTTGGCTGATCCTCACAAATTAAATAGGCTTTTTGATGGTTAAGACTTGGTTTTAGGATTAGGGTTAGAATTGGGTTAGGTTTAGGGTTAGGTATTTAGTTGTGATGGTTAAGGCTAAGGGGCTAGGGAATGCATTATGTCAATGAGTGTCCTCACAGCTACAGAGAGACACGCATGTGTGTGTTTGAATCCGTAAGTCAGCTTATATCTGTCTCTGTGTGTTTCCTCCGTACTGTGCGTGCATACGTGTGTATAATTTATTTTGCACATGCATTGAATCCATGAAATCTTCATGGCCCTGGCATGTACTTCCTGCCATCTTAACTATGTGACCTACTAAACTCAAGATTCTTCAGCTGCTGTGTGTGTGTGTGTGTGTGTGCGGTCGCTCTCTTATTTGCGTGTCATGCGTGTGCACACATGGTGCGTGCCTGTGTGCCCTTGATATCACTCTGCGTCCGAGGCATCCGAGGCGTTGAGTGCTTCCATGCATGAGTCCATCAGCGAGAGAGCCTCTCTTCTTTATCTCCCGCCCACACACACCAACCGGCAGAGTCTCCCCGGACTCCACATACAATAGACACGATAATTACATGTGAAGTGTTGCCCTGCGCCTTCCGGCTGATTAAAACGGTGCCATAAGTTGTTGTGGTGGTATTTTCAAGGTCAGACAATCTGTGTAATTCGAGGGATTGAACCTGTGAAGCTAGACGGACGCTGAGCATTTACTGAGTGATAAGCTTTGCCATGATTCACTCGCAGTGACTCAATTTGATGTCAAGAGGAAAAACTGAATGTTTCTATTAATGCATATATAACCCATTGTCGATGGAAATGTCCAAACTTTCTGGGAGGATGTTTTTAAAATGTCAGAGATGTTAAACACCAAAGTCCCATTTAACTTCACACTTTCCATGCTTGGCATATGTCCTTTATCCAAACTTTGAAACTGAACAAACTTCTGGACTTTGGACTTCTTCAAGCCAGGAGAGCTATTGCACTGAATGAAAAATCATTGGAAACGTGGATATGGGAGCTGTCAGATTGTATCGGGTCTGGAAAGACTAACTTACTTTGCTATGGACAAGCAGAAAGACTTTGTTCAGCTCTGGGAAGCAAACACGAATATTAGTTCATTGGTTTTTTTACGATGTTCTATGAGAAAAAGACAAGAAACACAGTGAAGAGGCAAAGAAAAGTTAAAGTGCGAAAAGTAAATCTGCATGCACCTCATTACTCACTCGCTCTGATCCTTTATTTTATTTGACTTACTTTTGCCAAAGGGATCATTAAACTTTCACTGAAGCCCAAAATACTGAAGACGCTCTGCAGAGTTTCTCTTATCAAGGTCAGATGAAGATATTGGCAGGAGCGGCTTAAGTTATCTATCTTCAGTAGTCTTCACCCGTGGTGAGGCTTGGCTGTGTGGGAATGTGTGTGTGTGTGGGAATGTGTGTGAGTGTGTGTGTGTGTGTGTGTGCGGCTCACCCCTGGATGGAATTGGCTCCAATCACCTATTTGATGTAGAAGGTCACCAGCGAGATGTCTGCCGCTTCTGCCAATTCTCTCTCTCTCTCTCTCGAACGCTCTCAGTACCTGCATGTGTCGGAAAACACACACAAATGCAACACTATTAGCAAATACTCTGTTTGTATTTGTTTGTAACCACATGCTGGTTTGTACAGTATATGTGCACACACTTTCATTACAGCAAAGCTACATGCTAGTAAACTCTTTTTGTGTGTGTGTCTGTGTGAACATTGTGCTTCTGAGAGTGCGTTGTGTATCTTTTCTGCCACATGATGAAACCTGCTGCCTGCGGTGTGAGCGTGCTGCCGTGTGAAAGGCCCGTTTACAGTACTCAGAGCACTTAAGACATAATACGCTCATTTCATTTAGTCCTGAGAGCCTCTTGAATTATTGACCGAGCTCCTGACATACAGTGCTTTAATCACAGGTTTGGGGTTTGTACTGTGTGTGTGTGTGTGTGTGCGTGTCCGCTTTGCGTACATGTGTGTGTGGTCACATATCTCTGAACTCTCTGTCACAGTGGTTCCAAGATTTTTTTGTCACTCACCCCTGTTACTTCAGCCAAGTTCCCTTCATAGATGGTGATCGTTTTCCAACTAGGCACTCCATTCTTTCCACATAGTCCCTGAGTAGGTTGCTGTATATTCACAGAACAAATGGATGCTGACCCCCTGTAAATGTGACATGTTTGAATTTGGCTAATTTAACTGGTTCTAATGTGCTATTGAACCCGTTCTTTGACATTTATTTCAAATCACAAAAAAATAAGTTCAATCAACTTTTAAAAAGTACACTAAACTTAAAATATATAACTTGATTGTGGACATCATACATTTGAGCAAATTCACTACAGCAATGTCATTGTGTCACACTAAAGATATTACTATGTAGTACTGCCACAGATATAAAGTACATTATGCAGAATGCTGTGGTAACTTTGCAGCAGTAAATTGAGAATCCACCTGAATAATGAATATCTTGAGTCTATAATCTGAAAGTATTCATTTCTCAAACTAAGGTGAAAGACTTTTCTTTTGAAAGGTGCTGTTAATTGTAATCAAATTAGGTGAGTTGACTTAAAGGCGTCTGCGTAATTGTCGCATGAATAGCAGCAACGCCTGTGCGTAAAAATGCAAACCACGATGGGTAATAATATTTATCGGCACGTCTTGTCGGGCGTGGCTGCGGTGCGTCTGCCGCTGGGGGGGGGGCTGGAGCTGTAGTCTGCTCCGGGGACTGCTGGATGCTCCGTGATGGATGAGGAGTGACAGATCGGGGTTAGCCGCCAGGGGAGTCCATTTTCTTCCACGGTCCTGTACCACTCGAGGAGGAGAAAAGCAAAGGGGACGAGGAGGAGCGGTCTGTTTCCACCCCTCTCTCTCTCTCTCTCTCTCTCTCTCTCTCTCTCTCTCCCTCTCCCTCTGTCTCTCTGTCTCTCTCTCCATCCTCTCCTCTCCACTCCCGCGCATCACAGCCTGGTGGTGGTGGGCTTTACCCGGACTGCACCGCATTGCTGCTGCTGCTGCTGCTGCTGCTGCTGCTGTCGACCCAACCCACTGAACTAACGCACCAACACACACACACACACACTCTCCTCTCGGGTGCTGGGAACTGAAGCGGATTATGTGAGTGTGGATATGCAACAATTCCTCCTCTGCCTCTCGCTGCGTCCCCTCTTTTGCGCAGCCGGACTCTGAGTCGCTGTCCTGCTCGGTGATGTCAAGACTTCTGGAGCATTGGAGGTTTTTTGCAGCTGCAGCGCCGGTGCACCACTGAGCTGGGATAGAGCCCGAGTAAAAGTCTGCAGAGCTACTCCCCCTCGCCCCCCACCCCTGCATGCAGCGGATCACTCGTAACCGTGAGCTCCCCTGGGTGCTGCTTCCAACATGGGTGTTGACTGAATGGAAGAGTGTCCCCGCGGCTGGCACAGAGGGATGAGGACGCACTCGTGAGGATTTAAACCCTGCGCTCAACACATTTTCCTGGACCATGATTCTGCAGCCCAGGACGTTGTTTGTGTTACTGGCCCACGCACATGTTTTAGTATCTTTGAGGAATAATGGGGAAGTGCGGGGCTACGAGGACGCCAACGTCGGCGCGTACTCCGCCAGGACTTTCCACGCGTCACTGCGGGAGAGTCACCAAAGCAGAGCCAGGGACCGCGCGCTCTCGGCGGGGTATGCCACAGGTGCGTCCTCGGCGGAGCGGGCGATCTCCAGGGGGACCCTTAACTCCACTCACCCCTGGAGGAGAGCGTCAATTGCGGGTGAGACGAGGCGAGTGGGACACAACAAACGCGACTTCAATAGGACTGTGACACCCATGGAGGATCCCCACGCCGTCGCACATTGGGACGCGACGCGCCGCCACAATAAGAGGATAAAGTTGAATGGCGCTCTTGATACTACGAGGACGCCAGCAGGTGGACACTACAATGCGGCTAAGCCCTCCTCAATGGGCCGGGGAGGAGGGGGCCCCGAGGACGGCGACAGGCACAAGAGGGGCACAAAAGACGAGCAGAAGAAAGGATGGAAGAGGGGGAGAAGCCGGCTGAACAAAGGCGTGGTGCCTCTGGCTCAACCCCACACGTCGCCGTGGGAACCCATCCCCAAGCCGGTGGCCCTCACCTCCACCGACCTGCCCTTTGACCTCTTCACCAGGAGGCCCGAGTTCTTCACGTTCAGGGAGGAGAACCCCTGGGACGCCACGCCGATCACGCCCCCCAGCTCGCAGGACTTCGGCGACGAGATCAAGAACCCCTTCTACCCGGTGACCAGCGAGACCTACGGCGCGTACGCCATCACCTGCGTGTCCGGGGTGATCTTCCTGGTGGGCATAGCAGGCAACATCGCCATCCTGTGCATCGTGTGCCAGAACTACTACATGAAGAGCATCTCCAACTCTCTGCTGGCCAACTTGGCCGTGTGGGATTTTGTGCTCATCCTCTTCTGCCTGCCCATGGTGGTGTTCCACGAACTGACCAAGTCCTGGCTGCTGGGGGAGTTCACCTGCAAAGTGGTGCCATATGTGGAGGTAAATTCCTTGGGTTTGGGGTTTTTATTCTGCTCTGACAGCAAATTCTTCATTTAGTTGAGATGTAGATGCTTTGCCTGTAGACGCTTTGCCTGTAGACGCCTGCTAGAGCGATGTCGAGAGATAAATGTGTCTTGAACATCATCTCCCATCTTGTCTGAATGTGATCACACTGTAGCAACAACATCTCCTGGAAGGGTTTCACATTCACTATGAAGTTTCACAATGGACCTACAGGGTTGGGTTTTCAGTTTCAAAGCCCTACCAGGCTAGTTGTGGCTGTATAGGATGTCATGTCATCCAGTTACAAGTGTTTGTCACTCGTACACCTGCTGCTGGAGAACCTCACCTGGGCCTCGAGGCGTGTAGACATGACGCACACACACCGGGATGTAAGACAAGTGGCTCATCCTCTCCCTGTCACCCTGACACATATCTAAGTTAGGGTGACGGGAAGATGGCGAGCTACACAAACACAACAAACACACACTCACATAGTGTGTCGCTCTTTGTCCCTTCCTCGTCCCCGTCTTTCGGTTTGTCTTTCAACACACCTACGGTATATGTACGGCAGCACTGGAGGGATGTTAGACAGGTTGTTTACACCAGGTTAATACCTTCCCTTTGTGTGCTTACTGCAATTACACCCGTGTCAGATTCACCCGAAAAGAGTCTTTTGTACAGAGCTGGGGTTTCTAGCTCAGGGGCTTTAAAGCTTGTTTTCAGTGGCCTTACCTTGCACAAGGAAAAGACAAAAGAGGGGAGGCAACACACATTCTTTTTGAAGCGTTAAATTAACCCAAATACAACATAAGCTACGCTAAATCAGACAGAGCTGGAAGAAACTAAGTAGTGGATGGTGTCTGAGGTGCAGGAGTGAGAGGAAGACGTTCTACATAGTGCAGCAAACGGAGAAACCAAAATGTAACCAAACCTAAAATAGACCAGACATCAGGAGAGAGAGAGTTATCCAGCCTCCAGGCAGCGAGCCAGAGCAGGTGTATTCAACTTTGACCCCACCCTCCAGAGACAAGGGAGGGCCGCCACATGATGAAGAGGTAACATGAGCCGGCGAGCGGCGTGGTATTGTCCTCGCGGGGCCTTTCACGATGAGGTTCCATGCGACGTTGAGCTGAGTGAAGCGTTGAAAGCCTTTTCGAAATCATCCCAGCAGACGGATGTGACGACCAGTTTCTGCACGGAGCAATATTATAGAAGTTAGTCACTGTGGTGTGAAATTGACATAGAACCAAGGACCAAGCAATGATTTACTTTGCTCTTTTGTAGTGAATGAGATGCTGGTAATAGTTCTACAAGAAATCAGATCACAACTTCAGAAATCAAAGTTTTAGTTTCAGTAGATGAGTGAAAAGGTTATAAAAGCCATATGTCCACTGTCTCATTTCATATTTCTGTGATGCACAGCATGTCACTAACACCTTGCATGAGTGCATGTGTTTTAATTATGGGGGATTATAGAGACACAGACGCCCCTCCACATCTTATTGCATGTCCAAGAACCACAGGATATTATTTAATAACTTTAACACAGACTCCTATAGAGCTCAGACCAAATCCTGATTCTTAATAAACTGTGTGTGTGTGTGTGTGTGTGTGTGTGTGTGTGTGTGTGTGTGTGTGTGTGTGTGTGTGTGTGTGTGTGTGTGTGTGTGGGAGTTGTTCTCACTTGTCTCCCAGAATTTAAGATAGCATGTGAATATGCAGTTTGTATCCATAAGGACATGTGCACTGGGGCCTATCTATGTTCACTGTGTCGTCAGTGTGTGTGTGTGTGTGCGCATGCATGTGTCAGGCCATGAGTAATGCAGCCTGGGGCTCACACTCTCCCTGTGGAACATTCAGTGAAACACACACACACACACACACACACACACACATACACACAAACACAGTCACCCCCACTGAGTGACTTTATTCTTCACTTAACCCAAATTCAGTCACAGGGGACGTCAACATTTGGCCTGAAACAAAGACTCACAAAGTCACTCACACATGCTGACGTTCGCACGCAACTCGCTCACTCGCACGAAAAAACCCAACTTCACGTGTGCACGCATACGTGATCAGAAGGTGGCACAGATAAGGTATCAATGTCCGCCGAGACACGAGTCCGCCACGCTGCTGCCTTCACTAAACCTTGTTTTATTCCGTGTTGTTCACAAGATGGCAATGATGATGCTTGAGACTGAGACAGACAACCCACATCTCATTCAGTGATGTGAAGCATTAAAATGTCAACGTGTAAGAATGTGCACATGAGCACAAGTGAAACCAAGCATGCGTTTTCGCTTTGTCCCGATTTATCAGCTCATAAATCCGTCACACATAAACTCGACCATTATTTTGAAACTACACACAATCAATCAATACAACATATTTAAACCATGAGGGCCGTTGGATTTGGAGCCTAAGTAAAACCAGACAGGGGATATACATACACACAGACAGGCAATTACCAGAAGGGTTATAAATACTAATACTACTACTAATAATAATAATAATGGTAATAATAAATATACATGGAAAGGCATTTAAATACTTATTTGCCAAGTTCAATGGAGCAGAATTCTCCTCTAGTTCCTTTATCTGTGTTTTCAAAGATATTTAGCCTAAGCTGATCCGATTTGTCACACCATGACATCATGAAGGGGTCAGATTCTCAGTAAGAATCTCAATGTGAGAACTGAAGTTAACACGGTGGCATTTATGTTCCTGTTATTTGTGCAAAGATTGAACAGTAGGATAGGACGCACCCTAGTGGTGAGCCTGTGCTGGTGTGTTTGTTAAAGGACTCTCTGGGGTCTGTTCCGTTAAAAAAATCCATAATCCGTCAAATCAGCATAGATTGATATGAGTGTACAGGTTTCTGGCGGGGATGACTGCTGCATGGTGTGTCCTCTCTTCTCCAGCTGACTGTGAATGTGAAACTCCTGCTCAGTTTCATTTCTGCTCTGGGTTCTGACTCGGCCCAGACGTCCTGTTTCACCTTTCTCTTGATGTGTTTTTCTCCTCGGCAGATGCTGTGAAAAACCATCTTCTCTCATTAAGGAAGCTTTCAGGCTTCTTGGTCACCCAGGGTTTGTAATTGGGGGAATAACAAACTCTAGGTGACCACGGAGAGCTGGCCTCAGGTATGCAGCGGCCTAACGACCACTCCCATTAGCAAACACACATGGCTGCGCTCACGCCGTCTTTAAACCTGATTTACAGATAACTGCCTGTCATCATCGTGGGACATTAGTGACTCCCTAAAGACGCGTTGTCTCATTGAGTGTTATCGGCCATTCCACAAACAGTTTAGCTGCATTATACCAAAACCAGTACAACGTGTGCTAAAAATTTCATGTTATAGTACGACTTTCACTCAACACTGACCTATTTTGGTGTGTGCAGTCCTTTAGTGTGTGTATATGTGTGTGTGTGTCTCATTTATACATCTGACCTCTGCTGCGCTGTTCAATACCCTGTAGACAGAGACTGTGGGCTGTCTGTGCTATGGTACAGTGGGCTTTGGCAGGCAGGCAGGCAGGCGGAGAGAGGGGGGGGGAGCGAAGCAGAGCAGGAAAGAGGATGAGAAAAGTGATAGACTGGCAGAAACAGAGAAAGAGAGGAGGCGGGGGAGGAGAGAGGGGGGCACAGAGGACCAGTGGTGGAGCCGTGTGCTGTTTTGAATCCGGTGGTGACGACAGCACATACATCAGCCTGATGCATTCAGTGTTTCAACCCACACAGGTAACACACACTTTCAAGTAACAATCAGAACTGCAAAATGTGGTTTCCGTGCATGTTAGTGAAACATCCATCAATAGAAGGATATTGCAAAGGAGATCCCAGACGTTATCACCTTCCACCCACTAAAAGGAATCTCACTTGACCTTTACCGGGAGCTCTCATAGACTGTATATAAAGATGGATGATGTGGCTGTTACCAAAAAGTGAAGCCAAAGCATCTCGATCGCCCCCTGGTGGCTGGCTGCAGTATGAACCCCACCTCCTCCATGTTAGTGGAAGGGACATGGTTTACACGAAACAAAAGTGCAAAATAATTTTCTCAAAGATGGTTTGTGTCATTTTAGGGAACAGTTCTTATCACACTAATGTTTGTTCAAGAGCTCATTTTTCCAGTAAGTGTGATTTTAAATCAGATATTTGACCTGATGAAAATGGTGTCATGATTGACAGCTGAGACTGACTCATGATTGGTCGAGATGGCTTAGTAGATTGTATGCAGGATATTTTGGCTTCATTCCTCGATAGTGTTAGGAAGAGGAGATTATGGTCTTATCTTTATATACAGTGTAAAGGAGCTCTTGAGATGTCCACCTCCTTCATGTATCAAGAAAATAAGTCCAGTCTCTGACTATATACGGTTATATACATCCATAGACTGTTTGTCTATCTATCCAGCAAAGTATCTAGACCAGCACACACACACACACACACACACACACACACACACACACACACACACACACACACACACACACACACACACACACACACACACACACACACACACAGGCAGTAGGGCGTGCTGATCCTCCAGATGGGTAGGATGGCCTTCTCTCCACTGATCACTGCCCATGGCTCCGCTCCCTCTCTTTCTCTCTGCATAAGCTATCTGTGATTAGAAGTGAGCCTAAGGGGAACACACACACACACACACACACACAAACATACAGTATGAAAGTATTGGGGCACATAAGCACGATTGATCTTATATGCCAAGTGCACCGTGGCAACACATAAACCCAACTCAAATCCACACTGGATCTCCTGCCCTCTGCGTCTATTAGGCTCAGGAATGACAGTTAATTGGAGGATATGTAAATTATTCAGGGTATTTAATTAATGGCTCTTCGTGATGCACGGCGGTGAGTCCATGCAGACAGCTCTCTCAGTCCATGGATGAGCAGATCGTGGTTTGTGTGATGAGACAAGACCACACAACAACACGGAGCACAGATTAGGCCTGCTGCTACATGCAATTACCCAAATTGATAATTACCCATGTACATATGAAATATTCATGGGGTGATTGTCATTATGAATTAGGTGTGTTGGGTTAATGGAAAAAAGAGCAGCGCCTTGGTTTTGGATCAACATAGAGCAGGCCGGCGTGTAGCCAACCTCGGAATAGAGAAGAATATGACAGCTATTGCGTTTTCTATTTTCACCATCAAAACACTTCTAGGCAGGAATCAATGACCTGGAATAAGATGTCCCAGAGGCCACTGTACACCGAAGGCAGAATACATTTTTCATTGTCCAGGGGGAAATCTGCCACAGGTCAGGATATCGTTTAATGGAAGAGGAATTTATTGTCTGGAATTAAGCGCCTCCGACTTCACTGTAAGACACAAAGCAGCAGAATAGAGGAGGGAACTGTAATTTATTGTGGCTGTTAATTTAATTAAAGAAACGAGGAAGAAGAAAGAATGTGATTGCTCACCCCACTTCTGTGTGAATTCTGTGGAATATAATAGAATTGGATAGAAAAAGACTGAAAATCTTTATCTTGAAGACGGTCTTAGCACAAAGCCCATTCTCTGTCCAATAGACATATAATGTGTTCCTTAATGGGCTTTAGTGGTGCTGTTTTCCAGTCTTTGTGCTAAGCTAAGCTAACTGACTGCTGGCACCAGCTTTTTATTTACTGTAAGGACATCACAGTGTTATTGATCTATTTATCTAACCCTCAGCAAAAAGGCAAACAGGAATATTGGCAAATTGTCGGAACTATTCCTCATGAGCTGAGGAAGACCATGTGATGTAATTGAAAGCTCCCAAACAGCTACTAAATATAGATCAAATAAGAAGTAAGTAATATAAACCAGGAACTATAAAGGATAGAAATATGTACAATGTAATCAAACTATAAACAGTATTGCACATATATGATATTGAACTTGCACAGATAGAAAGGAGAGTGAGATAGATATAAGATTCACGTGGATTACTGGGAGCAGAGCTGATAGTACAGTGTAACAACAGGATATAAAAGAATAGAACAGAATAGTTTGAAGTTTCAACATGTGGTTCACAACTAAACCTTCTCCATTACAAGTGAACTCCATCCACAAAGAGAAGACACCAGATGTGGTTGGAAGCTGACATGTTTTTGTCAAGCGAGAAAAATGAGAAAAGAAAACAATGAAACAAGGAGATGTTAGTTGTGGTCTTTGAAAATGGTGTTCTCTAGCATCACCCACCCACAGTCTAAAGATAGAGTCTGCAAAACCCCACACGCAGACGCACACTATGCGAGCACCATCCACACAAACCCACAATAAAATACATAAATGTGGCCGTGCACAGACATGAATACATGCTCACATGTGGGCGTGCACGCTCACCCACTGCACCTTCCCTCCTTCCCTCTTCCTGACACGCAGCACAGCTGTGAGACGGATGGTGGCTGTCAGTGGCAGGGTCGCTCTGGTTAGAGTTATGGTCTGCCCGAGCCTGCACTGGGTCACACACAACCTAGAAGAAAGCACTGCAGCAGGAATAACCCTTTGTCTCTCTGGCTCATTACTATCAGACCATGTGTGTGTGTGTGTGTGTGTGTGTTGTTGTGTCTCCACATTAGCTCATTCATCACCAGATAACAGCCATTATCCCTGACAGTGGCTGTCGTCACGGCGCGGCTGCACAAGCTCCACCAGTACTTGTTAAGACCCAATTAATAACGTGAGGCCTTTGTGCCACCGGCTCACAGGACCTTTAATCAGGAAGTTAATGGGCCGTTATTAAAAACAGCACCGGGGGAAAATGTCTCTCTCACCTGCTGCGCTGATCGACGGCCAGAACCGGAGGAACAGGTGTGAGGGATGAAAGGTCGTTTCATGTTCTTTCCCCTCTTTGTGAGGCCTTTAAGTCCAAGGTTGAGAAGGAATAGAAAAACCGAACGGAAATACTTTGAAATTTTACTTGATAACTTAACCAGGTCAAAGAGAATATTTGTAAGAAAAGCACTCAATATACATAAAACTCTATATTAGAAGTACTACTTTGACATTTTTAGATGAGTTAGATGAAGTTGATTGATGCCACTCTAATAGTTGTTTAGTAAATGTATGACTACAACATGATGACTTTGTACTTGTGCTTAGCATAAAGAATGGAAACAGGAAGCAGCTAGCCTGTCGCAGAAAAATCGGTACAAATACGTTTAGTTTAAAAACAACAGTTGTAGCCTGACACTTAACGATGCTAACATGGCAGTTGAGTCCTCTCAGGGACATCGAGGCATAGAAACCACAATAAATACAAAATACAACTACACCCCAGCTAGTTTAGATTAGCATTGGGAAAATAGCTAGCCTGGTTATGGCTTTATGAAGGGTTAGACTTATAACCATGATACAAACATGGGAGTTATGTCCTCTGGGTTAACGAGACCATAATAAGAGCTATTTTGTTAACTGAGGTTAACTGGGTACTTGTGTAATTGTACTACTGTTTTATATAAATATTAAGACAATATTTTAGTAGCAAAATTTCCAGCCTCAAGCCCAGTGGGACTGTTTTCCATCCAGCTGGTAAAATTAACATGGCAGGGTCAGGGCTGCCGTCTGGAAGAAATGTCACATTAACATTGTTAATAATTCTGTACAAGACCTGGCTTATTTCTCTCTTTCTGTCACTCTGGGCTGTGTCTAACTCACTGATACTGTCCCCTGCTGTCCCTCTCTGTTCCCTCTCATTGTCTCAGTTCTCTAAGTCGGGCAAACTGCATTTTCCGACATACGAAGAACGCAGCAGGAGATTGTGCGGGTCAGACGCGTTCACAACAACAGGAAAATGTCTGTAGAAGGAGGCAGGAGATGACGTATATATTGGGCTGTGTTTTTGTTTAGATCACATCGACACCGGTGTCGCCCCCTATCAGCCAAAACCCTCAAATTCCTCACTCACTCTCACATTTTCTGGACAATTTACTACAGGTCTGGCTTCTCTCGTACAGCCCCTCCAGAGAATTTCAGGAAAACATCCGGACTTCAGTGCATTGTCCAAAAGCAGCTCTAGTATCTCCCAACTCCTTCATTACTTTCTCTTTCCTTCTCCATTCTTCTTCTGTCCCTGTTTCTCATCCAGACACATTTGCATAACCACCTTCCACAAACACACACACACACACACACACACACACACACACAGACCTCCATCGCCCCACCAGGCCTGATTCTTGCACTCTCTCTCTCTCATCTCCCCTCCAGTACAAAGCCATGCTTGTTCGTCCTGCCCCTTGCTCTCCGCCCCAACACGCTGATCAAAGCTGGGCTCCCGAGTCCTCCATGACAGCCTTTAAAGCCATTCCAGCCCTGTTGTTCGAGCCATGAAATATTCACAGTGTGCAAGCATCCATGTGTCGTGAGGGTTTGTGCGGGCGTTGTGCACAGCATGTGTGTTGGCAAACAGCCACCACATATGGGAATACAGGTGTGCTTGGTGTGCATGTTTATGGAGAAAGAAGTGGGTCACTCATAGCGCCTGATATGATGCTTCTTCAACTGTAAAATGAAGGAATGTAGGTCTACGTGTACACAGGCAAATTAAGGCCTTCTAACTGTTCATATTCACAATATGGGGCCTGATCCGTGTGATCCAGCAGCTGTCAAAAACACCTCATTGTTCTGCGATGAAAACTCAGTTCATTCCAAACGTGAGTATTTTAGTTTGTAAACCGTGGGGCGGGATGGAGAAATACATAGCAGGCAGCAATTTCAGTAAATGGTATCAAGGGCTGACAGATGAGTCAGAGAGTGAAGTGAGCGGAGCGTCGGTTTCAGCAACATGTTGCAGGGGAAATGTGCTTTTATTGTGTTTAAACTTTCACACTGAAAAAAAAGGGCAGGCTGTTAACATCCTCTTTCAACTTTAGTCACATAACAGCGACAGACTGACACTCATCTTGTTAAAGAAATGACAGTAGAGATTTAAAAGAAGAACTTCCTGTTTCATTGTGAGCATTCTACTGCTTCACAGTTGCAGTTGGTTAATTAACTCTGGGACATTTAAACCAGAAAGCCACGTTTGAGTCGTTTTTGTCTTTGCAGATGACTGTAGTGTCAGAGAAAGACGAACTATTCTAAACAGAAAGCATGAATGAACAAATCAGGGCACAAATATAATGTTTTACCATCTTGGAAGCAAATCCAAAATGGATCTGAACCCATCCCTATTCAGGTAGCACCATAGACTGTATATAAAGATGGACGAATTGACTGCTCCCCAAAAGTGAAACTTATTGTAATAATCCCTCCTCCTCCGTGTCAATGGATGGGACAGGAATCATACATTAAAAAATCAAAGTACATGTCAGATAAATTATTTTTGAATACGTGTCTGTCATTTAAGGTAGTTCTCATCACACTGATGTTTCAGCAAGTGTTGATTGTTCTTATGAATTTGGTTTTAATTAGTTATTTTAATGATATAAACTGAGATATATAAAGTGGTTTCTTTCTTGATAGTGGAAGGAAGTGGAGACACATCTTTATAGACAGTATGTGAAGAGCACTTGTAGATTGAGATGCATTTGATTGGATTGGGCTCAATCAGTTTAAAGGTCAATGTGTAGTAAAATGAGTAGAATGCCTCTATGGATTAATGTGTCTATTATATTTGATTATCTGCAGCACAGTACATGTGGTTATTACTTGCACTCAGAAGCCGTGCTGCGATGCAAGATTTTTGTCTCTACCGCAATCAAACCACATGTAAATCCTGTCCCTACAACTGTCCATGAGCATGATTGACTTTTCAGAGCTTTATAATTTACCTGTTCTGAAGTTAATCATTGTAGACATTGATGAAAATTAGCTAAGCTCAGGACTGCTGCAGTTTCCTGTATGTATTTGATTTTTAGTAAGAAATTTTAACAACTGCCCAAATTACTGACCGAAGGATTTATTTGTCCAGAGTTTGAAAAAAAATAATAACTTGTTTGGCTCAAATCAATTCAAAGTTGCACAGAATTTTTTTTTTGCGTGAACACACAAAGGATAATGATTGTTCTGCTTTGGCTAAATTATAAAACAATTCACATTTATAGTTAGGAGATTGTGGCATGACAGCAGGTAATAAACCCCCCCGGTCCGAAGCGTAGTCACATTGATCACAATTATTGTTCAGTGCTGGAGTCTTTGGGGGGTTTGTCTATCCCACTTACCCCCTCGCTGTTCCGTTTGGTCGCCCTTCATTAGCCTGGTTAGTGTGTGTGTGTGTGTGTGTGTGTGTGTGTGTGTGTGTGTGTGTGTGTGTGTGTGTGTGTGTGTGTGTGTGTGTGTGTGTGTGTGTGTGTGTGTGTGTGTGTGTGCACGTGCATCTCCAGAACATCTCGCCGTGTGTGTACATCTCTATCTGTCCAGGAAGTATGTGTTTAGAGCGCTAAAGCCGTGGCTCACCGGGGCCATCTGGGAGGCTGGCTGTTGTAATTAAATTTGAAATGAAGGGAGGAAGGAAAGGAGAGGTGTACAGAGGGGAAGGGGGGTGAGGAGAGGAGGAGAGAGAAGGGAGGAGGAGATTTTTTTAAAAAAGTGAGAGACAGAGGGTGTAAGGGAGAGGGATGGAGGAAGAGGGTGGGTCAGATCCAGCAGATATGGTGCTCGAGGCAAAATCTGAGAAGAAACTGGTTCAAGTGAGGACACATGCACACACACACACACGTTCCAGCTGTCCGTTTTCCAAGTTTGTCCAGCAGGTGCTTACACGTGCTGAGGAAATTTGTGCTCTCACAGTTTGCAGAGCTTATGCATGGAGAACATTGGTATAATGCAGGTAATTAACAAAAGCAGTGAAGTGTTTAGGTTTGTTATTTAGTAAAAAAAAAGCCATTGAACAAGGGGCGTGAAAATACATGTGAATGCAGCTCTGACAGCTTTTTAATCCCCCCCTCTCAGTCGCACACATTCAGGGATGCAACACAACCATAATAGCAGCTTACGGCTGTCCATTGTGTTGCTGACGCTCCACTACTTGTGATTATACCTGTGTTGCATGCAGCTAAAAGCCAATACCGTTATTTTCTGTCCTGCTCTTCAGTCATCAAGTGGAAACAAGGGAACTCGCAGCCTTCCTTTATGTATCCGTAAGACATTCTCTGCACTTTTGTCAGTTTCTTGTTATTCTTTTATTCCCGACAACCTTGACTGCAACTTGGACAAGTGTCACATGAGTATTGCTCTTCTGTCAGTTGAAATGATTGTAGATTATCACCAGTACAAGGCTACTGTTAGATCTTGTCTCGACTCCTCATGCCTGCAGCATTGAGATGTTTCCTGCACAATGTTTAAATATATTGGGAACGGGGGTGTATCTTTAAAGAGCCTCTATAAGCCGCCAAGCAAATATCAGAACATTCATTGTACTCGATGATTTGAAGTGACTTCTCTCCTGATAAACAATTCCTGCTTGTTTCCTCAGGTGGCGTCTTTGGGCGTGACCACCTTCACCCTGTGCGCTCTGTGCATCGACCGCTTCCGCGCAGCCACCAACGTCCAGATGTACTACGAGATGATCGAGAACTGCACGTCTACCACTGCCAAGCTCGCCGTCATCTGGATTGGCGCCCTCCTTTTGGCCCTCCCTGAGCTCCTCATTCGACAGCTGGTGACGGAGGACACGGGAATCCCAGGCGAGCCTCCCGTCGAACGCTGCATCATCAGGATATCCACCTCGCTTCCTGACATGCTGTACGTGCTGGGCCTGACCTACGAGGGCGCTCGTCTGTGGTGGTGCTTCGGCTGCTACTTTTGTCTACCCACCCTCTTCACCATCGGGTGCTCGTTGGTAACGGCGCGCAAGATCCGGCGGGCGGAGCAGGCCAGCGTGCGCAGCAACAAGAAGCAGATTCGGCTGGAGAGCCAGATGAACTGCACCGTCGTGGCGCTGGCAATTGTCTACGGTGCGTGCGTGGTGCCTGAGAACATCTGCAACATAGTTTCTGCATACATGGCGGCCGGTGTTCCCGAGCACACCATGTCCATCCTCCATCTTCTCTCCCAGCTGCTGCTCTTCTGTCGGGCCGCCGTGACGCCGGCGCTGCTGCTCCTCCTGTGTCGTCCGCTGGGCAGGGCCTTCCTAGACTGCTGCTGCTGCTGCTGCTGTAACCACGTGCCCTCCTCGGCCACGGCCAGCGACGATAACGAACACGAGTGCACCACCGAGCTGGAGCTGTCGCCATTCAGCACCATCCGCAGGGAGCTGAGTAACTACACACCTGCTGGCTCCAACTGCTAAAGTGACATTCCTCATCAGGGGTGGAGATTTCACTAGCCTGCCTGTGGCTAGCAGCTCTCAGACTTGGCTAGGAGAGATTTGCCTTACCTCATCTGGTCACAGAAGGAAGTTAGACACTGAATAATCACGTTCAGCCAGTGTCTTTCAGCCCCGCACTAATACTGGACATTTCCACTAACTGTATAACCATTACTTCCCAGGAAAGCTAACAAAAAGCTAAATCTTCTCTCCACTCATGCCCTGGGGTGCTCTTAAAACAGGGTCATATTTTTAGCAATTGCGCCTGAAACCTTACAAACCTCCCTTCTCTTGACCTTGTATGCCTAAATATCTTCTGACAGTGGGGGTCTCTATGGAATCAACTTAATTTCTTTTAATGAACCTAATCCCTAGGCTGAAAAACCGAGCAAGGAAAAAAAACTGCTGGCCTCATGGTATCAGTGACAGGTAATATTTATGCTGTACAACGTACAAATGATTGCACAGAATGCGTCACAATAAATTCTTAAAGTTAATAAAAGGGGCTGTGATAATAAATGTGTTTGGCCACCATAAATAATATTTACGTGCAGGAAACTGTGTTGCAAATCTTAAGGGAGAGAAAAAGTACTTTAAATCACTTTCCAAAAGTGTCACTGATGAAATTATGGCGACTAAGCTAATTAATCAGAGAGCGACCGTGTACAGTAATACAGCATCCAGTCGGCAGACACTGCCTATAGATGTGCAGGACTCGCTTTACAGATCACATCTGCTGCAAATGGACAGTTCATAAAATGGCGTGCACGTGGGAACAAGGCTTCTGATAATTATACTCGCAGAGGACGTCTCAGCGGTACTGGCAGTTTGCAAGAGGAAAACACAAAGAAGACGCTTCGCGCTGGAGAATCCAAATGTACACAACACTTACACTGTATATTGAAAAATGTCCAGTTGACTCACACATAACTGGGCTGGTCTCAGAACAACAACACAGACTGGGCTGGAATTAAATGCTCTGGAACGGACTAATTGAAATCACATCAGAGTTGAACGGAGAGGAACGGAATCGTGACAGATGAAACTGATTGAAGTGAATATGAATAATGTGGACAGTAATGGAACATAACACGGCGATGGATAAGTGAAAGGGATGGACTCGGCGTGAAGTGGACTGAAAATGGATATCTGCACTACACTGTTGTATCATGTTACGCCTTTACACTTTGGGCTGTATATAAACTGTACACTTTCTTCGGTGCTCTTATGATGAATGCGCTGTAAATAACAAATCCATCGGTTCGACTTAGAATCACAAGTAATTGAGCTGCGGACTTTGTCTCAGGTCAAGAAGACAGATTGCAGCTATCTGCAACTCTGGAAAACACGAACAATAGTGAGGGAAGAAAAAAAATCAATATGGAGTTTTTACACAGAAAGTTTAATAAACCTCACCGGACTGCCTTTACTGAGAGTGACGGCTGTTTGAAAGCTGTGCTACAGATATGGTAGCACTTTACTTTACAGTACAGTAATTACTTAGTGTTTGATTAATCACTGACATAAAAAAAACGACATGGTATTAACATTGTTATACATCAATAGATGCAATAAGTATTACCACATATTTATGTCATCAGTACAGACATATAATTAAAGGCCTTTAGTTTCATTAAGCAAAAGGGACAGAAAATATCAATCAATACTAGATTAAACCAAAATATGAACGTATTACAAAAAAGTGCCAATGCAGCGTAACACTGTAAATACTAGAAACTTCTGGACTGTAAATATAAGTGGTATTATAGATTTAAATCAATGATCAATGCAAAGTTCGTTGTAAAACTTTTAGGGTTATTCATGTTCATGGTTATGATTCCTGAACTGTAAAACAAAGTGATACCACAACTTCAGAGGCAACACTGCAAAAGCTTGTTTGCTAAACCCTTCCATTGAACAGTGACGCTCCATCTCGGCTCAGTAGCTTTTACGCTAGACACGTTGTGTGTTGGAGGTTACAACTGAAATGCTGCTTACTCATTTCGCATAGGGTGTTGCCGAACTGCACTGTGGTTCCGTTGCGTCGCATTGCTCGTGTTTCATACTGTAGAAGCTAAGCAGATGTTAACTTTTATTGCGGCAGTGGAGGCACCAGCCAATCAAATCGTGCTTAAACAAATACTCAAGTGCAGGCGCCAGCCAATCAAATCATGTTAATGAGGAAAAGGAGCCAGAGGCAACTGGTGATCCTGGTGTGTGTTTATCTGGCTGTGGATTTTATCTCCTGTGTACTTCTTTTTAGCATTGCATTTATAGCTAGCATGGCATGTTAGCACGAAAGTCGGCTATGCTGTGTGTCTTGAGCATGAAAGTGTAATTGTTGTTGTTATGACAATCGTACCAGCGCCAGTCAGGCACACCAGAGGTCAAGGGTTAATGCATCGTAACGGGCAGAGATGGTCTGTCAAGTTCCACAATGAGTAGCGGGCTCCAGGTCTCTAGCAGGAATGATTCATAGACTTTCTAGATTTCCCAAACCAAAGACTTAAGCTCAGCATTTTCAGACGAGTCTGAGGGAAAGATTATTAATTGAAACTGTTAAATTTAGCTTCACTGGCTTGTGAGCTACAGAAAATCCTCTAGCGACAGGTGTTAGTGCAGCTGTTTGAAATAAAGAATCCATTGTGTCAATAATTACTAAGAAATTCCACCAATGTTACCACTGTAACCACAACAGCAACCGAGGAGTGCAGGGTTTAGCAAAAAGTCAATGTTTCTGTGTAAATTCTTGACCTTTAAGACCCTTAGCTGTTCACTTACTTGGGTTTTTAAGGAGAACCAATGAGATGTTTTTCACAGTGTATAAATTTACAAGTGTATTGTACTGTAAATCTGTTTCCTTAATGCTAATAATCAGACCTGGGTCAGAAGAAGGTTCAATCACTTAGTTACAACGCAGGTAACTGAAGTGATACAGAGCATCGAACAACCCGAACCTTTGGTATAATCAGGTATGGAAGACGTAGATCATGACTCCTGACCTTTATTATGTTTCTTAAACTTGAAAATGAATCGATTTAATCCTTTATAACTTGGATTATATGGTGGTGAACCCTGTGATGACCCAGGTGTGATGTTCATTGGTATACTGTATATTGCGATGAATCTTTTACTTACGATTCTGCACTGCCAAACACCTTCTCTGTGTCTGTCTCTTGTGCTCTTGTGGTAGTAGCACACTATCTCTGGGTGTCTCTCTCTCCCTCTCAGTGCGGAGGTCAGTTTGCTCTCAGCTCCATCTGTGCAGGGAGAAGAAAATTACTACAAAACATAAACCAGAAGAGGTCTGACAACACCCACGGCCAGTCGAAAAAAATACAGCTCGTACGTACACAGTAGAGAGGAAGTGTGGATGGAGAATCTTTTTTTAGCTTGAGGCAGCAGCCATCTCTAATGAACTCTTGTTTATGAGCTCCAGGAGATCCAGGTGGATGTGGCCTCATGTTGGCGCTGCCTGCAGCTCCTCACATTAATACAGGAAATGGGCGAGAACACAGCGGCTCTGCATCACTGTGCCCTGCAGCCTGTTTGACAACTCTTTTTATTACCTATCACTATCAGGGTATTGAGGAACGGTGTGTTAACCAGTCCAGGGAAATTACACAGTACGCCCCTTGCACAAAAAATATATTTTCCCCATTAAATTACATCAGCTCATAGTGCTGAAGTCTGGACTTCTGCTTTATTTCTTGATGGGACTCGTGAGTAAACTGACCTCCTGAACCTAATTCTCTTTTTCTGCATATTTCTGGGAGCGTAGCTCATTCTAAATGGCTCAGTGTGTAGTAACGTGGTTCAAACTATTGATGAAGTGATTCTTGTAAAACCAGTCAGTGAGACGTTTATTCTGAACTTTGTGAGCATCCTCTTCACTCTGAGCAAAACGTGTCCGTATTGGATACCGGAAAATGTAAGCACACGGCCACTACTGTCTCTAAAGTCTAGTCACTGGTTTCTAAATAGCTTTTTATATAGCCAAAAAAACTGTCCCTTTGTTTATCAAAGAACTTTATCTTGAAGACTGTATATTAAAATCCTAAATGTTCTATTACTGCTGATTTATTGGGGTCATTTGCTATTTTGGATCTTTGATGAGCAAAATGTGTGAGTGGCATCATCTTTAATCCGTCGTCGTTTCACTCAACTAAAACACAACTCTTATAATCCAAAGAACTCCTCCAGTTCAAATTGAAAGCAAAGAAGTTATTCAGTTTTTTGCCTCGCATGCCAAAGAGTTGTTGCCATGGATACAGTTGAAAGGGGAGACTTGAAAGAAATAAAAAACAAATGTTTCAAACCGACGCAGCAGAGGTGGAAACATCATAACTCTTATCTTCTTAAATGGGTCAAACCCACAATACTGGATCCTACAACTTTCACAAATATTGTTTTTCTTTATATCCTTATATCCCAAACTTTTCTGTCATAATCTTTAAACTTCAGTTTGTCTCTGCTGTCAATCATGATGTGTCACCCGGTTAATAGCATCAAATAACTAATTAAGACACATCAGTGTGATAAGAACTCTTTATGAAAAGTTATTTTAACATGTACTTGCCTTTTTAGTTCGGTCCATGTCCCATCCACTATCATGGAGGAGGCGGTGTTCGTGACCTATACTGCAGCCAGCCACCAGGTGGCGATTGAGATGCTTTGGCTTCACTTCGATAGCGACTGTCATGTCGTCCATCTTCCTATTCTGTCGATGATGATAATCAATCCGAGTCTGCAGAGCCAGAAGTGCAAGAAAAATCAAAAGATGTTAAATTAAGCTATAAGTCAACATACTTCACTTGAATAACATTCCTCACCACATTGACCTTTACTTCTCTGGAATGAAAGACAGGTTTTCTTTTGAAAATATGCAGAAACACTCAGAGCGTGTCCTCACATTCCTGATTTACTTAAGAATATCCTCCAACTACATCTGTACTGAAGCGAGAAGTGTCTTCATTTCTCTCCACATAACAGAGGACCCTTTAAATAATTTATCGGCGATGTATCACTGTGCTCTGTTCTCCCAACACATCCTACACACACCTCTCTTTTCCCTCTCCTCTCTCTGTTGCCGTTCCTTTGTCTGTTGCGTCCAAAGTGTTACACAACGATGACGACAGCGGCCAGGGCGTCCTGGATCTGTGTTTGTGAAATGGACGCCGAACAGAACTGTTTATACCTCCTGCAACAGAATTAGCTGTCGGTCTGGAACACTGAGCAGATGCCAGAAAGCTTCCGCAAGCACCAAACACACAACGGAGAGATCGCTGCTCCCTCCCACTGTTTTGAGGTGGAGGTCTCATTTCTCTCTATGTCTTAGTCTGTATTTTGTCAGGAGAGAAAGTGAAGGTTGACGTGGAGGCGGAAAAAAGGCAAATGTGTGTTGTGAGATTTGCTGAAATTCAAAAGAAAGGAGATAATTTATGCTTGAGATAGATTTTGTTCTAATCTTCTTTTAACGTGCCAAGTTTTAACTGTGCAAACACAAACGGTTATAATGACACATTAAGCATTTTAACCATTATTTTGAAAGTCTAAAAGCATTTGTGTAATCACACTTTCAGCCAATTACTGCCAAATCAACTGCTCATTATGCTCTTTGAATTAAACCCACCAACGATCTGTCATGTTTCTCTCAGACGGAGAATGAGAAAGTCTAATTATGAGACGTCTGATGAAAATTGAGGGATTGTTCACTTTGAAATGAGCCACGGTTCGGGCTTTTATCTGTTGTCTCTCCTGTCTCCTCCCTTCTGTCGCCGTGTGTGTGGCTCGTGATTTACTCGTGCTGTGGGGACCTAAATCTTTTTGCACAGTCACATTATGGGGTCTTGTGGTTCCAGGCCCGTGCAGTAATTCATTGAGTTTTAGGGGGATGTCATGTTTTGAGGTTCCCCAAGTAGAAGTTATGTTTAAGGTTGGAGTTTGTCTGCAGGACATGAGTGTAAGTTAATGTAATGTCCCCTGAAGTTATAGAGACATGACTGTGTGTGGGTGTGGGTGTGTTTGTCGTTCCAGAAACAAAGCTGACAGGCGACGTGCCACTCATTCTGTTAATTTCCCCAAAACTGTTGGCCCCCTGCCAGCGCACTCACTCACACTCAATCAGCCTCAATCAGCCGCGTACTTCTAAAAGTGTCTGCAGCCCAGACTGTGTGTGGGTCTCTGTGTGTGTGTCTGTGTTTGTCTTTTTGTTGTTTCATTGTGCGACTGCCTTCAAAGGCCGTTTTTCCGCTAATTCAGCTTCCTATTGTAGCAAAAGTCTTTTCATGATCAAACACTGAGAAGTTCTGATTCCTGTTTTTTTTTCACTGTCACTTTTTAATCTCCTTTATTGTGCTGCTATTTTCAGCTCTGCAGGACCAACACTATAGGCCTTGATTAAAGTTATACAACAATGCACTGCAGCATGGATGCATTGTGCACATACAATATTTAATGGATGCTTTATTTAGATGAAAAATACCTTGACTCGTTTCCAGGGAAAATAGAGAAAGTCTGTTTCTTTATGGGAGTAAATACTTTCATATTAAATTAAGAAATGCAATGAGTCAGTATAAAAGGGTTTCAGCATGATGAGAGAATTTCTGTACTGTCAGCATCAGCGGCTGCCAAGCAAAGTGGGGATTAAAAAAAAAAAAGTGGCCGGGGTTCAGAGTTTCTTCCTGGAGCTGCAGGTTTTGGGTGTTTGTTTCGAGACTCTCACACCTTTCTGTTTTTCCAAGCGCGATTGGGCATTCGTTAAAAGCAGGAAGTCCCAGCCAAGCAAATCTGGCCGGGGCCCAGTCTTTTTCTTCTGGTCGCTCATTATAAATGGTTGCTAGGTTACCACAAAGTTAAGTTGCCATCTTTCTGACTTTTTGTTTTTTCCTGTTGTGTCGCTTGCATATAAAAAGGGGGCATTGGTAGCCACTGTATAAAAGAAGTGGAGGCATTTGACATATTATGGCTGCATAATATGCGGGTACACTACAAAATTAGCAGCTATAGTTAGTAGCTGTTAGCGTAAGGTCAGCGGTTTGAACCCAGTCTTCCCCATTCCGCAGGCCGAAGTGTCCTTGGGCAAGAAACTGAACCCCAAAAGTGGCCCATGCTTGTGTCTGTGTAGAAGTCGGCCATGTTTGCTTTTGTG
The DNA here is from genome assembly GCF_022539355.2 of Hippoglossus stenolepis. NCBI lineage: Eukaryota > Metazoa > Chordata > Actinopteri > Pleuronectiformes > Pleuronectidae > Hippoglossus > Hippoglossus stenolepis. The sequence goes on from NC_061504.1 coordinate 10,442,927, forward strand.
CAGTTGCAGTACAAGTGCACATGCGTGCGAAAACATGCAGATAGAAACATGCAATCGTGTGGACAAGCACTCGCAGACACTCATGCACATAAATGCACACAAGCAGCCAACACACAACCCAGGAGCCGAGGAGTTTAAAGCCAATATTGCATTCCAGTATTTACCGAGTGAGACTTTTCATTTGGAAGACTGCGCAAAGATATATTGAGATTGTCCACTGGGAAACTGCTCAATAATATCCCGCCCTCTCCATTTCTCTCTCTCATCCTCCCTCTCTTTCTTCACCTCTCCATATCCCGCTTCTCCGCCCAGTCATCTCTCATCTGCTCTAAAGCGCCACCCTGCCCCCTCATACATTTTAATGGCAGCATTTTTGATCCGACTGGTCAAAGAAAATAAAATTCAAACGCATCCACTTGTGTTGAATAAATACATAATTTAGCAACACAAGTCAACCCCTGTTCAGCGTTGTGGAAAGGACAAGATAAATAGTTCCCTTTCTGAGGAGTGGGTAGAATGGGATTCAGTCGGAGATGAGATGCTGAGTCGTGTGCTGCTGCAGCCAACGTTAATTTCAGCAGAGTTTCTGATCGAATCTTTATTGGTTTTTGGTCTCGTTTAAATGCAACAGAGAAGCACAGCCTGTTCATCACAGGTGTCATACAGTTTTACCCAGAAGACGCAAGAAGATTGCTTTGGAAAATGAAACACTGAGCATATGGTTGATGGAAGCGCCACAATTGAAGTAGGGACTGCAGCGACAACAGTTTGTTAAAGCAATGTTCACAGACTGTATATAAAGATGGACGACACGTACACACGTCCTCCCGCTATCCGGAAATGAAGCCAAAGTATCCCAGACACAAACGCTGCCATCTTGGGCTGATGATGTCATTTGGAGGAGGAGTCTACACAGTATGTAGCCACAGTATCAAGGTCCTGCTCAATCATTCACAGGTTCTACCTAAAATCACACAAACCGTCTTTGAGAATAATTATTTTATAATTATACTTTTTTTGATTAGTCCGTGTCCATCCACTCACATGTAGGAGGGGTTTAAGAGCCAAAAATATAAATGACCATGTTTGGGTAAGTTGTTGACTTTCAAAACATCATTGTTAGCATTTTATAATTTTGACATTACCAGTCATCTCAAAGCTCTGCAGAGTCGCTAACAAGGCTGAAGACTCTTATTTTGGGCACCACACTCAAATTCCAACTTCTCCTGACTCAGACCCCAAGAGACATGACGTACTTGTAACCAAGTGAAGGAAACAATCATGTCTACAAACACCAGGAAAATGTTCATCACCCCTGACAATGACAGAGAAATCCAACATGTTGTCTTGAGGAACATTTCCCGAAATGCTGGTTGCTGTAAGTCTGCCCAGTAGAAATGTCCTGCTATGGATTTGTGTCTCTGAATCTGAGAGAGAGACAGTGATCCTTAATTAGGCAAAAAGTGTTGTGTATAAATAGTTTTGCACTAAAAGGCAAAATTATACCCACAAGTTTATTATTACTGGAGATCAAGCTCCTATTTTCCTCTGACTTACTTTGAAATAATGTATGATATGAATTTATACAGCACAGCCTTTGTTTTAATAACTTAACTTTAGACTTTACACTTTTAAATCAATATTATTCACGTGATATAGGCATTTCTGGTTAAATTCTCAAATCAAAGACACTTTGAAAACCGTCAGTCTTTACTGTGCGGAGCGGCGATGCCCCTCCACAGATGAGCACATGCTCAAAGACGATTTCCACTGATCATGTTTATGTAGAAGACCGAATGTGACTCACAGGGTTGAAACCCTCATCTTCTGCCCATTTCCAGTCGACGCGTCATTTGGATGCGAGTTCTAACGGCTGAGAGCGAGGGCACGCTGTGTTTCCTGATTGTCTCCTTTGTTCAGCTAAAGGAAATTTTCCCTGTCCCTTAAAGCCGGGGCCTGAACTGAGAATACGCTTCAAAGGGAGATATTAGACTCCATCCATGACTTGAGCTGTAGTCGTTTGTCAGCGGAGTGAGGATTTGATGTCGTCACAGGCTCCTGTATCTCTCACACTGTGTGCGTTTTGCAAGTGGATGTTTTTGACTGAAAGGGGAAATTGTTCATTGACGGAAAATAGCTTTTAAGATTGTTTTTTAATGAAAGTTTGAAATGGAATTATGTGACGTTACAGCATTTTGTCCAGCAGCTGCTTTGTCAAACGCTGATGTGTCACGTCAGTGGAGCAGCAGCTGAAAACCCTGAAGTGAAAATGTACAACAGAAGCTTTTTGCTAACAGCCATTAACATAGAATAGTACAGATGGGTCGTAATCACCATACTTTTCTGTGTAAAGCCACCCACTTTCCTGGGGCACCTGATTACTCCTGTTGCTATGGATACAATTCAACACTTTCAGTCCACATCTCATGTCAATTAAGGACATATTCAAGTTTCCCCGACAAAATCCAAATTTACTATTCTCTGCACTCGTTCACGTTGCGTTCAGTGGCTCTCATGAGGCACAGGAATTAACTTATTTCAAGTAGGTGAGCGGTTAAATTTCTTTCTACATGTTTTGAGACATGTACAGATTTTTGCTAAATGCTGTTTTTAAATTCAAAGTGTTATTCAAAGGTTTGTGTCACACACACAAGTAATATGTGTTGTATAATATAATGCATGACCAATAAGGATTTTGGGGGCTGACGCCGATACAGATATTAGGGAGTAAAAAGTAACTAATATCGATACATTGGCAGATATATATAAAAAAATGTCAAAGGTGTTGTTATCAAACCCTTATAACGTTGAAATGTAACTGAGGGTCGATGTAATTTATTATAAATAACTATACATAAAAAAAGCTAATACTACTTATATAGAACTTGAAACTTGTAAAGTCTTAACAAATATGCTGCAAGTTTTCATATTGGCAAACATAAACACAGATATTCAGCCTGCCAATAAATCGGTTACGCTTTAGTAAAATAGAATGTAAATGTATTTTAAATATACAATATGTGTTGGGCACAGTGTAAAGACATTGTGCTCGACCAGGCTGAGGCCAGAGGACAGAGTTTAATATCACAATGGGGCTTTTTCTTGATTCATCTTTGTTAGACTTGCGGCTATGCAAGAAATATCTGAGTGTTTAAGTCTGTTCCTTGAGCGGTGGGGATTCTCTTTATAAACCTGCTCTGCACCTTCTGCTGTATAAGTCTGGAAGGTGGGAAGCAGATACTTGGCTCAGCTTTAGGGCTCGAGGATCCTGAGCAGAGCCGTACGGATGCTCTCTCCACAGAACCAGAAAGAAAAAGACCTGAAGATCCCGACAGAGACTCTGAATTTCTATAACTTTTAAGATGTGGTAGAGGAGTTCCCTCACTTTCCCTGTCAAGACGTCCGTGTGCACACACTGTGTCGGACCGCGTCAGATTCTTGCTGCTCTGCTGCTCGCTCTCAAAGTCCAAAAACCAGCTCCTCCCTTTCGCTGTCAATCAGTTCACGGTTGTTGGCTTCGCACTGAAGTGACAGATCTCCGTCCTCTTCCAGGTTGTCTCTCTTACGAGTGTTGTCGGCCATCTTGTCTCTCTGCGAACTTGACGTTTGAGTTGGGGTAATGTGGGGACTTCATTGTGTAAGTCACTTCTATTGCTTATTTCACCTTTATTCCCATGCAGTTTGCTGTATTCAGTATCCCTGTATAGCCGAACCAATACAAATCTAAAATAAAATAAGCCAGTACACAGCAAGACAGAATTCCAAGTTTAAATAGTTTAAAAACTCAAATCTTCTTGCGAGGAGTACGCTAAAGTAAAAAAGATTTACGACACACTTTGACATTGGCCCTATTCAGGGAACACAAAGCTTTAACCTTCAAACATTCAAGCACCAAGTACTGCATTGTAAATACTTTCTATTGGGCTCAAATGTCTTCAGAGGGATTCATGACCTTCAGAGCATCTAAAAATAAAAGTTTCAAAAACTGCCACAGTGAATAAATTGCTCAATATCTTTTCCAAAAACAAGCAGCCCTGATATTTACACATGCAGACTCTATGACTTTATGACAGAATTCATAAATATTTTTCTCTGTAGCTGATCCAGCTGTTGACCTTCCACCGACCTGCTGCTGCCAACTGCATAATTATCTATTCTAGAGTTTGGCTAGATCGCTGATCAGCCAGACTCTTGACTTTTTAAACAAACGTCTAGAGTTGATTTTTTTTCATGTAAGATGCCCTGGGATATCATTTGGAAATGGAAGTTTGCCAGTTTATTTCTTGGTCTTTTCCATCTCTAAAATGTTCGTACCTATGGGTCAGAGTTAGCGTCCAGGTGGGCGCATTCTCCCATCAAGTTTTGCGTGAAAAGTGGCGTACGCATCTTTCAGACCCAGTTTTGTACGCAACAGTTAGAAATGAGGCTCCTGGATGTTTGTCTGAGCTTGAGATGATGCTCGCTGGAGGATATTCACATCACCATTCCCATGTGTGTGTGTGGATGCATGTGCGGTAAAGCAAAAGACCTTCACCCCAAACCCAACATGCACCCACACACACACACACACACACACAGACCACTTATAAGCTTCTAAGTGCAATGAAAAGAAGCCTCTCTCTACCTGCCGTCACTTTCCATCTGAGAGCTTTGAGCTGCTGCTTTGTTAAAGCTCTGCGGCTGATGAGAATCCGTCTCACTTCAAAGGTCGTCTCTCTCTCCTCCTACTCCTCCACCACCAGGGCCGAGTCTGAACTGCGGGTCAGCACATCAGAGACGGGCGGTTGAAGAGAAATGACAGAGTGGACGATGACTGAAAGACTCTCGCTCATATAAAATATGAAGGTCATCTTTCTTTGCATCTTAATGGTTTATGTATTCTCCAAGCTCATGCATCTTCTAACTCCAGTTTATATTTACTTGCACAAAAAGTGGCTTGATTCGTTTTTGGCTGAGTTTGCTTTACTGCTGTTTATATGATATTGAAACCTAAAATCTTATGTTCTAAAAGCAATAAAAGCACTGAAATCTCTGACAGCGGAGCCTCAAACAAGTAAAAACATCTTTTTACTACAATGCCCCGATGCATCATTTATACAATGATCATGTTTAAGATGGTTAAATGTGTCTCAGTCCTCCAGCGAGGCACAACAGCACATTTGAATTCTGTGATGAAGTGATGGAAGGCCGGCAATTAAGTTAAATATGCAGCCCTTCAGCACTCTGTGATGGTTCGGCTCACAGCGCAGGCACTATCAGACTATTGAATTTCAACTCAGCCAATATTTGATGGATTCTTACGATGGAGTTTAAAAAAGCAGGAGGGCATCAGTCCGCGTTAAAGACAACACGGTGAATTGTTTTAAAAACATTTGAGGAAGTATGAATAAAAGAGAGTAAGTTTATTGTTTTTACATTCAGGTGTCTGGATTACACACATGATTTGACTTTGATTTCATTTTGAGATATTTGTGTTTCCAGGCTGTGAGAACACAATGTCCCCAGCAAATGAAGTTCTCCTGTTCTGAACACTGCTCAGAAACTGCTTGTAGTTACAGAAAGTGGGAGAGAAGTTAGGAAAATATGCAAATGAGTTGTTCATGCACCACAGTTGCTCAAAGTAAGGAAATAAATAAACATGGCTCAACTAGAAAGTGGTTTGCAAACAGGTTTTTATGTTTTGTGTTCAGTTTACAACACATTCCCTTGCTTTAATTATGATAAAATAATAAATCGTCGCCACCGTTAAACAACATGAAACAGTTATTTTAATTTGATGATACGCTCCTTTGAACACAATAGACTGAAGTAAACCACCTTGCAACGTTCATTACCTCAGCAGATTATCCTTGTTTTGGCTCAGAGGGTCGGCGCTATGAGAGCTTTGTCTTGGTTTAGCTCCAATTAGGCCGTCCTGCCCCAGATTAAGAGATCAGAGGAGAAACTCCCCCCAACATCCCCAGGTTTTTATGTCAAAGGCTCTTCACACTGTACACGAAGTCTCAGACAAAGGAGACGGATTCTGGAAAGCCTCTTACATGTCAGCGAAAGTTCACTTTCGTTCTTGGTGAATCAAGAAAGTTCGGCCCGACATTGTTGTGTAAACGCTGTGGTTTACTTACAGCGGTGCTCTCAACGTGAAGTGCTGTGGAAATGACTCAGCAGCGAACCACCTGCCACGGTTTGATCATCTAATTACACAAGTAACCACTTCATGGTGAATAACACTGATTACAGTCATCAGCTGCTAGAATAATGTAGGGAGAGAAGAAGAAAAATCTGCTAGTCCTTAAGTCCCGTCAAATATAAATCAAGCAGGCAGTTTTAACTTTCAGAATTAAGGCTTATCGCACAATTTAAATAGCAGCACTACCTGTAGGATATACAACTGCAAACACAAATTCTCTGAACAAACGGCACTCTCTCTTATTGGGGATGGAATCACCCCTCATCCACCCAAGAATCGCCTACTGGTCATAGTATGATAAGGCGAAGAAAACCTTACAAAAATGTAATAGTGTAATAATATCATTAAAATGTCATAGCATGGTACATTGTCCAAAATCTCCAAAATCAACATTGTATGGTATGGTGTCAAAAATCTCATAAAAACCACCTGCTATAGTTTTGTGTCCAAAACTGCACTAGCACATCATAGTATTGTATGGCGTCCAAAATTTAAATAACTTCACCATATATTAATGTGTCAGAAACCTCACAGAAAACGTCCTTACATCTGGTCCTGCCCAGTTATTTCCTGACTCCCTGATGTTCGGTCACTCTCTGCAACATCCACTGAGCCTCCAACTGCATCTCTATCTACAGAGAACTGCAGCGGCAGTGTGCAGAAGAGTAGACAGTGCATGCATGAGAGCACAGTGAGATTACAAAGCACAACGCACACACCCACATCCAGTCCCAGGAGTTACAATTACAAACACTGTCAGACTACACACATATACTCATCTCTGAGAGGTAATTACTTCACTCGCCACAGTCGTCTTACCCTTTGAGCCTTAATGCAGAATTTCACACTTTGACAAACTGCTGTCTTCATTATTTAAGGCGTCACAACCCAGTCATACACAAAGATGTATAGCTGGAATGCATGGCAGGCGTGTATTGTGTTGCAAACTGAAAACTCAACTCATTGCTCGCATATGACGATGCTTTAATATCCCTGAGGACATGTATATAAAGGATTCTGCCAGGATCTGTCAGTATTTAATCAATACGGCTTTATTGTCATTTCAGAGGAAAAATAACTTGTGGTGATTTGACAACTGCTGTTGATGAATTCTCCATCTGCTTTGCCTTAGATTGCATGAAATAACGGCGCCAAGCAAGAGGGACTGCTGCTGTCAATCAGTACACTGAAAATGAAGTTTGTTGTGTTGTTGTGTTAATGCTGCAGACGTTCTTCGATATCAGGTGCAATGTGCCCCTAAATGAATTAAGGCCAGTGCACCTGAGGAGTTTACAGAGTGCTGTGAAAGCAATATGTGGCCGTTTACGAGTCTATACTGGCCCGTAAGACTTGTAGCATCTTTAATTACACCAAGCACAGTCGCTGTTTATACACACAGTTGGATATTTGGCGTTACGCTGTGTTTCAACTGTTCTCTCCAGCAAACGATCATTGCTGTTCCAGGTGTCTTCTGAAAATTAGAAATCAAACTGTCTGACATGGTCACATTCAGATAACACAGATGAAAGGAAAAGGATGACAGGTTGTTTTGGGTGGTTGGTGTTACTGCAAGTAAATAAAAGAAAAGCCCTTCGTCTAGCAGGCACTATAACTGGCTGCTAAATGACATGGGAGTTATTTCTCATTAGTTTTGTCCGTTGAGGCCAATAACAGGGCCGGTCTGATACTGTCTGATAGGGGCAGTTCAGAGCAAATAACTCGTCCGCCCACCCACTCAGTGACTGCCAAAGTAATAGGATGTATGGCTGCCAAACAAACAGGGGAATTTCTGCGTCTGACTGACTTTGTTTCAAATTAAGTTGGGCAGCGTCAACCGCAAACAGAAACAGATTAAACAGAACAAATAAGCAAAAAACTGTGATTTTAGAACGAAGAAAAACAGCAGGTGTGGGTTTTGTTGCGCTCCAAACAAAATCAAATTTTGTATGACTGACTGCTTCCAGCAAATTACTGGGTGCTAGAAATTGAAGCTGTATTTGTGTGGTGGTGTTTTATTTGCGGCCGAGATGAGAGCAGATATCAGCTTAAGGGTTCCTCACTGAAACAATATCGTCACCCGGCACAAAGCTGTGCCGAGTTCTCCGATTCCTCTGCTTTGAAGCATTCTTTCTTACTAACAGGCAAATTCACCATTATGTTAGCAATCTGTTAATCTTTGATCGTAATCTTTGAAAGGGGATTGGAAGTTTGGTTTGATTGGTTCATTGCATGTTAAACCCTTTAAACATCCTTATTTATTAAGAGACTAAAGTTGTGTCCAATTTCAGGGGCTGCATCATTCGCAGGACATCCGTAGAGGCCAAGTCGAAATGAGAGACTTAGCTAGATTGTTAGCTTCATCACCAATGCACCATTAATCCTGGGATAGGTTGGCCTATCCCGATCAGGAATGGAAAGAAGCATTTGTTGGCCACATTTGAAGAAGCCTTTTGAATGGTTCAAAGTTCAAGGTAACTTTGTTCGTCCCCGAGGGGCAATTTGTTGTACAGCCAGCATAACTATTACACAACCAGTGGACATATACATAACATGAAGACATAAACAGGACGGACTAGTTACGGTAGAGCTATGCACTTTACTGATGCTCCTCTTGTTAAAATAGTTCTGAAACGCATAATATACTTCCATCATTGACAGAGAACTCACACTTTGTTCACTTGTGACTCTCATGCCCTCAGAACCCGAACTGATACAGCTAACTGATACACAGCCTGCAGCAGGTCTGACCTTGTTTACATGCTACAGTGCACTGGGGGCCTGTTCAAAATGTACTTGTTATGCTGACCCCCTGCAGCTGAATGGTGGCCCCATCTTCATTTGTAAAAAAACACACACACACATCTTTGGTTCCCTCTGCAGCAAAGTGACCAGATTTTGGTGCATGAGCATCAAACCTAAAAAAAGAAATTTCATTTCAAGGAGTCAGCTGTCTCTGGTCTGCTCACACAGCAGGATAATCTGCACCAACCACTGTGCAGCCATCGGGAAGAGTTATGGTTGCCTATTCTGTTTGAAGTCAAACCACACGTCAGTTTGAACATTAAAATTTTTCTATGTATTTATCAGTAGATATGGTATCAATTCACAGGCCACAATAAACTTTATTTTGTCAAATACCATATGAAATTATTCATCAACTTTGTTCAGTTTTCACCCCAAAACTTTTTTTATGAATGTAAACTGTGTCGCTCGCTCGCTCACACACACACACACACACACACACACACACACACACACACACACACACACACACACACACACACACACAATCCCTGTCTAGTTCTGGCTCAGTTGTTCCTGCCTGCAGTGACAGAGGGGATTATGGAAGAATGTGCAATGTTGTCTTTTATGAACACACACACACACACCACAGCGGGTTCTTACTGTGCTCCCTCTCTCTCTCTCTCTCTCTCTCTCTCTCTCTCTCCTCTCTCTCTCTCTCTCTCTCTCTCTCTCTCTCTCTCTCTCTCTCTGAGCACCGAGAGCACCGCCTCCTCTTAACGAGAACCCACACGATAGAGGGAATAATGCTGCATCTACTGTTGCTTTATCTTTATTGTAAACACAGGTAACTTTAAAAAACAACAATGGGACCATTAGAGATTCGTTCATAGCTTGTTGTGCATGTGGGAGGGTCACAGATGGACACCTGCTTGCCGACTACTTGATTGACTCTCTAACGACTTGAAATATTACCATGGCAACTCCACTAAGCGCGCCACTCACACACACACACACACACACACACACACACACACACACACGTGGTACAGCCTGCAGACTGATCATTAGAGTCTTGTGATCTTTCTCCTCTGCGTCCTCTCCGACCCCCCATTGCCCTTCCGTGGAATCCAAGCAAATTGCCCCCCCTCCCTTTATCGCATCATTCTTCCCTACCTCCCCCTCCATCCCTCGTTCCATTCTCCAGCTGCCTGATTGTCTGTAATGGCCCTTTATATCCTCCCTCCCACTTATACGCATCCTTATCTTTCACACTATTCCTCATATGATTGGAACTATCTTTACCTTCATCTGTCCATCCCTTTTTCATTATCTGCCACTGCCTCCATCCATTTGCCCACCTCCCCTCTTTTCCTGCCATCCCCCTGTAGTCCATCCATCCATGCCTTCATGTTCCTCTTTTCCCTCCACCAGCCCTCATACCATCCATCTCCTCCAATAATTACCCGGTTGAAGGTTTTAATTAGAGAAAGAGGAGCCGGCGTCTGGAGCGGCAGAGCCCTAATTGAAACCCCAATTAGTGTCCTCTGGTTGTCAGTAAGCCGAGGGAGCGACCACTCTGCCGAAAATCAGATTTTCATCAGGAGGTGAATTTTCAGAGGCGATTACTTTGACTTGTAATAAAATGTATTATGGTGGCAAATGAAAAGTGCAGGCACGAATCAGTCTCCCTTATCACTCACGGTTATAATTGCCTCAGGCAATCTGCCTCAATCTGCTTTGGAAATTAACAGCAGGAAGCTGCTGCAATTGGGGCGACGTGAAAACAAAAACAACAAAAAAGTCACTACGGTAACTTGTTGCCGTGGTGATTACCATAGTGATGGCAAAGTCGTAGGAGAACCAGCCGCTCTGGTTTTGGGGAGGAGGGAAGTGTGGTACAAATGCAGGGATTGAAAATGATTTGTGTGTGTGTGTGTGTGTGTGTGTGTGTGTGTGTGTGTGTGTGTGTGTGTGTGTGTGTGTGTGTGTGTGTGTGTGTGTGTGTGTGTGTGTGTGTGTGTGTGTGTGTGAGTGTGTGGAGAAAGAAAGAGGCGACAATGTGCTCAGCCTTTCAGCCAGTTTGAAGCCAATCAATGGGAGCTTATCAGGATGTGCTCTGCTCTGCGGCTGTCTGCGGTCGAATCCAGAGGCAGATACGACTGAGCCGGGTCTGTCTGGGATGGACTCAACAGGGGGTGGAAGAGGGAAGGCTTAACAAGTGCGTGTGTGTGTGTGTGTGGGGATGGGGATGGGGATGGGGATGGGAGTGTTCATGTAGAATGTGTATTGCTGGATCTGGAGAAGGACAGAGGGAGGAGTGTGTGTGTTTGTCATTTTGTCAGTCAGGCGGAACATGTGTGTTCAGGGTTTGGTGACCTACAATATTTATGAGAACGCAGTGAATATTCCTGTCCGTCAAACCATCCACATATGAGGCTTACAGATAGCGATGGCCGATGTATCACTCGTTATATCACAGTAATAAAATAATGGATACAAATTTAATTAGTAAAACAATGTATCTTTAACTTCTTGAAAGCAGTGTCTTACCGGGGCCAGATTTGCAAATCAGCATATCCTGTCAACTCATTTTAAACAAATATGTACACTGAAGCTATAGCAGTCCCTGGGCCAAGTCAAGTTAATGATATATAAAGATATGACATTAAACTATAAACCGGACAGATACTTATAGTAGACTCAACATTCACAACCATTATGCACACGGTCAGCGGCATTTTTTTGTCTAGCGTCGCTAGTGAGTTTGTATACAGTATAGACTGCACATAAAGATAGACGACGTGACTGCTCCTCAAAAGTTAGGCCAAAACGTCTTTATCGTAAACCTTGTGGCCACCTGCAGGGTGAGGAAACAAATCCTGCCTCCGTCATGTAAGTGGATGGGACATGGGCCAAACTAAAAACTCAATTACATATCAAAAAATGTATTTTGTAATTGTAGGTAGTTCTTATCAAACTGATAAGAAAACCAATATGAGACTGAATCTGGTCGACAGAGGATTTCCATGATCAGCATCACCAGCCTGTCCCACCCTTATTGTTGTAGCTAAAGTTGGAAACTGCAAAGAAAAAGTTTTAATGCCCTAATGTGTACCTGCTGGGTTGAGTTGAAGCGTGATACTCCATCATTGGATGTCACTTGTCGGTGAAGGATCCACCTGTCGGGGCTTTCGTTTCTCAGGTGACGGAAGGACGCGTTTGAAGGAGCCTTCCAAATGGGACAGTCTGTGATGCAACCAGTCCATCAGCCCCTGAGTCGAGACACAGAACAGACGAACATGCTGCTTAGTTCATTTCTCATTATTACTGTGGTTTTTGGAAGGCCTCCTATGCAACTATGAATCTAACAAGCGCTCCAAATCTAAAGCTCGGCAGGCCTGCTGCGTCTAGCCACGGTTGCAGATTGGACAAGCACTGTATGCCGGAGAGGTTTCACGTCAGCTGGGTGTAAACATTCCCAAAAAACGAGATGCAGCAATTATTGAATGATTGGGGAGAGAGTTTGAAAGGATGAATATATGTGTCTGTGTGTAATTGTTCCACTTAGGCTTTGAGCCAACTTGCTAATTGTAAATCCAAAGCATACTGAGTGCATTAGGTTGGGTCCTCACACTCTTTCCCCACACACACACACACACACATATATACTCACTGGGGATAAGAGTAGAGAGGGAGAAGGGGGAGAGAGAGAGAGAGATGAGGAGAGAAGGGTGATGGAATAGAGACAAAATTCACAATGACAAAAGCGAGACAAAAGCAGGAGTAAGGGGCCGGCACTGCGGCTGGAGGGAGACAGAGGGAGAGAAAGGATAAGGGATGCAAATCTACAGGCAGAAGTGTAGTCAAAAGGAGCTGAGAATAAATCAATAAGCATATCAGTGCAACAGAGAAAGAGAGAGGGGAAGAGAACAGGACGAACAGGCTGATAGACAGCTAATCAGAGCCCAGCAGGCACAAAGACACAGAAAACATATTAAACAGAGACTGAATCAAATAGAAGTTGCATGTCAAGAATAATCCAGGTAAACCAATTAATGTCTAATGTCTTCAATGCAGATTTAATTAATGAGTTTATATGGACATCAATATTCCGACTATTGACCTTATTCAAAATAAGTATCTATATTTCCCTTGTGTTTATATTGCATTTTTACTTATTACTTTACTGATGTCTGTTTTTTTTACTCTCCTCTTTGCTGCTGTCCAACTGTGGGACTAATAAATAATGATCTTATCTTAATTGAATACTCCGTTCATATTCCTGTTGACATGTTACAGAGCATAGCCCGATAATGACTCATGTCATTTCGTCCACGACGCCATTATGTCCAACCCTTTTGACTTAATCAGGTTAATATCAGAATATGTGGTGTCCATGTAAACATAGTCAATGACAAGTCCAATACAACAACTCATCATGTCCATGTTTGTGATATCAAACCGAGTAAAAGGTCCTGACCATTAATTAGCACCTTCCTCTCCACCCTGTCAGTGCAAAGAGGAAATATAGACAAAGCCAGATTCGTGTCCTCAACCTGGTGAGAATTCATTCTTTGCAGTAACCCGCTGCATCACCTGGACAATGGGGGGGAAATGTAATAGAGCCCCTTCTGTTCCTGAGGTGTGACTGTGTGATTGTTCCACCCGGCTGCGACAGACGGACCCGAGTCCTGCTGGGGAGACGGCAGCTGATGGGGGGGGGGGTTAACTACTACTGATGCACTGGCATGAGGGGACAAGGGCAAGAGGCTGGAATCCAATATAAAGTATCTGAACATCAGCTCTGATTTCTTCAAGACATTGCTACAGTCCGTGTTTACAGTCAAGATGAACAATGTTTACATGCACACTCCGAATAAGTAGTTGCACTAAGCTCTGAAACAGCCAAAAGACAAACAACTCAAAATCATAATTTCCGTCACTGTCGGCTTATAGGATTGTTGCTTGTGTTGTGTTTGGCTAACCCAGTATATTCTCAGTCATGGTCAGCATTAGCTCAGCATTAGCTTAGAATTAGCATAGCATTAAATGTTTCTTAGCATGGTAAACTACCCTAATGATAAGCTAATGATATTTTAACAACCCGAGGTAGATTCACCACAAGCTTGTGTGATTGTGAACGATAAAGAAGCATCACTGGAAAGGGATCGGCCCGGTTCCAGGTTTATAAACTGAAATTTACTCAGGTATATTTCTTTGACTCACTACAAACACACGTCTGCCAGAATCCACAAACAGCAGGATACACCCGGATGCTCGTGTGCACGTAACCACGAGAGCGCACTTACTGTTTCCTATCCCGGCTGTAACATTCACTTCGGTTACACTATGAAAACTCCATCGTATATGTTGTTCGTTTACAGTCAATAATTCAGGTTACTGTAGCTCCCGGGGAACCTGTGTTCAAAGCCAGCCAGTGCATGTGTGTGTGTGTGTGTGTGTGTGTGTGTGTGTGTGTGTGTGTGTGTGTGTGTGTGTGTGTGTGTTTGTGTAGCTATGCCCTCTAGTCAGAGAGAAAGCTGCAGGATACCTTGGCATCACCTTTCTTCCTTGTTTTCCCTCTCCTCCCCTAAAGACTTCCTCTCTCTTCTTCATCCCATATCTTCCACCTCCCTTATTTCTGTATTCCTGCCCCCCCATCCTAATTCTCTTTGACACACAAGCACACGCACACACACACACACTTTCTTGTTGTTATCCCCGGCACACAGCATCTCTTACAGAAAGCCTAACCTGCCAAAAGGTACGAAGAAAAAAAAAAGCACTGTCGATACCACTGTCAGATTGACTGTGTTTCTCTGCGATGCATTAGCCGCCCTGTGCTGTTTCTTTTCCTCACGCTCCGTCTGTGCAGCAGTCATGCTTGGAGGGTTACATTGGATTGTCCTTGACTGTCCTGGTTCCAGCGCGGCCACAGACGCTTTTAACCGTTTTCTATTCTCTGTGAAGCTGTTTTTTATTGCATTGGTTTCTCATATTACTCTAAAAAACAATTGTTGTTATTGCCATTGGCCCACATTCGTGCTGTCACTCAAATCCTCCTCTTCGGTGTTTGCACATGATGATATATTTTGTCAGGTTATACCAGATTATTACCTCCAGGTTTTTCAGGCTGCAGGTGTTGAAGAAAAAAAAAAAAAAGTTGCCCGATGTTTTCGTTCGCGTCCCAGAATGCCTTGCAGTGCCCCTGCAGCACGGTGCTGTGCTGTAATGTGCTGTATGCAGTGTCATGCATCATAGGACCTGTCTCAGTACTCAGCTTCAATCTGGGTAAGTGTTTTTTTAATCCACTAAAACATGAATGCATCATAAAACTTGATATTTTGAGCTGCTCCCTTGACTGGCACATTTCTATATGAAGGTGACCATGATGCTCTGGTCTGTTGTTGAGGTGACTGTGACCCTCTTCTCTCTTGTTCTGCTGTTTTCTTACATTTGTATCAGTCTGAGGATGATTCATCAGAGGCAACAGCAATGTCCTCTGTGTTGAATTGTCGCAATTTCCAGACATTTTAATCTTCATCTTTGTTGCACTGAAAATGCTAATGGAAGGAATTTGTAGTATACGACCAATATAACCAGAGGTTCCCACATTTTTTATTCACAACAGATAACCTTGGTTAAAATCAATGATGTAAGCCAATAAAAAAATCAAAAGATATATCTGTCATCCAAAAATAAATGGTTGATCGATATATTAAACAAATATGGCAATGATTTGATGTTGTTATCAAAGAAATTACAATTCCATTGTACTACAACTCATTATCTTTGAGTTGATTGAAAATAATTTGACTGTATTCATGGCAGACTTCAAATATCAAATGCAACTGATATTTAAATAATGAAAACGTGAATACCTGAACCAATTTTGCTGGTTGCCCGGCAACCTCACAGCACTCACACAGTAGGAGCGGCAGAGACCAGTCGACTTCAGAGAAGGCAACAGGTGACGAGTCTGGTGCTGCCTCCAAACCCGTATTACTGTAACATCCAGAAGCACTTATCTGAAATCTGCTCACGCCTCCTGATGAACAATTCAAATCCTGTGGGACAGTGAGCGAGCTGATGACGTTTCCAACACTAAGGGACACAAAGGTGGAAAAAGCAGAGAGGATGCAAGTATCTCGGGATGAAAGACACGTAGACGACGCAGACAGAGATGTCCACTTGGAAAGACAACGAGCAACCACCTCTCGCCTGGATGCTCTGGATGTTTTCATGTTGTTGTGAACACGTCTGAGCCGCACAATCTCTTGCTGTGTTCTTCATAAGTAAAAGAAAACTCCAGAAAATGTCAAAACAGCTTTAGCAACTTCATTGTATCTTCCCATTGTATAATCACCAACTTATTATCGTTAGAATTTAATTGTCAAAGATAATTTAGTACATTCAGACAAATACTGAATTTCATGAGCCTGGCTAAAATTTCCCATCTTAAAGGTTCAGTGGTGAAGTTGTATTTTGCAGCTGAACACCCCTCACCTCACCCTCCCCTTCCAAACATGGAAGAGAACCTGTGGTAGCCTCCAGTTGTAAAAACTCAAAAGGTGTTTAGTTTGTCCAGATTGGACGACTGTAAAAAAAATGGCGGCCTCCGTAGAGAAGACCCACTTCCTGTAAATATAAAGTATTTATATGTAAAGTGGCCATTCTAGGGTAAAGAAAACAATAATTTGCAGAATTTAGATGAAACAGACTTATAATTATTATTTCATATTAAATTTCTGCCAATTGATCCCTTTCACCTAAATCTTGGACTTTTAAAACACACTGTGGAATAATACTAACAACCCCCACGACTACATGGACATAATGTGAAGGGAATGAAAGGCCAGAGTATGTCACTAACAACTGACCTCCACACATTATGCTAACTGCTCACTGCATCACTGACACATGGAGGCTGAAGGCCTGAAAGCTGTCGCTGTGATGCCAGAGAGACAAACTGCCGCCAACGTCTTCGTCTGTCACATCACTCAAGCAAACAGACACTTATTATGGAACTAAAGCGACCCATCCTGCGTGTGCGGACACAGCGAGTCGCGTTCATTTTGCCTGGGTTATCCAAACGGCCGCTGGACCACGGAGAGGCGAGCGAGCTCTGAAACTGTCCTAAACTGTGTGTAAAAAAGTGGGACAGTAGCTCCATGTTTCTGACAGCGTGGACGTGGAAACAGGATGCTTATGCCTCAGATGCAGTCGGCTGTGTCGTCTCCCTCCGTGCTCTTTCTTCCTCGCTGCTCGCAGGCTCGTGTCTTATACAACTATCTTCACCAGGACTCGCTCACACACACACACACACACACACACACACACACAGAGACACAAATGTCAGCCGATATTTCACATTCTCTACGGCAAAATGTCAATGCCGGGGACAAAGCTCGTCCTCCTTCCTGCCGTCCTGTCTCTCTGTCCGTCCCACTGACATCTGCTGTCACAGCCTGACATGTCACATTCTCGGGGGTCACAGAACAAACTCGCTGGTTGAATATTACTCAGGTGTGTCACACAAGGTTGGGATGGGTTCAACGTGCTGAATGCATAAAATACGTAGCGGTCGTAGTAGGAAAAGCCCTTGTTGACAATCAGGGGAGTTGTTTTGATGATGGCGGCGTAAAGAGGCTGCGTTTTATGTCGTCACATTTCAGGACTTGACCTCAGCGCGACAGGAAACATGCTGATGTGGGCCAGAATCTACCTGAGCGGACAGATGATCACATTCGGCTCCAGGCTGTGCAGGGGTCATGCATTGTTGTGCTCAGTCTCCCGCAGGATCACATTCACCTTGGGTGGCGAGACAATTAAAGTCCAGCCACTAAACTGACTGTGGCGAGGAGTGGAGTGGATGTGTGGAGGTAGCACAGGATCTCATAGTCCCAATTAATGTTGACATTTATAGTGCAACATACGGTAGTTAGCATGCATGTGTATACAAGGTATTGATATTGTTGCAAGGGAACATTTGACCCTTTTTCATTGGCTGATATCAACACTGTTAATTGTGCGATATTATTTTCAATTTGGAGAGTGAGTGTTATTCAGCACATCATTATTAAACTATATTAAATCTATATATGAAATCTACAAGGCCTATTAACACATGTACAGTCCGTAAAGATACTATGATGAGGAAAAAACATTTCTTGTTATAATTTTGTTAATGATGCTTTGTGGCCATCAAGATGGATTTAAAAGCCTGATCCATTAACCGTGTTGCGTTTCCATCTTGGACCCTGTTCAGGTACGTTAGACCATTTTTCCACTGTTGATCAGTGTTAAGCCTTTAATAGGATCAGAGGTGGGAGACTGCATTAGAGAAAACAGAGACAGAAACCCCCATAGACATTTAGACTCGTCAAACACAGTGAGTAACGTTAACGATGGTTGAATTCCATTATGGTGGATAACTGGCTTACACCTACAGTGAATAGAAGGGAACCATTATTAATGGTAACAGTTACAACGGTGCTTTACCTCCTATGTCAAGTCAAAATATACACAGTAAAAAGAAAGTATTGGCGTTTATAACGTGTTTGCCGATTTGTGTTATTTGTCTAACAAATACCTTGTTGTGTTGAAACATTAGAGCTTGAATTAGAAATACAGTTTCCTGTTTGAGTTTATATTCTGTGTGTATAAGATGAGACTTTCTGCTTATTATTCTAAAACGCCCCGAGCGACAGTCTCATCATGCAGCTGATTGATTTTTCTCAAACATCAGGAGGACGAATGGTTATTTCTGTTCGAAATATTTCAGAGGTCGAGAGGAGTCGGAAAACTGTTGTGACAAGAAGAGGAGAAACTTTTCATCCATCCTTCTTTTCTCTCCTCGGCTCCGTTTCTCTCTCTCTCTCTCTCTCTCTCTCTCTCTCTCTCTCTCTCTCTCTCTCTCTCTCTCTCTCTCTCGTCTCGATAACTTACACCCACACCCGTCGCTGCATTTCTCTCTGATTTGGACACCGATTTCTACTTTCTGTTTGATTTAAATTTAGCTGAGAGACGCGTGACCCCGACCACTGTGCCCACACTGTAATCTTATGGGATTTCAACCATCTGTGTCTTATATAGGCAGTTGAGGAGAAGACAAGAAAGTGGGAGGATGGGATGCAAGATTTGAGATTGATAATGTTTTTGCATTATGCCATTTTTAAACCCCGGGTCTCAGCATGAGGGAGTGTAAATATAAACCATCGTGTAGCTTAAGGTTTAATTATTTCTCTCCGAGACAAACGCGATGCTGTTTTTCAGTTCTCTGGCCAAGAAAATTGAATATTGTGGTGCAATTAAAAGTCTGATCGTGATTTTGATGTCAGGGGGTTGTTTTGTGCATCCCGCTGCCTGGTCCACAACAAATTCATTTGGATAATCAGAAAGGAAGCATCTCCACACTAGTGTTCCAGACGCACAAGGAACTGGTTGTTTTAGCCTGTGCATGGGAGGGATGTGCCACCTTAACATATTCAACATGGGGTTAAATATAAGGGTTTACAGGAAGAGCTCACAACTACTGTGTAGTCTGAGACGCTATGTGGGTATTATGCAAATGTCGGGCATTGTGATGTCATGTGACTACTGACGACGCATTTCAGAAACTTCAGGAGCAGATTTCTTCCTGTGGAGGAGAGGAGACTTTCACATACACAAAAAAAACAGACAAATCACTAGAAGAAAACTGAAAGAGCATCTTATGTTTTCAACGTTAACATAGAAAATGAATCCCACTTGTAGCTTTAAACCTCGACCCGTCAAACTGGACCTTCTTGGCTTATAAGGAAGAAACACAGTGGCTCCTCATCTCACCTATAATTTCTCTACATTCTGCTTTTTAATACTAAGCCTCAATTAAACTCAGCTCTGTTTAATTCTCAGTTTTCCTTCAACGTCTACCTTTTACTTACCATTTAAACAGATTAGTCTAATCCACACACACACACACACACACACAAATACACACTCAGACACTTCAAAGCATCATCTTGCACACACACACACACACTGACACACAGCCTCACATTAGTCTTAATCTGCTCATACCTGCCCCAAAAAGATCAGGGACTGAGGGACTTTATTTCCTCAGTGGTAGACCAGTGAAAAACACTTTACAACAAGCAACACACACACACACAAACACACACACACACACCGGCTCAGCTTGTCATACGGTTATCCATTTTTAATGACTCACAGACAGCTTGACCTAGTATTGCTGCGCTCTGTGTGGTTGTTCTGTGTGTGTTAGGTGTGTGAGACATGAATGTGTGGTCCTGTGTGTGTTTGTGCGTGTGTTTGTGTGAAGATGGCGTGTGCGGTTTGAAAAAGCGAAACTAAAACGAGTCAGTTCGGTTCAGCTCGCTGTCAAATTACATCAAACACACGCCGCCGGTCAAAAAACGTTCGTCCCAATAACCTCAGCTGCACTTAGAGCCGGCTCACTTGTTAGCCAGGTAGCTAACCATCTGCAGCGCATGCACATAGAGGTCACACTCAGATGTTAGTTATTCATCCGTGCACTGACACACACTCACTGACACACTCTCTGCCTGGCTGTGACCTCTGTGAGACCTCACTGTCCGTCCCCCCTCTGGGCCGTCATCCGTCTGTCTCACTCTCTGTGTACTTCACAGCCACGCCAGCTGTTACAGCGACAGAAGAGCTCCTCCATCTCTGCACAGTTACTTCAGTTTTTTACTTCATTTACTGTGGTAATTGAATACACCTGTCAAACTCTTGTCAGCAGGCGACTCCGAGATTTAAGAGCGGCGTTGTCTTCTAATTTCAATTTCCCCTCCTCCACTTACTTAACATGACCTTTATTTCAACAACACGGTAATTTAAAGTGCTTTACGTAAAAAAAACATTTACATCTTTACAAGATACAATTTATTTATTAACATGGGACTAAAATAATTTTAACAAACCTTTGGGTTATTATTAGAGCCGAGTCGATAGTCTCCGCTGTTATGAGTCTTTCGCAGACATATCGAAATCTGTGTTTATGTTTTCTGATATACACCCATTACACTTTCACTTTACAAATAAAACAATGCAGAAAGATACACATTTATGTTTAAATTTGACATAGAAATGTATATTTATTTATAATAAACTGTTAAATACAAAGCCTCATGAGCGCCTGCTAGCTCGCCCCGCGCACAGGCTTGAGTCCTCATGCTTCCCTTCAACTGTTCTATCGATAAGATAAAGAAAAACATCTTAGAATTTTTTGTTTCCTTTTTATTTCTTTGTCATGAGGGTCTCATGATGACATCTAAGAATATCTACCAATATTTCAGTATTGGAGATTTTTCATCAGCCTCTAAAAAGCTCTAGTAATTAGGACTCTAAGATTTCACTTCCTGTATTCTTCTGTTCCTAGAAGGAAAATTGTTTTAACGTGGCCTGTCATGTGTTTTGGGAGTAAGATGTCTTGGCCCTCACTCACACAAACTTGTACAATCAACCCGGACCCATTCACAAGGACAAAACAGTTGAATGTAAACGGTGCGTCATAGGAAAAGATTAATTGGATGTTCAGCCTCCTACTGATGCACATAGAAAAAGTGTTATTTACATAAGCACTGTGGCTCGGTGTGTGTCCCTGTAAGCCACAGGAAAAATGACTCACTGTTGTCATGGGGAAAGCAGAGCAGCGAGACTGGAGGGATTTACTGAACCATGTAAAACACACACAGTCAGGCGTGTGCACAGTCACACACCAACTTAAATCGAGCATTTTGGTGGATTGATTAAACCACAGTGAAATAAAGTCCCGCTGTAATGCTTCGGCGAGGTAAGAACCCTAACAACATAAATGAAATTACAAAGGGAGCGACTACAAAAGAAAGTAATCACAGACCTGTAAACAACACTCACACGCACAGACGCACGCCGAGCATCTGTGCCAGGTTGTTTGGCAAAGGAGCCTTGAGTTCATCACAGACGCAGATAAGTACAAAGCAAACAATCCAAAATGGCACACACACATTCATTTCATTTCCTCTATCCCCTCATGCTTTCTGTCGGTCTCACATGCGTGAACACAAACAGAGCGGTTCACATAGATTTCAAGAAAAATCCCTGAGCATGATGCACAGATAGCTCATTAGCCGAGGCTGCCAGTCGAAGGCCCTGCAGAAAATCCCCACTAATTCCAGGTGAGTGGTTTTAAAAGGTGCTAAAGGCTCAAGATGATCCTTTGGGTGTGTGTGTGGTGAGCCCATTAAATCACACGGTAAAAAAAACACCGAAAATCATGACAGATTAAAACTACGATGGAGTGTTAGGGCCAATTCAAGAGGAAATATGTTGACAAGAATGTCAAAAATATGGTTTCGTTAAAGTCGCAATGTTACAAAAGGGTCGTGATAGTGCGGGAATATTTTGTTATCAGAATATATTAGAATATATTATGAGAAGAAAGTTGTAATATTTCAACTTTATTCTCGAAATATTAGAAAATGTCTTCTTGTATAATTTAAATCATACATAATATATGATTATTTATACTAATCTTGTAGTATTCCAACTTTATTCTCATAGTATTGTTATAAAAAACAATTGGGGAAAAAAAAGTAGAATTCATATTTACACTGATGTGATAGAATAACTTGGTTGCTTAAAATTGGCAATATAACGTGTTCTATTCTATAGATTATCATGTTTTCATTGGTCAATTAAAGTAATTTAACTAATTAGGTTTTGGCCACTTACATGTTTTTTCCCATTTACCTCTCAGTTGCTATGGGAGAGAGAGCGATGGATGGAGAAGGAGGCAACAGGGGACACATGAAGTCACAGTGATTTGAACTGAACATTGATTCACTATCGAGAGAAGAAAGAACAAAGATGGAGAGAAAGAAAGAAATCATTGTCGGCCACTTTGATGGGAACACAGATATCAGAAGAGGAGGTGGATGACAAAGGAGGAAGAGGAATGACAGTGTCTGTGTTTTAAACTCTTTCTGGGCACTGTCTTCAGAAACCCTAATTCCCTCATGGTCCTGCAGACATACTCTGTACCTCCTCAGCCCTATTTTTGTACAATTTCAGCACAAGTCGAGAGTTTCGACATCATAATTCTGTGAATATAGCACCCGGGGGAGCGACGCACTCCTCGCCTGGAGGCTAGAGTGAAGCAGGAAGCACAGAGAGAGAGAGAGAGAGAGAGAGAGAGAGAGAGAGAGAGATGAGACAAAACGCTGCAGTACAATGCAGACGTAGGTTTCCCTCCATCCACAGAGTGGCCATTGTACAAGTGTGTGTCAAGTGTTTGTGCTGAAAGACTAACAGAGGAAAGAGAAGGATGGAGAGGGAGGGGGGTCATCGTTCTGGACAGAGGGGAGGGAGAGAGAGACAGAGAGAGAGAGAGAATGTGAGGGTCAGTACACTAGTCACTGCCCCTGCTGTTTGTGTTAGGCACTGTTGGGTGGGTTTGTGTGTGTGTGCGTGTGCGTGTGTGTGTGTGCACACTACTGTATATGGTTCAGCAGCATGTGTGATGGGGCTGCTGGATGAAAGAAAGAAAGAAAGAAAGGGTGTGGCCGTGGTCTGTGTGTGTGCCCGTGTGCTGGAAGGGATGAAAGGGATGGGGAACTCTGGGTGTCATCGCTCCTCTGTTGTGAAAAGTCAAGTCCGAGCTGAGGGTAAACAATTACAATACAATTAAAATGGTACAATTAAAACTTCAATTAAAAATGCTGCTGCTAGACATGCACTGAACACCAGATCTTTTCCAGACATGTTCTAGAGGGGCCGTATGTGAGAACGCAAATGTCCGAGTCAGTTGCTGTTGAGATTTTCCAGAACCTTTCCTGCCAGCCCTCTGGTAAAGTGTCCAGAAAATGTCAGAGTGGGCGTGTTGATTGCAAAACTGAAAGAAACAAAAAGAAAACAAATATATCAGGATGAATACACGTAGAAGAGGCCAGCAAAGATGTCAAATATGACAAAATTCTAGATTGTTGATAATGGCAGACGTTTGTTTTTTTCTGGTTGTTGTGAACTCGCCTGACCCCAAAAATCTCCTCCTGCTTTCATCACATGTGGAACATCAGAAAATGTAGAAGAGGCGCAATTTTCCGGATATTTTTACTTCTGAACGGCTTTACAGTACCAACTTAGGGCAAATAATGAAAAGCATCGGTCAAAACAAACAAGCAAACAAACAAAATATAATTATAAAAACTGAAAAACCCAGAAAATAATAATTTCCTATGGACTGAAGGAACATCGTGTACCGAGTCTGTGCTGCTGGCCTCTGCGACGCCTCTGCACACACAAGCAGATGGGGCCCAGAGGAAGTAATGTAATCACATGAGCTGGTTTGAGTGCGGTGTATTTCTCTCTCTTTGTGATTGACACATATCAGCAACCACTCGTCCCTCTATCCACAGACATGAACGCTGTAACTGTCAGACTGAGAGCAGAACGTGGCATTTTATAGCAACTTATCAGACGTGTGGCGTTTTTTTTTCAAAACAAGTGTTAAGAAGAGCTGTTTAATATTCCATAATGTGAGTGTGATTTCTGAGACCTGCTTTAAACGGCTCTCGGTGTGAATTTCACACCCGGCTCTGCTGCTTTTTTATTAAAAAGGTGGTGAAAATAGAAAAAAGGGCGTCATTTCCACAGTCACATGGACGAGCTGGGACAATGGCCGCTTGTGTGCGTCGTGTTGTGTTGTGTGCATGTGTGCGTTTGTGTTGCCTCGGTGGTGTGATGGCGTGTGGGAGAGATCCGAGAGGACCGCGGCGGTTCCTTGTCACAGCGTTCCACACGGACGTCTGTCCGACAAACTCACCCACCTACACACACACACACACAAGCATGTGCAGGCCCACACACAACAGTACATGCAAGATTCAACTACACAGTGTGTGAAATGGCCACACACACACAGAGAAAGACCAACAAAACAGATGAAGGAAGTGAGGAAAGTTGGAGCATTTGATTTAAGCTTGGCCGCCCAACAACAATTTCCATTTAGTGGTCTTCAATCATTGCGTGTATTGTCTGTCCATGTGTGCATGTGTTGTGTACTGCGTTGTGTCCACTTTGTGCGTCACTGTGAATGAATTAAAGGAGGAGGTGCGGCCAAGGTCAAAGTGGGCGGCGTCTGACACACTACAGTCCCGCTCTGTGTTGCACAACGCCTCCACTCCTCTCTCTCTCTCTCTCTCTCTCTCTCTCTCTCTCTCTCTCTCTCTCTCTCTCTCTCACACATTGTGTGTATGTCTCTTGGCCTTTTATATCTCTCATTTCTTCTCTTTAGCTTGTGTCCATTTGTTCTTTCTGCCTTTTGTTCTTGTTCTCGCTCTCAGTGGTCGCACTGTTTCCGTCGGGAGTTTTTCCTCCCACTGGGACTGCAAATGGCCAAAGTCTATTCCGCCGTCCAAAGAAACGCCTGGCGCATACAAGCACAGCCAGCGGACACACACAAAGGCTTCGCTGGTGAACTATGTAGGGTGTTGTGTAGCTCCTGGTTTCATACGGGAGTGAATAATTATCTAAATGTGCTGCTGGACTGAGTGATACTGATCAACTCTGATAAAAACAATCCATTCATCGCATATTTATACAAGCACCAGACCGTTATGAGTCTCAATTCACGATTAAACAAACGAAAGAGTCTATTTGTATTCAAACGAAGTAGAAACGCTGATCCCTGTTCTGACAACGTGTTGATTACAGACATTTGAAGAGGTGCGTGATTATTACAATTCCACACAAACTCATTCTTTATCAAAACAACAATATACTACTTGTCGGCTGCGAGTAAAAAAAGCTTAATTGCGTCCGGTTGCTACTTGACAACACAACAGAGCCTCACAAAATACACTTGATCTCATGAAAACAGCGAGTGCGGAGTCATTGATCACGCACCCACGCAAATTCAAAAGCGCACATCGCCATCACATTGTTAGCCTCGGCCGAGCCTGAGCAGCTTCAAGAGCAAACTGCAGAAACGTTAAGCAGATGTTGTTCCGTGCAGATGTAACCAGATGTAGCCAAGCATGCTCGTGTACTTGTAAACATCCGCCACAGTGCACATGCACAAGCAAACACCCACACAGGGTTTTTCCTTTGTGCGTGGCGATGTTAATTTGACTACGGTACCTTTAGACTCATTAGACTCAGGGAAGTGTGAAGACATATGGGCCTCGCAGATGGTCCCTCTGTCTTCACTCTTCAAGGTGAAAGATGCCTTCAACGCTTATGTGGCCAGGGAAGTTAATTAACTGGAGTTTTTATGTTCTTTCATCTTTTTTCTTGTGTTTTTGACGGCGATAGATAGCTGA
The DNA here is from genome assembly GCF_022539355.2 of Hippoglossus stenolepis. Lineage (NCBI taxonomy): Eukaryota > Metazoa > Chordata > Actinopteri > Pleuronectiformes > Pleuronectidae > Hippoglossus > Hippoglossus stenolepis. The sequence continues at coordinate 10,469,183 of NC_061504.1, forward strand.
AAGTTTGACCGTTTTCAAGATCATCCTTTCATTCACGAGAGTCTGACTGAAATCTCTCAACAACTATAGGATGGATTGCGATGAAATGTGGTGCAGATATTAATGTAGCGCCATCATCGGGTCAATGAGTGATCCAGAGATATTTACTAAACTAAACTAAGATTATCCCTGGCTGCCTTAGAGCATTGGCATGGTGCGTATGTTAGATTGAACTAAAACATGCACCATATCCTATTTGTAGCATTGAGTCTCTTCTCAATGATACAGTGTTTTAAAAAGGTTAAACTCCTTCTACATTGATCATGTTCAGTCTATATTCGCTGCTTCAGGGCCGCACGTCGAGGACACTTAACCAGAGGGATGCTGCCAATGACAAAGCACTGTTTTGCCTCAAGTTCATTTCATTGTGGAGTTAATTAGAAGGATGCTTTTCACGGTGGATAACAACCCATCTCAAGTGCCCTCCAATCAGGCCGTGGGCAAAACCGGTTTTGTTCTACTGAGCTGGCTCCTATCGGTAAACAAAAGTTCTTCAGATGTGAAGTGTTTAGTGCTCAGTTAAGACTCGAATCTAAACAATGATTCCTGAAATAATTATATATTTTTACTTATTTCGAACATGTAAATAAAAAAAAGTTATACAAACAGGTGAAAAGAAAGTTTACAAGGAGTGATGAGGAAAAAAAAACACTTAATGATTTAATCTACATATTCGAAAAGGAGTGAGAAGCAGAAACTTATTTAATCTAGCCCCTTCTCCATAAGTCATTAATTAATAATTATCTTGTGCTTAACCAGCTTCCTATATATCTATAAATATGTTGTTTACCTGTGCTCTATATTGTATATAATGTACAAAAAATATATGTAATAATTAATACAATATAAATAATAAAAATAAGGCTATATATATATATATGTATACATATACAAACTCATACACCTATACCCCAAATAAATCAATTATAACTAAGGAACAATAAATATTAAGTGACCAAATAAAGAAACAGTACCCGTGGAAACACCTAGTGATGATCGAATCCCCTCTTCATCCCTGTGGTATGATCCAGTGGTGTCAGATAAGATCTTCCTACTCATGAAAGCCAGTAGCCCCCTTTCCACTGGTCGTAAAAAAACCAGTAACATCTGGCTTTTGTCTGGAAAGGAATACAATCAGCATTCTCCCTCAGATCAGGTGACTCTGCAGTAGACTCAGATTTGTATCATCTGTGACTCTGATGGAAACATGACAACTGGGTGAACGAGCTCATTTGGCAAGACAGCGACTCAGCATCTCAGTTTCAGTTTGTGACATTGAACATGATGCACCGGGGGGGAAAAAACAAGGGAGGCACACTTCTCTACTGGCAGTGGGAAAGGAGTCAATCACCTGTTTTTAAGTGGCTTTTACTCAAAAGATATATTCGATAGACTCCAAGACAAGTCTCACGTATTTTCCCCGACCCTTCGTCACAGCGTGAAAGTTGCATTTCTCATTTGGGTCGTGTGCTCTAAATGTGTCGAGGAGAGTGGCTGTAGAGGTTTCACTAGGAGGTGTGTGCCCTATTTTGTGTTACATCCCACCTGGGGGAACAACACAGGAGCTGACTCTCCTCTTGAATATGTCAGAACACAGTGGGTCCTGTCAGAAAAAGGCAAAATGTCACCAGGACTGACTTCTTCCCTCCAGTGTCTTTTATAATAGAGACTGAGTCCTCTCCACAACCTGCCAACATTTAGTTTAAGGTTAAGGTAAAGGTAAAGGTAAAGGTTAAGGTTAAGGTTAAGGTTAAGGTTAGGTAAGTCACCAGGAAATCAATGTATGTCAGTGTAATGTCCTGTGAAGTCATGGAGACACGACTGTGTGTGTGTGTCACAAACAGCAGCCTACAAAGAGAAAGAGAATGAGTGACTGTGTATGAGTGTGTGAGTGTTTGTGAGTGTGTGTGTGTGTGTGTGTGTGTGTGTGTGTGTGTGTGTGTGTGTGTGCGTGCGTGGATTTGGAGCAAGTTCTCAACCCAGGTATAATTACACATAGATGTTCTCAATCTGACTCCATTCATCAGGAACCTGTCACGTTCATATCGCTTTCATTGCCATAGTAACCAAAAGGTCTCTTTTTGAATATCACTCTTTAGAGGCTTTCACGCTGCCGAAGCCTGATCTGCTTAAAGACCAGTAACAGAGCATGTGTGTGTGTGTGTGTGTGTGTGTGTGTGTGTGTGTGTGTTCGTGTGTGCCAGTATACCTGCATGTGAGCATGTAAATTCATTCCCAGTGTTCCCAGTCACAGCATGAGGGGGGTTGAAAGAGACAGAAAGAGAGAAAACAGGGAGAGTGAGCGCTGGGTAAGAGAACAGGCTGTTGCTAGGTGGAGCAGGGCTGACGCTTTGAGGCAGAGATGTTTGTAAGTACACTACACACACAAACACACACACACAGACAGACAGACAGACACAAACACACAGACACACCCTCTGAAAATCTGTCTCACAAGACACACATAGTAATAGACAAACATATCTACAGTATATATATGAACATATCATACAACTGCATTTACACACACAGACACACACACAAACAGAGTAACGCCATCACACACTCCTGCACCTCAAACAGCAGTGTTGAGGTTGAAGCCCAAGCAATCTGTGTACATACATACATACATACATACATACATACATACATACATACATACATACATACATACATACATACATACATACATACATACATACATCTGTGTGCGTTAGCGGTCACGTGATATGCGTTGTACGTGGATTAAAACTGATACGGAGACAAAACGCTTCTGTTGACAGAGATCGTTTCTAAACAAAAACGTAGTAGTATGGATTTAGCCTTATACAGTTTTAACCATAGACTGTATATAGATGGACGACATGAGTGTTCCCTAAAAGTGAAGCCAAAGTGTTGTGATTGGGTGGCTGGTTGCAATATAGGTCATAAACCCCGCCTCCTCCATGTTAGCAGATGGGGCATGCACCAAACCAAAAAGTCAAAGTACACAACACACCAATCACTACGGCAGTCATTCTGAAAGTGTGGGCCCCCTGGTGGGCCGTGAAGCCACTGCAGGTGGGCCGCGAGAGGTCATCAGAAAATGCATAAATAAAAGAAGCTTCAGAATCATCCCAGGTAATGAAACAAAGCCATGAGATTTAAATTCCACGTTGTTCTTATTATATCTGACCTATAGAGCAGGTGTCGTTGTGTTTGCTGACCGTCACATTAACACCTGAACGCATCATGAGGTGAGGGGAGAACTTTGTTGTGAGCTGGGTCGAGCAAGATGGAGCAGAGGGAAAGTGTTAATGGCGAAGGGGAATCAGAAAGTCAAACTGAATCATTACAAACTAAAAAGAGGACTCGCAGAAAGTACTCAAGTGAGTAACTGTCGCTGGGATTTACGAGGACAACCCCCAACCTGTGTGTGTGTGTGTGTGTGCTGTGCGCAGAGATGCTAGCTAACGAGGCCCTGGGACCATGTAAGAAACTAAACATGGACAATATTTATCCAAGCCTCGAGAATCTTTTTAAAAAACACGCTGAGAGAGCATCGGAGCCAGCGGCCCGGCAACATCACCCCTCTCATTGGGTGAGTTACAGGTGACACAATGTAACTTCACGCGATATGTGATTCAATATCATGTATATCGAGATAAACTGCTCGAGGTCTCAGGCTGGAGGAAATCCAGTGTTAATGTTTATGGACACGTGATAGCTAGCGTGTTTTTTGGGGGGGGGCTTAAACGCCTCAAGTATATTTGGTTACGCCTCAAATGTGTTTTTCCTCTTCCTGATATTATTGTTTTGCTTTGTTATACAAACAGCAAGAATATATGTTTAACAATCCACTATTAGCACTACATTTGTTGCATTGCAAATTTTAACACTTAAATGTGGATGTTATTGGATTTGCCCACGTTCATATACAATTATCTTGGCTATAAAATTAACAATATGTATGGTAATTGTTGATTCTAGTCTGGATCATATAGTTGTGATTAAAGGTGTGGGAGTGGCTGCACTTCGGCACAGTCTCTGGCTCCAAGATGGCAGCATTCGTGTGAGGGATATTTTGGCTTCATTTCTGGATAGTGGGAGGAAGTGGAGACGCGTTGTCCATCTTTATTTACAGTCTATGGTTTTAAAACACAGCCAGATGTTGTCCAGCCGATGTGACCAATACATAATTTCTATATTTTTGTTTTGCACCTGAACCATCCCGGTCCCGTCAGACTCAAGTCAAAAATCCATCCACATTCACTCGCGTTCGTTTTGTCAATAATTCTTTTTCTGAAGTGGTCAAACAAAAGATTAGTTTGTCCGACATAATTGTGTATTGATTGTGCAAACACCTGTTTATTCCACTTCATGTTCGCCTGTAATCTGTGGCTTGTTATGATGTGAGCGCTTTTGTGTTCCGTGCCTTGTTTTTGTGCAGAAAGAGAAATGATTGGAAGGTGATGGTTGAAAAAAGACAGGAGAGAGAGAGAGAGAGAGAGAGAGAGGCGCGTCTGGACAACAAACAGCCAGACTAAAAGAGGACAAGGACCTCTTCCTCCCACCATCTCTGTGAGTCATCACACCCCTCCTCCCACATCTGTCTGAACGCTCGCTCGTAGAGGACACGTGCCCCCAATAAAACACAGGCTGATGCTCGTGCCGTGCACCGTGTCTGTGTGTGTACCTGCACAAACACTGATAACCTGCATATAGGTGAACAGCAACATGCACATATGAACATGCACGTCGTCAGAAACACAGATTTATTAACAGTGAAGCATGAAGTTGCACACATGAACACACACATACACACACCTATGCACTCGCTGTAGGCCGAAGGGAGTTCACCATGGCAACAGGAGAGTGGGGCAGCAGGATGTAGTCTCTGGCTGACACAGGTGTGTGAACAGATAAAACTTACACACACACTGAAGTAGAAAGGGAGGTATAAACGTACACATCTGAACAGTGAGAACATGCCTGTCCTTTTCTGTTTGTCCTGTGTGTTACTGTAGATGTGTGTTCAGATAATGTAAAAACGTTCATGTAGCACAAAACAAGTCTATTAAGGCTAAATAGACATATTGATGAATTTAAGGAGAGCATGGCAAAACTGGAATCGCCCTCAGTAGAGCGCATCCCGAGAACTTTCATGGGTTCTTTCCTGACGCACCCTTCCATCAAGTTTTGTGGTAATCCGTCCAGTAGTTTTTGCATAATCCTGTCATAATCCAGACGAACATGAAAACATAAACCTCGGAGGAGGAGGCAGATGTGCCTGATTGTTTCATCGAGATCTCTGCATTTTTCTTGACTTAATTCACAAAAAAGTTATTAAAAAAACACAACACATCTCGGTATATTAAAAGAAAGACATCCTGGACCCACCCTCATAATCCAATCTGCTCCGTACCGCACCCTGACACCAAGTTTCAATCAAATCGGTTCAGTAGTTTTTGTGTAATCCTGCCAATAGACAGATAAACAAACATTAATGAAAACGCTAGAAGAGAACCCAGAGAGCATTCCTCTGCCAAGGCTAATGCTCTATCTCACCATGTTGAAGAAAGTGAAAAAGAAACATCCTTGATCCGCTCGGAAATTTACAGGTTTCTCCTTGGGTCATGCCAAATTTCATGGAAAGCAGCTGAGTAGTTTTTGCGTAATCCTGCAAACAAACCACCGAACAAACAAACGCAGATGAAAACAACCTAGTTGGCGGCATTAATTATCTTTCGGTGGTGGTAAATATAGTAAATAATATAGCATAAAAAAATTGCCTGTATAGGAGGAGGTGCAACTACTGAGTCTATAGGAGCCTGGAGGTTATGAATATGTATGATAGAGAACGTCTCCGAGAAATATACGGACTCTGCATCCATAATGATCCTGACGTCAAGTGATTGTGCCGTCAGTCAGCGATCGTCTATCTGAACGACACGGGAGTGTTTCCTGGATGAGAGGAGCAGAGCGAGGATAAAAAGGTGAACTCAAAGTGTTGTGACATAAATTTGTAATTAGGTGCCATCGCTGGAAATATGGGGCGTCTCCTGACACCCGGCTCCTCTTAACATGATGCAGAGTGTCTGATGATGTGCGAGCGCAGGCCACTGGTGTCATCACATCAAGGAAAACCAAATAAATGCAACCAATACTTTAGAAGTATTTCAGGATATAACCGTGTTACGGCGTAATGGAGCGCTCGGCGGGAGTCGCTGTGGACGTGATGCTGACTTCAGCTCCCCTCAGGCTGACTCGCTCACTTCCTGCAGGCAGATCACAGCACTGTGAGGAGCAGTAAATCAAATGATATTTATGTATTCTGCAGGAATCTATTTAATGAGAAACATGCATGTGTATATACATATATATACATGTAAGGTAGGAAATAGATTTACACCAGCATTTATGTACTCACCATTGTTTTTTACATCCTTAAAGGTCAATTCTCCGTCTATTAGGGAAAAACACATTTGTTTTCTTGCCAATAATGAGATGAGAAGATGAATGTTAGTCTTTTAAGGTAAACGGGAGGCGAATGTCAGCAGGTGTTCAGCTTCATTTAACACAAACACTGAGAACAGGGGGAAACGGCCTCGCTCTGTCACACCAAGATGACTAATAAGTCTATTCCCAGAAATGTCAAACTATACCTTTTTAATAAGGAACATTCCAAGGAGTAGGGATGGGTATGGTTTTTATTACCGCTCTTGCCGATACTGCTTGTCGACCTTGTACGCTTAATGGCTCTTATTTATTTATTAGTAGTCAAAAGACAGCAAATCAAGAGCTGACTATATACTGCTTTATTTTCTCATATGATCTGCATTTAAAATCACGTTGAAAAATGTTGAACAAATCCTCATCATAGACGTTTACAGTGGGGTAGTTTGCCAGCAGCCTCCAATCAGATAAATCCACACAGAGTGAATTTCAGCTCCTATGATGCTCTGAACATTTCACATTGAATTTATCGTAACTGAAAATCATTATGTTTGTAGAATTTAGTTAATTCTGCGTGTGTGAGGGCCCCAGGCTGCTCACATACAAACACAACATAGCATTGACATGAGCAGTGAGCTATTGGCAGTCGATAACTGCATTTCTGCACCTCTATGTGATGCACTTTCACTATGTATCAACAGATGTGTTTTCAGGCTTGTTGCTCTTGTGGCTACAACCATTATCAACATCCACTCAAATTAAGTGTAACTGCACATCTGAATATTTAGTTCTGGCCACATTGACAGAAAGAGGTGTGTGTGTGTGTGTGTGTGTGTGTGTGTGTGTGTGTGTGTGTGTGTGTGTGTGTGTGTGTGTGTGTGTGTGTGTGTGTGTGTGTGTGTGTGTGTGTGTGTGTGTGTGTGTGTGTGTGTGTGAGATCTCTCTTCTAATAGTGAAAAAAATCTATTAATAACAGAGTTGATAAGGTAAATGTTTAAGAAAACTTAAATGTAGCATGTTAGCAAAATATGATATATTTCAGCAGAGCAGATACTGTTGGAGCATTTCGACACTACAGTGTTAAATAATGTAGCCCCGGGGCTGTTTAATAGTATTTTATTATCGATCTTAAGTCACACAAAGTCCATCACACACCGTTCATCCACTGTCGGCTCAACCTTCAGGGGCAATTTTGAGTCCAGTATTTTGCCCGAGGACACATCGGAATCGGGATCGAACCACTCACCTCACGGTTAGCGGGCGACCCTCTCTACCGCCC